>NC_090450.1:467135584-467438614 GCF_031143425.1 Pleurodeles waltl
CAGGGTGAGATCAGCCCTGTCATAGTAGGGTTTCAGGCGGTTGACATGAATCACCCTAAGGGGACTCCTGGCAGTGCCTAGGTCTACCAAATAGGTAACCTCATACTTTTTCTCAACAATTAGATGGGGTCCACTCCATTTGTCCTGGAGTGCTCTTGGGGCCACAGGCTCCAATACCCACACCTTCTGTCCTGGTTGGTACTGGATCAGAACAGCCTTCTGGTCATGCCATTGCTTTTGCAGCTCCTGGCTGGCCTGAAGGTTTTTTGCTGGCCTTTTTCATGTACTCGGCCATTCTGGATCTTAGGCCAAGTACATAATCCACTATGTCCTTTTTAGGAGCTTTTAAAGGTTGTTCCCAACCCTCCTTCACAAGAGTGAGTGGACCTCCTACAGGGTGTCCAAAGAGGAGTTCAAAGGGGCTGAAGCCCACTCCTTTCTGGGGTACCTCCCTGTAGGCAAAAAGGAGGCAAGTTAACAGGACATCCCATCTCCTCCTGAGTTTTTCAGGGAGTTCCATTATCATAGCTTTGAGAGTTTTATTAAACCTCTCTACCTGTCCATTAGTCTGTGGATGGTAAGGAGTGGTGAACATGTATGTAACACCGCACTCCTTCCACATTGCTTTCAAGTATACAGACATGAAGTTGCTACCTCTGTCTGATACTACCTCTTTAGGGACACCCACCCTGGAAAAGATTCCGAGGAGGGCCTTTGCCACTGCAGGGGCTGTAGTGGTCCTTAGAGGAATTGCTTCAGGATATCTTGTGGCATGGTCCACAACCACCAAGATAAACCTATTGCCTGAAGCAGTAGGAGGGTCAAGGGGGCCAACTATGTCAACCCCTATCCTTTCAAAGGGCACCCAACCACTGGAAGTGGGATGAGTGGGGACTTTGGAGTGCCACCAGTATTGCCACTGGCTTGGCAGGTCACACAAGACTTGCAAAAATCTTTAGGCCCATATTTATACTTTTTTAGCACCACATTTGCGTCACTTTTTGACACAAAAGCGGCGCAAACTTACAAATTGCAATTATTTTTGTAAGTTTACGCCGCTTTTGCGTCAAAAAGTGACGCAAATGCGGCGCTAAAAAAAGTATAAATATGGGCCTTAGTGTCCTCTGACATTCTAGGCCAGTGAAATAAGGGGACAAGTCTTTCCCATGTTTTGATCTGGCCCAAATACCCAGCCAAAGGAATATCATGTGCAAGAGTTAGGAGGAACTCTCTGTACTGCAGGGGAATGACCACTCTCCTGGCTGCTCCAGGTTTTGGGTCCCTTGACTCTGTGTACAAGAGGTTGTCCTCCCAGTAAACTCTATGGCTGTCACTGACATCCCCGTTTTGCTGTCTGACAGCTTGCTGTCTGAGACCCTCTAATGTGGGACAGGTTTGCTGTGCCACACTCAGCTCTTCCCTGGCAGGCCCCCCTCCACCCAAAAGCTCAGCAGTGTCTGCTGCCAGCTTATCTGGTGAAGGTTCTGCACAGGGAGGAAATTCCTCTTCCTCAGAAGGGGAATCATCTGTAGAGGGAGGGATAGTGGGTAGGGATTTACCCTTGCTACCCCTAGCTTTAGGGAGCACTTGGTCCATTGTTCCAGGATCCACGTTACCCTGTCCTTTTTGCTTTTTGGCCTGAGCCCTGGTTAAAGCAAAAATATGCCCAGGAATGCCCAGCATTGCTGCATGAGCCTCCAACTCCACTTCTGCCCAAGCTGATGTCTCTAAATCATTCCGCAGCAGACAGTCTACAGGTAAATCTGAGGCAACCACAACTTTCTTTGGACCAGTAACCCCCCCCCAGTTGAGATTCACAACAACCATGGGGTGGCTAAGAGTGTTGTTATGAGTGTCTGTCACTTGGTACTGCTGACCAAGTAGGTATTGTTCAGGGTGGACCAGTTTCTCTATCACCATAGTTACACTGGCTCCTGTGTCCCTGTAGGCCTGAACCTCAACACCATTTATTAGGGGAAGTTGCTTATTCTTATCCATATTAAGGGGACAAGCAACCAAGGTGACCAAATCAATGGCACCTTCAGAGACTAAAATAGCCTCTGTGGTCTCCCTAACAAGACCAACTCCAACTACATTGCCAATAGTGAGCCCAGCTACACCCTTGGATTGGCTATTTGTAAGTTTCCCACCACCACTGCTATTACTAGGGGCACTCGAATTTGCAGCAGGGGTTGTGGTAGTGGGAGGTTTGGTGTTTTTCTTTGGACAACTGGACTCAGTTGCCCAATGGCCTTTGACTTTACACAAATAACACCAAGGCTTTTTAGGTTGATTATTGGAAGAGGATTTGGACCCACCACCCCCAGAGGATTTTTTTGGGCCTGATGAAGACTCAGTATTTTTACCTTTGTCCCCACCCTTGTCAGAAGACTTACCATCCTTCTTCTTGTCACCCCCTGTATGAACTTTTCTGTTCACCTTTGTTCTGACCCACTTGTCTGCCTTCTTTCCCAATTCTTGGGGAGAGGTCAGATCCGAGTCCACTAGGTATTGGTGCAACAAGTCAGACACACAGTTATTCAGAATATGCTCTCTCAGAATAAGATTATACAGGCTTTCATAGTCAGATACCTTACTGACATGTAACCACCCTTCCAAGGCCTTCACTGAACAGTTCACAAATTCTGTCCAGTCTAGAGAGGACTCTTTTCTGGTGTCTCTGAACTTAGGGCCAGATGTAGCAAGGGTTTTGTGACAGGCACAAAAGCCTCTCCGCGATGCAGAAATGCATTTTTCGAGTCGGATCCGACTCGCAAAATGCGTTTCCGACTTGCAAATAGGAAGGGGTGAACAATGTGGGGGCACCTTGGCTAGTGCCAGGGTGCCCACACACTAAGTAACTTTGCACTCAACCTTCACCAGGTGAAGGTTAGACATATAGGTGACTTATAAGTTACTTATGTGCAGTGGTAAATGGCTGTGAAATAATGTGGACGTTATTTCACGCAGGCTGCAGTGGCATGCCTGTGTAAGAAGTGTCAGAGCACCCTATGGGTGGCAAAAGAAATGCTACAGCCCACAGGGATCTCCTGGAACCCCCATACCCTGGGTACCTCAGTACCATATACAAGGGAATTATAAGGGTGTACCAATATACCAATGTGAATTGGTAAATTTAGTCACTAGCCTGTTAGTGACAAATTTGGAAAGCAGAGAGAGCATAACCAATGAGGTTCTGGTTAGCAGAGCCTCAGTGAGACAGTTAGGCATCACACAGGGAACACATACAGGGCATATACTATGAGCACTGGGGCCCTGCCTGGCAGGGTCCCAGTGACACAAGGACTAAAACAACATACATACAGTGAAATATGGGGGTAACATGCCAGGCAAGATGGTACTTTCCTACACAACCCCCCAAACGAAGGACAATAAGACTAGCCATGACCTGATGAGTCTTCATTGTCTAAGTGGAAATATCTGGAGAGTCCATCTGCATTGGAGTGGGTACTCCCAGGTCTATGTTCCACTGTATAGTCCATTCCCTGTAGAGACAATACAGACACCCACACAAGTCTGTCACTGTAGGAAAGTCCTTTTTTTTTGCCTGATCACCCCCACTCTTTTTGGATAGGTACTGGTGGTTACTGACTCTTGGCTGTGCCCTGGGTACTGCTTACCAGTCCCAGGGCCAGTGCTCTGTGTAAAATGGATATGCAAATTAGGCTAATTATAATTGGCTAAGTTAACCTACCTATAAGTCCCTAGTATATGGTAGGGCATGTAGGTTTAGGGACCACAGCATAGGTGGTGCACACCTAGGTGCATTGCTGAGGTGCCCAGTGTCATTTTAAAAGCAAGCCTGCCTTGCTGGCTGCTTTTAAATTAAAGTTATATGCAAATTCGACTTTGGAATTAAAGGTACTTCCAAAGACTTAAACTACCTTATTTTTACATATAAGTCACCCCTAAGGTGTGCCCTATGTGCCCCTAGGGCTGGGTGCCATGTAACTATAAGCAGGGACTTTATAAAAATAGATTTATAAGCCCTGGTGAGGTAAAAACAGCCAAATTCGTTTTTCCCTCATTGAAGTAAATAGCCTTCATAGGCTAGAATGGGCAGACTTTATTTTAAATTTTAAAGTCTCCTTAAATGTTACATACCAAGAATTTGGTATCAAATTGATTGTTATAATAAATCCCACAACTTCCAGTTGTTGGATTTAATATAACCAGTTCAGGTAAAAAGTTTAGACTTTACCTAAAAAGTTGCCAATTTCAGCTCTGCATTGTTTTTGCTGCTGTGCTCTGATTGGCCAGCCTGCAGCAGCTTCTGCCAGGCTACTTTAATGAGGTGTGAAGTGGCCTGGCTTCACACAAAGGAATGTGCTTGGGGGAGAGAATCTCCCCTCAGCAGATGGTAAGGCAGGAAGGGGGAGGGCTGCCAAACTGGTCTTCAAAGGCAGAGAAGGACATCTGGAGCACCCAGCAACACCCCCACATCCTGCAACTCCAGACAGCTAGGTGCCCCCTTGATTAGATTAGGAGAGGGCAGGAGAGGGGTGTGTTTATGATTTTTAGCCACACCAGTGGGTGGGCTCAGCCAGATCTCTCCTCCAAAAATCAGATTCATCCATTTTGGATTTTTAGAGACTGTTGCCTTCTGGGATGGATTTTTGCCACACTTCCCAGGAAGTGGTCATCACAGGGGGACGACCCTGTCCCTGATTGGAGAACCAGGGCCCCCCTGCTTTTCACCCGGGAGCAAGGATAAAACTGGCAGACCTGCACCCACGCCTCAGATCCCCACCAAATTTCAAGAAGAAGGAACTACAAGGAGAAGAAGGACTGCCCTGCTGGACCCCTGGCCTGCACCTGGACCCTGCACTCAGAAAGACTGCACCAGCTGCACACTTGGGCTTCACCACAAGAAGGACTTTGCCTGGCTTCCACTGGTTCAAGGAGGGACTCCCTGTTTGCTACAGGTGAAAAATTGCTATCCAGAGTCCCCTGCACCAACTGCTGAAAAAGTGACCAGCTGACCACTGTCCAGTGGCCAAAAAGGAGTTTGCGCCAGGTGTATTCTGGGAGTTGAAGTCCGCACTTCCCAAGGACCATCACAGAACTTCTGGACCCTTGGGGTGAGCTGTGGACCCCAAAAGAACCTTAAAAGAACATCTGGGTGAAGCCCCAGAAGTTTGGAAAAGATTGGAGAATTTTTGAAAAAAAGCTCCATAAAGTGACCGACCCGACGCGGAAATTCTAGCCGGCTTGCCTCAACCGCGACCCGGCCTGACTTCGTGGTTCGTCCCGGTAAAGAAAAACATCCAAAAAAGAGACTAAGTCCGAACGTAAAAAGTTGACCGGGACCTTCCAGCCATCGTATCCGAGAAGGGCTCCACGGACGTCGGATCAAGATCCAGGTTTACCCCGGTCGAAGGTAAAAATCACCACCGAGGAAACCGACTTCGCGTATCCGGACAAGGGCTCCAGGAGGTCGGATCCAACTGGCAGGTTCGTCCCGGGGAAGAAAAACATCAAAAAAGAGACTAAGTCAGAAGGTAACTTTTTAACCGAGGCCTCCCGCGACTTGTAGCCGAGCAGGGCTCCATCGCGGTCGGCCTGAAAGTTTGACTTTGCCCCGGTCCTGGTGCAACCAGATGACCCGATTGGCGCTTTTTGTTTCTAAGCGCTAGAAAATAATAATACTTTAAAAATTCATATCTCCGGTTCCCCTGAACCGATTTTAATCGTTTTTGTGTCATTTTAAAGATAAAAATATAAGCTATTTTTATAAATTGGTTTTGGATTTTTAAACTGTTTCCTGTGTTTTATTTAATTACTGTTTTGTGATATTTGAATGCTTTACACTTTGTCTCCTAAGTTAAGCCTTGACGCTCGATGCCAAGCTACCAAGGGTAGAGCTGGGATTAATTTACTGAGACCTAACTGTACTTTTGTGGAGGTTTGTGGCTTGTTGCTAGGTGTAGGTACCTACCTGCCCTACCAATAACCCATTTTCCAACAGTCACACTAAAGGTCAGTGATAAACTGGCGATAACAAAATCTCCACCGTCACACCAACAGGAATACGCCCACAGTATCACGACCCACGAATCAACGCAGCGGTCTTTCAACCGCGGTATTCCATTGGTGGTACACACCGCCATGCTCAAAATACACACACATTTACAAAACACAACCACATTGGACAATTTGAAATACACACACCTGATACACATACACACACCACTCCCACACACTCAATCCAATATAAAACACACACCCATATCACCCACAAACCCTAACTACCAATTTTTCGAAAGAAGGCCAGAGAGAGACACTAACTAAAACAAAACCAGCACCCACAGACACACAACACCATCACTTACACAACATCCATGCACCTCAAACAACACACACCAACACACCCCCTCACACATCACAACAGACACCACCTTACACATCACCCACACCACATCATGGCACCTCAACAACACCCCAGGTTTTCTGAGGAGGAGCTCAGGGTCATGGTGGAGGAAATCGTCCGGGTAGAGCCACAGCTATTTGGATCACAGGTGCAGCAGACATCCATTGCTAGGAAGATGGAGTTATGGCGGAGAATCGTCGCCAGGGTCAACGCAGTGGGACAGCATCCAAGAACACGGGATGACATCAGGAAAAGGTGGAATGACCTACGGGGGAAGGTATGTTCCGTGGTATCCAGACACCAGATTGCCGTACAGAGGACTGGCGGTGGACCCCCACTTCCTCCCCCACCACTAACAACATGGGAGAAGCAAGTCTTGGCAATAATGCATCCTGAGGGCCTCGCAGGTGTAGCAATAGGAGTGGACTCTGGTAAGACAGATCTTTACTACTTTATCCCCCCCACCCCACCTGCATGCCATCACATACCCCCACCCTTACCCTCACACCCATCACCACAACAACCCACAGATACCCCACTAACACAACCCACACATCCCAAAACCATGCCCTACATGTAACACCAATGCATGGACACCCATCACCAAAGCATGTCCAGTACAGAGACTCACTCATGCCCCCAAATCACACAAGGACCAAGCCAATAAAGCAAGCACAGGGTCACTCACCCATTGCACAAGATGGCACACACAGATACAATAACTATGCATTTACACCCCAACAGGACCCCTACCCAAAGTCACCGGACAGGAGGTGCCAGACATATCCAGTCCCCCCACAGAAGAGACCCACAGTGATGACAGCAGCTCTGCACGCTTGGATCAAGATGACCAGCCCGGCCCATCAGGGACCTCGGGACAGTCGGTTCCCCTGACACAGTCACAAACCACCACAGAGCCTCCCCCCTCAGGAAACACCAGCACAGCACCCACCCAGCGGGCCCATCCCTCTTTCCCTAGGACACGTCAATCAGCAGTGTGTCCACCACTACAGGAACCCAGGCAACCACACTAACACAGGACGATCAGGGGCCTTGGGGCAGTGGCAGTGGCAGTGGGCACACGGTTCAGGGGACAGAGGCACAGGATAACAGGGAAGCTGGGAGGACTGCTGTGCGACAGGGGGAGGACAGGCCCAGGGAACCCACTCTCCACGAGGCACTCTCCAACATCATTGGAGCTTACCACCATTCCCAGGAGACCATGGGCACGGTACTGGGCAAGTTTCAGGAGACCCAGCGGCTGCAGGAGGAACACTACCTGGGGATCAGGGAGGACTTGAAGTCCATCAACATCACCCTGGTCACCATTGCAGGGGTGCTGGCAGACCTTCTCAACACCAGGAGGGACACAGTGGCACACCAATGTTCCCCCAACACTAGCCTGGATGATGAACAGGCCTCCACCTCCGCCGGCGTTAGAGGACAGGAGGCACCGCCGCAGGAACAACAGAACACCAGCACCCTACCCTCTGCAGATGGAGAACCACCTGCAAATGGTCCCTCCCGGATCAAGACAGAGAACAATGCCAAAACCCCTGTCAGGAAATAAGACTCTCCTGAATGTCACCCTTCTGTCCCACTATGTCACCCTGTCCATCATTAAACTGCCATTGCTCAACTTCCTATGCCCCTTTGGACAATGCACTTGTGAAACAAATAGACTGGACTCTGCCATGGACATACCTCCACCATCACCCCAGCCCTTTTTACAACCCCCTCCACTTATTTGCACAGGAATAAACACACTTCAATCACAAAACAATCTGGAGTCAGTCTGTGTTTTCACAAATCTGTAATTGTAATATCAATGGAACATAGCAATGTCAATTTACTTGTTCACATACCAATGTTAGACAGCTGTCGGCCAGGAGTAAACATAGCAGAGGGCACAAAGTGGGACCCAGAACTGTGAAATGGAAAGTCAAAGTGAGATGTCAGGGTCCATACACTGAGTGAAAATGACAAACTTATGCTAGCTCCAACAATAGTATGAGATGTGGGAAGCAGTAACATCTTCTTACCTGTGTCTCACTGGAAGTATTGCATGATGATGTTGTTTCGGTTGTCGATATCCTCTTCTTCTGCCTCCTCTTCTTCACTGTCCACAGGCTCCACAGCTGTCACAAGACCACAATCTGGCCCATCCTCCTGCAGAAAAGGCACCTGGCGTCGCAAAGCCAGGTTGTGCAGCATACAGCAGGCCACGATTATCTGGCACACCTTCTTTGGTGAGTAGAACAGGGAACCACCTGTCAAATGGAGGCACCGGAATCTGGGCTTCAGGAGGCCGAAGGTGCGTTCGATTATCCTCCTAGTTCGCCCATGTGCCTCATTGTAGCGTTCCTCTGCCCTTGCCCTGGGATTCCTCACTGGGGTCAGTAGCCATGACAGGTTGGGGTAACCAGTCACCTGCAAATGTCGAGGAACAACTGTTAGACACACACTAACCCTTAGGGACAACCCCAGACAGCTATGTCAACTGTATTGGGACCTTGGCCTCACCTATTAGCCACACACGGTGCCTCTGGAGTTGCCCCATCACATAAGGGATGCTGCTATCACTCAAAATGTAAGCGTCATGCACAGAGCCAGGATACTTGGCACTGACATGAGAGATGTACTGGTCTGCCAAACACCATCTGCACATTCATCAAATGGTAGCTCTTCCAGTTTCTGCACACCTGTTCATTCCTGCGGGGGGGCAAATGCCACATGTGTACCATCAGGGGCACCAATGATGTTGGGGATATGTCCCAGGGCATAGAAGTCACCTTTCAATGTGGGCAAATCCTCCACCTGAGGGAAAACGATGTAGCTGTGCATGTATTTCAGCAGGGCAGATGACACTCTGGACAACACGTTACAGAACATTGACTGGGACATCCCTGATGCCATGGCCACTGTTGTTTGAAAAGACCCACTTGCCAGGAAATTAACTACAGACAGGACCTGCACTAGAGGGGGTGTCCCTGTGGGATGGCGGATAGCTGACATCAGGTCTGGCTCCAACTGGGCACACAGTTCCTGGATTGTTGCACGATCAAGTCTGTATGTGATAATTATGTGTCTCTCTTCCATTGTCGACAGGTCCACCAGGGATCTGTACACTGGAGAGTGTCGCCATCTCATCACCTGCACCAGCAGACGTGCCCTATGGAGGAGAACAGCGAGCAGAGAGTCATCCAACACTGAGGTATAACAATGTGTTATTTGCTGAAACGTTAGTAATCCGCTACGTGCCCGTATCGGTCTGTATTCCCGGCCTAGATAGGTGTGACGCAGTTTATTTCCATGCCATGTGGCCCGCTGAAATGGCGGCTGCCTGACCTGTAAGGTGGGACAAGGGGATATGAGGTAACTGCGCTGACGTTGTGCACCGTCGCGGTGGGCGGTCGAAGACCGTGGTGCAATTCTGCATTGGTTAACATTGGGCCCTATGGGTTTCAGGATCCAATGACGATGTACGCCGGTGGTGACGGTACGCACCGCCGTGGACGTGACCGCCATTTTCTGTCTGTTCACTCACTTGATACCTGCCCTTCAACAGGAGAGGACCTACACTGCAAGTGCTGCTGTGACCTGTGTCTGGAAGCGACCATGGCTCATGTGTCTGGGGAAAGGGCCCGTGCCTTCACCGCGGAGGAGTTGGAAAAACTAGTGGATGGGGTCCTCCCCCAGTACACGCAACTGTGCGGTCCTCCAGACAAACAGGTGAGTACACTGAGCATGCTGCATGGGCAATGCCTGCTTTGAGTGGTGTGGATGGAAGAAAAATGGGGGGAGGGGGCTGAGGCCTGCATGTGCGGATGATGAGTGTATGTGCGTTAGGGCTTGGGTGGGAACTGGTGGGCAATGACTATGACGGTCCAGACGGCTGAGTAATTTCCTTTCCCCGTATCATTCCTCTAGGTCAGCGCCCACCAGAAGAAGGGTATTTGGCGTGCCATCGCCAAGGACCTCCGGACCCTCGGGGTCTACCACAGACGGCGCACCCACTGCCATAAAAGATGGGAGGGCCTGCGCCGCTGGAGCAAGAAGACGGCGGAGGCCCAGCTGGGGATGGCATCCCAACGTGGAAGGGGTGCCCATCGCACCATGACCCCCCTGATGTCCTGGATCTTGGCGGTGGCGTGTCCGGAGTTGGATGGGCGCTTGAGGGCATCACAGCAGCCACAAGGGGGTGAGTACACTCTCCTTCAGCTGACTCTGCTGACAAGGTGTCTGGGTGGGGGAGGTGGACAGTGGGTTCCCCTAGGCCAGGGTGAACTTGACAGGCAAGGTCCCTTGTGAGGCAGGCTATGTGGCACCCCAACCCCACTAGTGGTAAGAGCCATCTACACCTAGTCAGGCTCCTGTGACTTCCAGATGTGAGGCAATTGGGGTTAGGCCTCGTCCCCCATGGGCATGTGAAATTTCTAGGAACTGTTAATGCATGGCGTAGTGGGGAGGGCTGCTCCCTGTGTGTTGTGTCTGCCAACGGTAGTGGTGTTGCATGCACTGAACATGTTTTTCTTCTGTCTTTCCCCCCCTTTTTGTGGTCTCCCTGTTATTGTGTGCAATAGCATCATCAGGTGGAGGAGCAGTAGCACCAGAGAAGGAGGGAGCTGCAACCCACTTGGCCCTGGAGGGTGAAGCAACGGAGTCTGAAGCCACCAGTTGGACGGAGGATGAGGGGAGCTCCACGGCAGGGACACGAGCATCCACCAGTGACAGCGACTCCTCCCCTGATGGGAGCTCCCTTGCGGCGGCGGTCACCTCTGTGCCCACCGCATCAAGAGGTACAACCGCCACCCCCCCTACCAGCCCCACCCTCCCAGCAGCCCCTCAGTGTCTGTCCCGTGCCCACTCACCCAGGAGGGTGGGCATCTCCTTCGCCCCAGGCCCCTCAGGCCCTGCCCCAGTCAGCCCTGCTGCCCTCAGTGAGGAGGCTATAGACCTCCTGAGATCCCTCACTGTTGGTCAATATACCATTTTGAATGCCATCCAGGGTGTTGAGAGGCATTTGCAACAAACAAATGCATACCTGGAGGGCATTCATTCTGGGCAGGCGGCCCAACAGAGAGCATTTCAGGCTCTGGCGTCAGCACCGATGGCAGCCATTGTCCCTGTGTCCAACGTCCCCCCTCCAACTTCCTCCATCTAGACCCAATCCCCTGTACCTCAGCCTATCCCAACCACACCATCAGACCAGCATGCACACACATCAACACACAAGAGTGGCTCAGGCAAACATAAGCACCACACATCCCACAGGCACACACACAAGCACCATCCCCATGCAGACACACCAACATCCAATGTCTCCACTGTGTCCTCCCTCCACGTCCTCCTCCTCCCTCCCTGTCTCGTCTCCACTCACACCTGCATGCACTACATCCTCAGCCACTACCTCCATCACCAGCATGCCCATCACCACACCGCTCACGTGCAATCACCACCCCCACTACCATTCACACATCCACAGTGTCCTCTCCCAGTGTGTCTGTGAGCCCTCCTCCCAAACTACACAAACGCAGGCACACACCCACTCAACAGCCATCCACCTCACAACAGCCTCCGGCCCATGCACCTTCACTCAAATTCAGCAAACGTACATCTCCTACAACCACTCTTCCTCCACTCCCATCCCCTCCATCTTCCCATCCCAGTGTGTCTAAAAAACTTTTCCTTGCAAACTTTGAGCTCTTCCCTTCACATTCCCCCCCGTCCTTCCCCTAGGGCCAGGCTTTCCAGGTCCCAGCCCAGCACCTCAGCCACCAAATCCCCAGGCACAGTGGTGCCAGGAACTGCGGGGTCATCGAGTGCGCCACCCATCAGGGCTGCCAGTGTGCCACATAGTGAGGGCAAGGACATTCTGCCACCTGCCAAGGTTAAAAAGGTGCCCACATCCCGGAGGGAGAAGCCAAAACAACCAGCCACCAAGGCCTCAGCAAAAATAAAAGGGGGATAGTGGCAAGACAACTGCGGCACCATCAAAGGTGGGGAAGGGCTAAAAGCAGAAGAGCAGGTCAGGAGAGGGCATGGTGGCACCGACTGAGGGACCAATGTCACACCTTCTGTCCACGACCACACCAACCTGGACAGCGGCGAACACTGCTAGCTGCCCCGCCACCACAACCACCACCTGCACCGCCACCTGCAAAGCCACCGGCACGTCTACGGCCTCAGCGACAGTCCACAGCCTCTTCCCCAGTGGGCAGCCATCCGAGGCTGCAGGGGACAGCCTGCTGTGTCCCTCAGCAGGTGCTGACCCATGCACCGCCACCACAGACACCGCCACAGGCACCGCTGCCACAGACACTGCTGCAAGCACCGCCACCAGCCCCGCGACGTGCTCGGACAGTGGCACCACCACTGACATGGCTACCATCCCCAGTGGTCAGTTGTCTGAGGCTGGAGAGGAGTTCCTGGACCCTGGCCAGCTTCCATGAGGCATGACTTCCATCACTGTTTGCACCTGCAGGTGGAAGGCCAAACCGCACCAGTGTGTGGTATGTCTCTGCCCCCATGGCGTATCATGCTACCTGTACCTCGCCAATTTTGTGGCACACAAACCCAGGTGAGGGAATTGTACCGGCCACACTGCACGTCAAGCACTCTGGGCACAAGGCCCCCTCCATAACCAGTGGAGATTCACATCACTTCCTCAGTCTTTGGCAGGATGAAGCACTCTGGGCACAATGCCCCCTGCAGAACCGCTGTGTTTGTTTCTACCGCTGCGGCGGTCATAGTGTTAAAGTGGCTGTCTATGTTAACGTTTCCGCCATGGTCGTGATTCCATTTTGTTTTCTGCCGGCCTGTTGGCTGTATTACTGCCTCTTTAACACCGACCGCCAGGGTTGTAATGAGGGCCATAATCTTTTCACTTTTTCCAACTCTAGTAAGAAAATAATTTCTATGGACTGGGAGGAGGGGTTGTTGTTTTGGCTCTGTGTTGGCAGCTTTAGTGGTCAATACTTACAAAGGGTAGGTCAAGGGCAGTGAATGCAAAACTGTTACTTAGAGGAGGATGGGTGCCGCTCAGCCTGATAAAGTCATTAAAGGGAGGTGAGTACAGTCATGGCCAAGTTTCTAACACTGATTACAGAGTTGTGGACTGGAGGTGGTTAGGAAAGTAACCTACCTAATGTGGCAAGGGATCACACGTAGGAAGATACTAAAGAAAGGACGAAGAGGGTGGGCAAAATTGGTCAATTGTTTTGTCATATGCCAGGTGTGGGTTCAGCCTCTGTTGCCACTACATTGGATGGACTTCCTGTTTAATTAACAGTGATGCTACACTTACCAATGCCTAGTAGTAAATACAAAAGTAAAAAGATACATATTGATTAAAAACACCTCTTTATTAACAAAAATTGCTAATGTCCCACCCTCATCTCTTGCAACAGGCCCAACAGGTCAAGCACCTCCTACTAAACCCTAAAAATATCCATCCTAATTGTTCTTCCTGACCTGAGCTCCCACAGCTCCCATTCCTCTCCCTAAATCCTAAAAACACAACTCCAAACTGTTTTTCCCACCTTCCCAGAATAACCTGGGAATGACAGCACACCAGTGCCATTACAGCAACTTGCTTCCACACTCTGAAGATGTTGAGGTAGACCTTCAAACGGCTCCAAAGCAACACTAGAAAAACTGTTACTCATGCCCAAGTCACCAGCAAGTTGGGCTATGGCAACATCCTCTATACCAGGATCACCAAGCAACTCACTAGAAGACTACTAAACATCCAGAACTCAGCAACTGGACTTATTTGCAGCCTCAAACACAGAATTCACATCACACCATATCTTAGGGATTGCCATAGGCTTCCAATAAATAAATGTGCTCAATTCTAAATTCTCACACACACATTCAAGGCAGTACACAACTCAGGCCCCACCTACCTGAACAGTCACATCTCCTTCCACCAACCACCTAGACAATTTTGCTTTGAAGGACTCCTACTCGTACACATCCCACACTTACACAAAACCAGATGAGGAGGACAGGCCTTGTCCTGCATTGCCCCTGAAGCATGGAATGGCTTCCCACTCCACATCAGAGCTTCCTGACGTCTTTAAATGAACAAGAAGTTGAAGACCTGGCTGTTCAGTTAAGCAACCTACTACAGATATGGCTAGGTACAAACACCTGCTCAGCACCAGAATACTCTTGTGGGTAATAGTGCACTTTACAAGCACACATAACAAAACAACAGTCTCAGATTCTCACTGAAAAAAAGTCCCATCATTGCCTCCAGCCTCCTTACATGTCAACCTTGTTTTCTTCCACTTGGTGAAGGCCCTCTTTAACTTCATCAAGTCTATTGATCATTTGCTGGAGGAGAGCATCTGTGGTTGGGGGGGTGGCTAGAGACCTCAGCTGTCTGTGGGTATGGTGATGGTGTGGCAGGCAGCCCTCAAACTGGCGATCCGAGGCAAGGGTGACCGCCTCCTTTTCTTTCTCTTCAAGGGTCACCAGCCAGTGGTGCTCCACTGCAATGACCTTCATGTTGTTGAGATGCAGCCAATTGGCTATCTCCCAAATCATGGCCTCTGGCAGGAGGAGGTGGATGAACCAAGGAAAGGTGAAAGGAGAATGAATTGTAGTACTCAACTCAAACACTAATTTATATAGTCAGACAGTAACATTGCTGGGCCCCAAGGGCCACAAAATATTTTTTCTGGTATTCTTTATCACAATGCATTTTTCCAATTTGTGTAATTCAGTACATGCTCCGAATTATTCTATGACCACCACCATAATCAAAAATAGATTTTTAACAAAATGGATGAGCTATTAAAATTAATCCACTTGGTTACACTTTCACCATGCACTTAATTTGTTGTAAAAAATGAGTGAACTGAAAAATATACAGTATATATTGCCAGTGAGAAATATGGCACATTAAATGCACGCTGCACAATTTATTTGACAATATTTATATAAATCATGCAACATTAATTAATCTAACCAGGCGGAGCAGCATTTTTTTGGGGGGAAACTAATGGCTTACCATAAATTCCAATGGCCATATTTTTATTCTGTTCCTTCCTGAGTCTGACACTGAAGTCCTTTTTTACAACGTTTTGGCGTAGGGCAGTGCCGAAAGGCTTATTGCTGCACTGTGTCAAAAAGAAAGCACAGGAATGCACCATATTAATGACACACACCACATTCCTGTCCTTTTTGCCTGCACTAGTGCACAAATTGGTGCCTGGAGCCAATGCAGGCACCCTTGGTGCAGGAGTGTCTGTGTTGTTGGCACAATAGTTTTTGTGCAGAAATGGACACTTTCCTGCACAGAAACATTTAGGGGGTTATTCTAACTGTGGAGGAGTGTTAATCCGTCCCAAAAGTGACGGTAAAGTGACGGATATACCACCAGCCGTATTACGAGTTCCATAGGATATAATGGACTCGTAATACGGCTGGTGGTAAATCCGTCACTTTTCCGTCACTTTTGGGACGGATTAACACCTCCTCCAAAGTTAGAATAACCCCCTTAATGTGCCTCTTTTCCTCTTTCTATACATGCTGCAGAATACAGCACACATAAAAAGAGGCAAAAAAGTGGAGGAATAAAGTAATTTGTCCTTGTTACGGCTCCTCTGGGGAGGCTTTGGGTTTTGATACATTCCCAGGTTTACAAATCCTTGTAAATCAGGGAATGTGTAATAATCCATGGGTATTGCATGGGAACACCCACAGCTATACACTTGGAATGCCGTTTTCACGCACAGTAAGGCAACGCAGCAATGTATGCTGGGTTGCCTTACTCCATGTCCACAACGCATGAAGAGCCACACAAAGTGGCTTTGTATGGCCTTGTAGGTATAGGTCCACAGCCTGCGCTGCCAGTGCATCACAAAAAGTAACACACCGGCAGTGGAAGCCTCTTGTAAATATGCTCCTAAGTCTAAAATGAATCCCACACTATACCCTTCACCCCAAATGTGTTAAATATACAATACATATTTTATTCCTGGGCTATGGGACAAGTAAGTGTTGTGTAAGGCAAATTCTAATAAAACATCATTGATTGAGCTAGGTTTAGCTTTGACTATGGACAGGTTGAATGACCATGTAGT
The DNA here is from genome assembly GCF_031143425.1 of Pleurodeles waltl. Taxonomy (NCBI): domain Eukaryota; kingdom Metazoa; phylum Chordata; class Amphibia; order Caudata; family Salamandridae; genus Pleurodeles; species Pleurodeles waltl. Next base: position 467,152,070 of record NC_090450.1, read on the forward strand.
AAGCTTAGCCATATGGTTGATGGAAGGTAGACGATGGAACACTAATATTAGACAAACTGTGGGAGAAACATGACACTTGCTGGGATGTGATTTTAATTTGTGGGATGACTAGAACAAATGGAAATAGTGATATGTATAAGTGGGCAATGGGCACAACACACCTTTTCTTGTCCTGATTATTGTTAATGGTAGAGAGGCTGAGGTAAAAACATGGGAGTTTGAATAAATCATAAAAAAATGATACTTGGGCTTGTAAGCTAGGAGGGAATATCTTAACAAGTGAGGCAGCTTTCACTGAGAAAGGAAAGTGACTCACTACTCATCCTAGCAGCCACTTAATCCCATCCCTCTTCACAATGGCCTAAAACCTCCTCTTTAGCAGCATCCTACAGTAGGTCAGGAGTAGGAACTAGACAAAAACATAACACTCTTATTTAGTAATAGAAAGAAAGAGCTAGGAAATGATCATAAAAGCAATGATGAAAGGAATGGAGGGAACTGGAAAAGGCATGCAGTATTGGTATCTTCTTATACTGCTCTTTCATGATATCATGGAGCCATGTATGAAAGGGATATTGCATGATGGGCTGTTCCAGAGAGTCAGCATTTGGAGTGGTAGATCTAAGGTGATCTGTGTACAGCATCCTGTTGGAGGTCTATGATAATCTCTGTTCTTTTACTAATGCTTGCTTACTGAATAAAACCTCTTATTAACTTCATGTTGTGAGTCTGTTTTCTTGTTCAGATTACCAACAATCTTTGATTTGTAAAAAAGCGGTGAGGTGTTACAGTAGCAAAAAAAGGGGAAAGGAAGCTATAGATGGAAGAAAGTCAGCAGTGGAAGCATAGGGAATATAAAAGAAAATCACAATGAGGTATGCAGGGTTAACACAGATATTTTGGTAGATAAGCGGATATTGGAAAATAAAGAAGATCAGATTACATGCTAGTTGTTTAACGGTAAGAAACTAAAAACATCATAACTTACTTGCACCAGTGGGATCACTGGTGTGAAGGCTGTTGTGCCTTGGCTATGGAGGCCTTCTTCCCTTTCTCTTGGTTGACCGGAAAGGAATAAACATAAAACAACATTGACTTTGTCATGACCCGCTGCTTCCTGTGATTCCCCTGTCTTCTCCTATCCCAGATATCCCATACATTGGGATCCAACTTGGGGACTAGGGAATGCCAGCTCCATGCCCCAACTCTCACCCACTGTGGGACAAGATTCACAATGTTCTCATCTTCTCTCAGCTCCCCAAGTACTGAGTAATCACCCCTCGGTTGCACCGGGATTCGCATACTTGTACATATATATCTCAGTCCCCAACCTATACTGTATCTGAGTTATAATCTCAGTTATATGTCGGAACCATGGGTGCCTAAACCACTCGTGGCTCAACAACGAGGTCGGAACAACGACCTCGTTCTAAACACTAATGCCTGAGTGAAATAACATCCACGTTATTTCACAGCCATTTTTCACTGCACATAAGTAACCTATAAGTCACCTATATGTCTAACCCTTACTTGGTGAAGGTTAGGTGCCAAGTTACTTAATGTGTGGGCACCCTGGCACTAGCCAAGGTGCCCCCACATTGTTCAGGGCAAATTCCCCAGACTTTGTGAGTGCGGGGACACCATTACAAGCGTGCACTACACATAGGTCACTACCTATGTGTAGCGTTACAATGGTAACTCCAAACATGGCCATGTAATATGTCTAGGATCATGGAATTGTCACCCCGATACCATTCTGGTATTGGGGGGACAATTCCATGCATCCCCGGGTCTCTAGCACAGAACCTAGGTACTGCCAAAATGCCTTTCCGGGGTCTCCATTGCAGCTGCTGCCGCTGCCAACCCCTCAGACAGGTTTCTGCCCCCCTGGGGCCTGGGCAGCCCAGTCCCAAGGGTGCAGAACAAAGGATTTCCTCAGAGAGGGTGTTACACCCTCTCCCTTTGGAAATAGGTGTGAAGGGCTGGGGAGGAGTAGCCTCCCCCAGCCTCTGGAAATGCTTTGATGGGCACAGATGGTTCCCATCTCTGCATAAGCCAGTCTCCACCGGTTCAGGGATCCCCCATCTCTGCTCTGGTGCGAAACTGGACAAAGGAAAGGGGAGGGACCACTCCCCTGACCAGTACCTCCCAGGGGAGGTGCCCAGAGCTCCTTCAGTGTGTCAAAGACCTCTGCCATCTTGGATTCAGAGGTGTTGGGGCACAATTGACTGTTCTGAGTGGCCAGTGCCAGCAGGTGAGGTCAAAGACCCCTCCTGATAGGTGCTTACCCCTTTCAGTAGCCAAGCCTCCTTTCTAAGTAGCCAAACCTCCTTTTCTGGCTATTTATGGTCTCTCCTCTGGGCTATTCCTCAGATAACGAATGTAAGAGCTCACCAGAGTTCCTTCGCACTTCCCTCTTCGACTTCTGCCAAGGAACGACCGCTGACTGCTCCAGGACGCCTGCAAAACCACAACAAAGTAGCAAGAAGACTACCAGCAACATTGTAGCGCCTCATCCTGCCGGCTTTCTCAACTGTTTCCTGGTGGTGCATGCTCTGAGGGCTGCCTGCCTTCACAATGCACTGGAAGCCAAGAAGAAATCTCCCGTGGGTCAACGGAATCTTCCCCCTGCTAACGCAGGCACCAAACGTCTGCATCACCGGTCCTCTGGATCCCCTCTCATCCTGACGAGCGTGGTCCCTGGAACACAGGAGCTGGGTCCAAGTGTCTCCCACAGTCCAGTGGCCCTTCTGTCCAAAGTTGATGGAGGTAAGTCCTTGCCTCCCCACGCCAGTCAGCAAACCTGTGTACTGTGTGATTTGCAGCTGCTCTGGCTTCTGTGCACTTTTCTAAGGATTCCTTTATGCACAGCCTAGCCTGGGTCCCCAGCACTCCATCCTGCATTGCCCAACTCGATGAGTTGGACTCCGACGTCATGGGACCCTCCTTTGTGACTCTGAGTCGACCGCTGTCCTCAGATCTTCTAAGTGCCTGCTCCGGTACTTCTGCAGGTGCTGCCTGCTTCTGCGGGGGCTCTCTGAGTTGCTGAGCATCCCCTCTGTCTCCTCCACCAAGGGGCGACATCCTGGGCCTTCCTGGGCCCCAGAAGCAGCCAAACACCTCAACCGCGACTCTTGCAGCTAGCAAGGCATGCCGTGGGACATCTTCCATCCAAAGGAGAAGTTCCTAGCCCTTTTCGTTGTTGCAGAATCTTCAGCTTCTTCCACCCGGAGGCAGCCCTTTTGCACCTTCATCCGGGGTTTAGTGGGCTCCTGTCCCCCCTGGACACTTTCGTGACTCTTGGACTTGGTCCCCTTCCTTTACAGGTCCTCAGGCCCAGGAATCCAACTTCAGTGTTTTGCTGGTGCTTGTGGTTCTTGCAGAATCCCTTATCACGACTATTTTGTCTTTCTGAGGTAGTAGGATAACTTTACTCCTACTTTTCAGGGTCTTGGGGTGGGGTATTTTGGTCACCCTCACTGTTTTCTCACAGTCCCAGCAACCCTCTACAACTTCCCATAGGCCTGGGGTCCATTCGTGATTTGCATTCCACTTTTGGAGTCTATGGTTTGTGTTGCCCCAGGCCTATGTCTACCTATTGCATCCTATTGTGATTCTACATTGTTTGCACTACTTTTCTTACTGTTACTTACCTGTTTTGGGTTTGTGTACATATAATTTGTGTATATTACTTACCTCCTAAGTGAGGGTATCCTCTGAGATACTTTTGGCATATTGTCACTAAAATAAAGTACCTTCATTTTTAGTAACTCTGAGTATTGTGTTTTCTTGTGATATTGTGCTATATGGTATAAGTGGTATAGTAGGAGCTTTGCATGTCTCCTAGTTCAGCCTAAGCTGCTTTGCCATAGCTACCTCTATCAGCCTAAGCTGTTAGAAACACCTCTATTCTACTAATAAGGGATAACTGGACCTGGCACAAGGTGTAAGTACCATAAAGTGCCCACTATAAGCCAGGCCAGCCTCCTACAGCGTCATTTTCTTTTACACTAACGTGGCCCAATGAGGCCAAAATTGCTGGACCAGATTTACAAAGTGGCACAATGCATGCATTGCACCACTTTGTAACCTCTTCAGATACATTATGCCTGCGCCAGTCATAATGCATGCAAGAGGGGCGTTCCCTCATTAGGGGGGGCGAACAAATGGTGCAAAGAAATCTAAAAGATTTATTTGCACCATTTTTGCAGCATTTATAGCGCCTCCTCAGAGCAGGGATTAAAAAGGGGCAAACCATTGGTTGCAGGGGGCCCCTATGTACTGTTTAGGGTTTGCCCCAAAATTTTCATGCTAACCCTGAACAGTACATCACTAGTGTCTGCACCATGGTGTGCCATATTTTAAATACGGCGCACACATGGGGGGAGTAGGAGGGTGCTAACGCACGCAAGAAAAGTGGCCCTGCACTGGGTGCAGCACCACTTTTTTTTAAATCTGCCCCCAAATTTTAACTGACATTTTTACCTTTGACCTTAATCTTTCTTTATTTAATTGAGTTTTTTATTCTTTTTATTGATTTATTAGGTAAAACACAGCACTAGGTGCTACAACAAGATGAAAAGGAACAGAGTCACATATAATGCAAGATATCTAGCACAGATAGCGTCACATAATACCTGCTTATGAGCCTACAAACTAACAAAGTCTCTACTGCAGCTGGGACATAGGTATCATGAGTCTACATAAGAGAATAGAGGCTGGGGCAGGAGATTATGGAGCTTGCCCACAGACAGGACCCGCATTGGTCCCATTAGAGTCCTTGAGATCTTCCACCTCCTGGACTGAGGCAGTGTTCTTCACTGCAAGATATGTAATCAATGGGGTCCAAAGGACAACTTACATTGTTTGTGGTTCCTTTTGCCCATTCTGAAGTGTGGGAGATCTTATGACACTCCATGAAATTGGGTGTGCGCATCAGGTCTGTAAGGCTCAGGGCAACCCCAGAATCATCATGCAGGGTCTCACACTCCCCAGTAAAGAATTGGCTGGAGCACGAGCAGACCTAAGATGCCACCTTAGCACCGCTGCTACCATGTGTATACAGCTCCCTTTGTACTCTATGCCACTACATTCTACAACATCCCAGGTCACTCTATGCCACTTCACTCTACACCCAGCACTCTAAGACACAGCACCACATGCCACTCTATGCCACACCATTCCACTCTACTGTATGACACCCCACCCCACTCTCTGCCACTCCACTCCACCCACCACAATCCACTCTACTCTACCACAGTCCACTCTACTCTACAACACTCCACGCCACTCCACTCTATGAGATGCCACTATACTCTATGAACACCACTTCACTCTACCACATGCCATTACACTCCACATATACTTTACTCTACACCACTCTAATCTGTGCCCCTCCACTTTAAGACATCAAACAACATGCCACTCTATAAGTTGTCACTCTACTCTACTGTGCAATATACTACTACACTGAACGCCACTCCTCAACACTCAACTATACTCTATGCCCCTTCGCTGTATACCAGTTTACTCCACTGTACAACACTATGCGACACACCACTCCACTCTATGACATTCCACTCCCATTTATGGCAATCCACAACACTCTACTCAACAACACTCGACTCCACTCTATACCACTCCACAGCACTCCACTCTATGACCCGCCACTCCACTCTACACCACTCCACTCTATGCTTTTCCATTCTAAGCTACTTCACTCTACGAAACTCCACTTCACACCACTCTACTCTCGGCCAGGACACTGTATGCCACATCACTACACTGTACCCGAATCCACTGTAAGCGCTACCACTTTATGCCATAACACTGTACACTCTACTTTACTCTCCAGCAGTTTCTGACACTGTATGACACGGCCTACCACTCCACTGCATAATGTGCCACTCAACCTTATGACACTTTACTCCACTTTATGTTACGCCCCTCCCCTCTACTCCGCTCCATGCCACTGTACCTTATAACACTTTACTCCACTCTATGACACTTTACTTTACTCCACAGTGTGCTATGCCACTCCACACCATTTGACTCCACTGCACTCTTCTTAATTCTATGTCACTTTATCCTACTCCTTTCTACTGTACTTAACATTACTCTACTCTACCCCACTTTAATTTACTCCACCTCCCTCAACACCACTTTACAGTACCCCACTTTACCATTCCCCACTTCATTATACCCCACTTCACTGTACACCACTCTATGCTATGCCACTTTACTGTACCTCACTTCACTGTACCCATATCACATCTATTGCATACAACTCTATGCCATGTCTCTTCACCCCACTTCATTCAGTCCCACTTCAATCAACCTCACTTCACTCTACACCACTGTACTCTATGTCACTCTACTGTATACCACGTCAAGACAATGTACTCTATCCTATGGCACTAAACTCCATTGTACTGCATTCCACTTTGTGTCAGTGCACCCTACGCCCTAAACTCTACTCTGCACCACTGCTCCCTATGCCACTGTACTCTACCCCATTTCACACTACGCCCCTCTACTCTACACCACTCTATGCCACTGCACTCTACGATGCTGTATTTTACTATGCATAAATGTACTATAAACAACTGAACTGTATGCCACTGTACCTCAATGGCACTCTACTGTACGCCACTCTACCCCACTTTATTCTATGCCACTCTACTCTTAGTCACTTTACTCTATGTCACTCTATTTTACTCCACTTCACTCTTTCCCACTTCACTTTATCCATATTCATTGTGCTCCACTTCACTTCACGCCACACTACTCTACTCCAAAATACTCTACTCCACTCTACTCTACTCTACTGTACTCTACTCTACACTACTCTACTCTACTCTACATCTCTCTACTCCCCCCCACTTCACTCTATACCACTTAACTGTAGGCCACTCAACTCTACTCCACACCACACTACTTTAAGCAATAGCACTCTATACCAATATACTTTATTGTCTACCTTTCTACTCTATGATATTGCAATGTACATCACTGCACTGCGCCACTACACTCTACTCTATACTTCTTCACTCTATGCTACTCTACTCCACTTCATTCTACCACTTATTCTCTATGGCACTCTACTTTATGCCACTCTTAAGTGCACCACATACTTTACCTCACTTCACTCTAACTCACTTCACTGTATGCCACTTTACTGTACACCACTGTACTTTACTCCATTTCACTCCACCCCACTTTACCCTACCACACTTTACTGTACACCACTCTACTCTAGGCCCCTCTACCCTACCCCACTCTACCCTACCCCAGTTTGCTTGACCCCACTTCACTCTATCCCAATGTACTCTATGCCGCAGTACTGTATGCCACTCTTCTCTACTCCACTCTCCTCTATGGTACTCTACTCTGTGGCAGTCTACTGTATTCTACTCTACTCTATGCCACTTTATGCTACTGTACTCCACTCCACTCTATCCCATGTTACTCCACTTTACTCTAATCCATTTTACTTAACTACACTGTAATACACTGCACTGTATTATCCACCATTTCACTTCTTGCCACTCTACTCTACACCATTTTACTCTCCTCCACTTCACTGTCCTCACTTCAGTGTACTCTACATCACTGTACACCACTCTACTCTATGCCACTCCATTAAACCGCACGTCACTCTGTCCCACTCTACTTTACCCCACTTCACTGTATGCCATGCTATTTTACCCAACTGTACACTATCCCTCTTCATTCTACCTCACTTCAATCAATGCCACTTCACTCTACGCCACTCCAAGACAATGTATTCAACTCCACTCTAAGCCACTCTATTACTCTATTGTATTTCACTCTACTGTACACCACTGCATACCACTGTATTCCACTACCCTGTACAGCACTGCACTGCATGCCACTCTACTGTACTCTGCACCACTGTACTCTGCACCACTGTACTCTATGGAAGTGTACTGTAAGCCATGCTACTTAACTGTGCATCTTTCAACTGTATGCCACTGCAATTAGCCCCACTCTACTCTGCATCACTCTACTCTATGCCATTGCACTGTATGTGACTGCTATTTACACCATTGCACTATACCCTACATCACTGAACTATACACCACTCTATTGTACTTTGCACTACTCAAGCCCACTGCAATCTGTGCCACTGTATCCTACACCACGGTGCTCTATACTTCTGTACTCTATGCAACTGCACAGTATGACATTCCACTCTAGCCTGTGCCACTCTCTTCCACTACACTTTATCTTACTGCACTATACACTACCCCACACTTCTCTGCATAACTCTACTCTATGTTACTGCACTTTATGCCATTGTGGTGTAATCAGCACCACTCTGCTCTATGCCACTGCACCCTATGCCACTCTATTGTATGCTACCCCAAGCTACTTGACTTCACCCCACTGTATACCACTCTACTCTGCTCCTCTGTACACCACCCCACAACACTCTATGCTGTGACACTCTACACTACTACATGAGGAAGTACAGCTGCACTATTCAAATGTGAAAAAAAATATATATATCACAAAATGAATATCAAATAAAACAACATCGTATGATTATAAGCCAATTTTACAAACAAAAACTTAAAATCAATAAAAAAAACAAAGTTTAAAGATAAGTTATTGTTAGGAAATCTTAATACATTATTTCTATGCAAAACAACTTAAAATACACAAACCTTAGATGTTGAAAAGTTATAATTATAACAGAAAATTTAATTTCTGCTACAACCAATCTTTCGGTAATTTGTATACCTTAAACAGAGTGATGTAAACTCACTAGACAGACTAATTCAACTATCACTGAGCCCTGTACTATCCACAGTGTTCTCATAAATGATCTAAATATAGATGTCATGAGTGTTGTAAAGAATGGTATCATTTAACATGCTTTAGGTGATGTAATATGAAAGGGTATACACTCTGCATGCAGAAGGCACAAGTTAAAGTTAATTTAGTCTGGCTAGCAAGTTCATAGTACGGTGCATGGGGAGTGGGCAAGCGATAGTATGATTTTTCATTGAATTTGTATTTTTGGTTACAAAGTTGTTTCTAATCATAAATATTAAGGTATTAATTCTTATATCTTCAAAGGAGAAGGTTGTGCTCTTTGGCCGAGGGAACATCTTTTGTTCTGAAGTCACCTTTGAACTTTTGGAGAACTGCAATGGCTGAAGAAGATGATCCTGTGCTATTGCAAGAGGAGGAATCAGTGGTGGAGTGGAGGAAGAAATTAAAGGAATCTATTACATGAGTTTTTTTCATTTCCACCTGGAGGGGAAAAGGTCAATTTAAAACTTGTTACCTGCAACCCATGCAATAAAGTTATTTCCTGTTGGAACTGAAACAATACTAGTTTGGAACCACAGGAGAGAGAAAACACCAGCAGACAGTTCATTCCAACAGGTAGGCATGTGCGAAAAGAAGGCATTAGAAGGAGATAAAAGAGGCTGTAGCAGGAACATGATCCGCACCACTTCTTCGGTTAGTGCAACACCTCGACTTCTTCTCCTTTATCATCACCTTGCTCATCCACCTGCTGCATCTGCTGCTCCAGGATCAATTTGTAATTATTCTACTCCATCAAAACTTCCTCCATCACCCCGGCCATAAGTCTATCCACAAGTACAGGTAAAATATGTTTTGGCAGTGCCTATACATCTTTTGAGGCAGAATCGGGCAATTATAGAGCAATGTGGTAGTACAGCAACATACAGTCTTCTCTTCTATATTGTCCTTGTTGCAGGAGAGAGGAAAATAACCATGCAATGTGAGTTTGTCTGGGCTCACCAGTGTCCTCCCCAACAGCCTAAGGGCCTCATTTATGAGTCCCTAGAAGCACACTGCGCCAATGGAATGGAATTGTTTTTTTACGCTCCTGTGGCACGGTGTGCCAGTACATATTTACAAGGCCACAAAAATCCCCCTTACATAGCTTTTCATGGCCTTGTAAATATGGACCCTTTTCATGCATAACACTGCGTGAAAGGTGCGTTCCATGGGTGTAGTTCGGGTGTTCCCATGCAACACCCATATAACCTGAAGGAATCTAACACATTCCCAGATTTACAAGTCTGGGAATGCATCAGATTCCTTTGCCACTTCAGGGGTGGCATAAGAGTGACATAATAGAGAGAAATATATTTATTTCTACTTGATTTTTACTCTTTCTATGTCTGCTGCATTTAGCTTATTGTGATTGCTTTTGTGCAGGTGTCCCTTCCTGCACAAAAACAATCATCTTACAATGCAGGCATCCTTGGCATTGGTACTAAGCAACAACATGCGTTGAATGCGTTGCATTGGTGCTAGGCAGGACCATGTGCTAGCGCAGAGGGAGAGGACAGAAATGCACCATATATTTTAGATACAGTGCATTTCTGCCCTTTTCTAGTGGTGCAGCAAGGCACTTGCTGCGCCGCCCTGTGCCATGGGCCTCATAAATGAGGCCCTAAGTATTTTTTAGTCTTTGTTGTCCTCTTGTTTCCTGTTAAGATGATTGTTTTGGTTGGTCATGTTGACCTTGTAAAATGTTTGGGTTGGTCATGTTGATCTTGTAAAAAACAAAAGTTCGAGAAATAAATTATGAGAAGAAGAAGAAAAAAAATTGTTTGCAGAACTATCCAAATATCTCAAAAGATAAGGAACTTCTTCTAATATTAAGCATATGTTTTCAGGTATCAAAAATACTAAATTGTAATTAATATAGAGATAAACAGTAAGAGTAAGGTATGTTAAACATGTGTTTTATGATCACTTCATAGTAGGTGGCAAGTTAATAATAGGCTACTACAGTGATATCTAATTGTATTTAATAAACACAACAAAAAGTCAATCCTTCAATGTTTTCCTTTTTATGTGTTTTCAGATAAAACTGCCATTTCTGTTACATTACTGTGTCGTCATTTGGAACATTTAAATTTCAAGACAATGATATGGTATGAGTCACCATGAACTTTTAGGGCCACATTTAAGAAAAGTGGCTCTGCACTCAGTGCATTGCCACTTTTCTTGTGCCCCTTAACGCCCTCCTAATGCCACTGTGTGTGCGCCGTAACTAAGATATGGCACACCATCACAGTAGTTAGGGAACTAGCGTCAAAATGTTTAACACTAGATCAGAGCCTTGCAGGATTAGTGTAAAAAATGATGACGTTAATCCTGCAAAGCTCATTGAGGCCCATTGTAAACAATGGTGTGCCGCCTTTTAATGTCTGATTTGAGCAGGCTTTAAAAGTGCACAAAAAAATGATGTAAAGAAATCTCTTAGATTTCTCTGCGTCATTTTTTTGGCCCCCCTAATAGGGGAACACCCCCTTTGCATACATTGTGCCTGGTGCAGTCATAATGTAGCGCAAAGGGTTACAAAGTGGCGCAGTGCATGCATTACGTCACTCTGTAAATTTGACACTGCGATTTTGGCCTTGTTGGACCACATTAGCGTAAAAATATTCACGCTAATGTGGTGCAAGGAGGCGCTCGGTGCTCTTAAATCTAACACTTAATTTTGTAAAGACTCCACCCAGGTCTTGGCATGTATTAGTGTTTAATTTTAAGTATTCCAGTTTGTTATCATGGTCCTCAGGTAGTAAGAATAGACAATATAAGGTAATTCCTTTGATGATGTTTGCTGCTGAGCCAGTAGGTGCAGTAACTACACAAGATAAATTAGAACTAGTAACTTTATGCACATAAGCGGTAATTACCTTAATTTCAAAGCTTTTCCTTGTGCCTGCTTGCACCCTTACATATTGCAATATAGGTTCATAAGTAGCATACTTGCATATTCTATTTTCATTGTGAAGTCCATGAAATACAGATTATTTTATGCATTTTTAAATTTCTTCTTGTTCCCTATTTAATACTAAGTTATCTACATTCTGTATGTTCTTTGTGACTTGGTCAATTGTATTTAGAACCTCGTCCATGGAAACCACAGCTTCAGTATCAATATTTGGTTGTCCAAGTTGGTCAGCAGTCCAGGAAGTAGAAGTATAATTAGTTATGTTATGTTATGTTACACAATTTATAGAGCGCATGGCTACCCTCGGGTTTCCCAGCGCTACTAAACCCTAACCACAGAGGGGAGGAGAGTGATACGCAACAAGAAAGGAATAAAAACAACTGGACCTAGAATAACCAAGTTTTCAAGGCCTTTGTAAATTCCAGTTCTTGCTCCATCAGCCGAAGATTAAGAGGCAGCGAGTTCCACAATTTGGCTCCTAAAAACATCAGAGAGGACCCACCCCATCTTGCCTTCTTTATTTTCGGTACAGTTACTAAAGCAAGAGTAGTGGATCTCAAATCTCTATTCGGCCTATAAAAAGTGGCCAAGTTCCTAAGGAGCATAGGTCCTCTATCATGCAAAGACCTGTGGATATGACATAGAGCCTTAAATTTGATCCGCTGTACAACGGGCAACCAGTGCAAGGAGGCCAATCCAGCTTTCACAGAAGAACTTCTTGGGATGTTCAGTAGTAAACGAGCCGCAGCAATTTGAACTCTTTGTAATTTCTTTTTAACATATACTGGGGAACCTAGAAAAAGGCCATTCCCGTAGTCTAGCCTTGAAAGAATAACAGCTTGCACAATGAGTCTTCTAGCCAGTGCTGGAAGAATAACAAAAATGTTCCTAAGAAGTCTCAGTAAGGCAAAGCAAGTAGTAGATATGTTCGTAGCCTGCAGGTCTAGCGTCAGAAGGGGATTCAGACTGATCCCCAGGCTCTTCACATGTTTTTTGGGAGGAGGGAACTCACTAAGTGCCGAAGGACAGGTGCGAGAAATGCCAGGCTTTGGTTCAGGGCCCAGTATCATGACTTCCGTCTTCTCCTCATTTAGTTGCAATTTACTCTGAGTCATCCAGCTTGAGACCGCTTGCATACAAGTAAGGAAAGCGGCTCCTTCTGAGGTCTCATTAGCAGAAAAGGAAACCATTAGTTGAGTATCCGGTTGAATTTCTGCATTACTTATAATTTCTTCTAGTTCTTGATTGAGCATTTGGAAGCATGTCTGAAATTCGGGAAATACAATGTCATTTTTTATAAAAGTTGAATGCATCTTTATAGCATTGAAAGAGACTATAAGCTCTTACTCCTTGTCTCTTGGCTTAAATAGTTGAAGACCTGCTAAATAGTAAAAATTCTTTATTTTCTCTTGTGTTTCAACTAACATTGTAGTGATGCATAAGATTAGATTTACTAAGAAATATTAAACAAACATTGGTCCCTTCTGCTCAAAATGTATCAGTTATAACTGTGTAGAACTGATCAACTTCATAAAGGCATAGTTTTTCTAGCAATGGACTTCTCTTTGGGTAGTATGTGTCCAATATATGTTTTTCAAAATGTCTTTGTTTGTGGGATCAACACGTGCAAGTTGAAATTAAATCTTTTAAAAAAGTATGTATATCAATAAAAATGTTTCCCTAACTCTACAGACTTTGCTAAAATACCTATAAAAGTAATAAACTTTATTTCATGTTAAAAGGCAGAACAAAGACAAAGGCTGAAATTTAGTACATTTTCATGCAACACAGAATAGAAGGCAAAAATGCTGCACTGTGCTGTACGAAATGAAGGGAAAAGGAAATCGACCTACTTACAGGGAAAAGGCACTCTCCTCCCCTCTCCCTACCACCAGCACAGAAATTAGCTGCTGTGCACCATGCACACACCATTGCACTATAGTGAAAAGGTGTCTGTGTGAATCTATCACAGATTTTGTTCCCGAAGGCTACCCTTCCAGTACAAAATACTATGCTTAGACTAACTTTGAAACTGTTTGCACTTTGTATGGGTGCTGTACAGTGCAACACACATGCAAAGTCAGAAAAGAAAAGAGAAATAAAAACATTTATCTGTGATATTGCCTGTTTGAAATCAGCACTATTTTTGGATGCAAAAAACACTAGATAGTTGGGACCTAGTTTCCACAAGAAATGCATTTTTTGTTTTTCCAATAACTTTGGTGCCGTAAGATAAATCTTCACAAAATTATCAAAGCTCATTTACCAGTTGGTTCAGCTACTGTCTTGAAAGTTTTGTGGTGATCCATCAAGTCGGCAGCGAGAAAAAGAATGGTCCCAAAATGCATTTTCCCAATGCATTTTCCCATTGGGATTTTGAAAACAACTGCAACCTGAAGTGCTGGACAGAATTACACCAAATTTGGAAGGAAGCTAACTCTTGGTTCAGAAAGCGTGCTTTTTGTCATTTGGTGTAAATGTGTTCAGTAGTTTTTTGAGATATTAAAGGAAACAGAAAGTTGTAGATCTGGAAAGCACTTCAACTGGAAAGTGATGGCAGCCATCTTTGGGACCAATATACATGATAGCATCCCATTGAAATGCATTGAAGTGAATAGCAGGTATTGAAGGTCACAAAAAGGAGAACTTAAAAAAGGTGACATGAGATTTTAATTACAATATAAATAATGTGTTGCTAAGGTGATTTTGCCCTCTGAAAAAGCCGTCTGCTGGGATTTCATGAATCATGTTTGAGAGAAAACTGTTTTCTCATGATTTTCCCACAAAGGTAATGGAAGGTGCTCCAGAGCTAAAATGAGAGCATATTTACTGTAAATTCACACTATATTTCTCAGATATATGAGAATGAAGTCTGACATTCTCAGTAAAACATGCACTTTCAACAGGAGCAGCCTGTCAGGTGATTCCTTTGTGTTTTACTGCAGTCTTGCAGTCTTACTTATGACAAACGTGCGGCACATTAGTGCCATCTTGATTGAATTAAACTGGTAAAACTTAAAACATTTAATTTAGAAAGGAACACAATGAGGGGGTTCATTTTGCTATAGGAATTATAGTTATTGCTGTAGAAAGAAAAATTAGGACATGTTTTAACTGAGTTCTCAACTATTTTCCTCTTCTATTTCATTTAAACATTATGGCATATAGATTAAAACATACACTTTCAACACCAGCAGCAGACGGCCCTGCCAGTTAACTCCCTGGTGATCAGCAGTTTATTATTGATCTAATGAGCAACTAGAGTGCTAACATTCTGAATTTATGCCAAACCTGTGGCACATCTTACTGCCATCTTCATGAAATCGAAGTGGAAAACTGAAAGCATTTTCTACTGAGGATACTGCAGTAAATGAGGTGATTAGGGAGTTTCGTAACAAATCAGTCTTCAAGTTGGCCACCAGAGACAAAAGAGCACGAATGTAGCACAAATATCACCCAAATGTGGCCCAAGTATGGCCCAATGACATTAGGGTGCAAAACTCTAAGGGACATATTTATACCCTGTTTGCACCAAATTTGTGTAATTTTGTTATGCAAATTTGGCGCAAACTCAACTTCATATTTATATTTCAACATTAGATACATCTAATGTCAAAATACAGGAGTTTGCACCATTTCTTTGGATGCATGCACCTACCTACATCAATGAAATGGAAGGTAGGTGTTCCCATCCAAAAAATGGTGCTATCCCCATAGTCCCATATTTATCCCCCAGTGCAAAAATAACACGTGGGTGGGAGGAGGGGCTAAATAATGCTGCTAAGCTTGCTTTAGCTGAATTTCTATGGTTTTGTGCATGTAAAATCGGAACCTAACTATAGCTTCCCTGTAATCCTTGGTTTCTTAGTGAATTTCTGAGGTTTTCTAACTCTGTTTCCTATCTACAAGGTCCCTATAACCATAGTTTTTTTCAGTTTTTTTCTAGGATTTTTTTTAACAGTAAGTAAGATGCCCATGGACGGTGGGTTGGACGCAGAGCCTGGCATTGTGCTGCCCTCACCGAAGCTTGCTCCTTTTGCATCTCTCCTCCATGCCATCCATTGTCCAAGTCCATGCCCGCTTCCTCATTACAACCCTGTATGGCTATTATTCAGCCACATTCTTCCCATCTGCACTGAACAGTTAGCTCGCTGCCCCATCCACCTCTTCCCTGCCCTCTTTTGTCCGAGTCTATGCATCAGCCCCCTCCCTTCTGCCCTGCATGGTCCGATGTGCTGCAATTGCACTTCATTAAGCTTGATGTCCTGCCTTCTGTTGTCCAATTCTATGCACCATCATTGCCTTCCTGCTTAGCCTCTGTGGTTAGATTGCTGCCCTTAGCCTCCTCCCCACTACACTCTAATGTCTATGTGCAGGCCCCTGCTCCATCCTTTTTGCCCACCACATTCCATGGATCTGCCACTGGCCCTCCTATCTACTCTGAGTGTTCTGTTGAGCTGGCACTGTCCCTCCCACCTGCCTAGCATGGTCAGATGGCTGTCACCTGTCCATGCCACTTCCACTCTGACTGTCTGAGTTCCATGCCCCTATCCTCTCCCTCAGTCCTTCATTGTCCATTTTGCTGCCACACCCTTCTGCCCTCCATGCTCTGTTGTGCTGCAACTGCTACTCCTGCCTTTTCCACGTGGTCTGTTGTGAAGCTCCTTCCACTGCCCTATCTTGTCTGTGTCCAGCCCCATTCCCTCCCTTCTTTCTCTTGTCCTTTGTGCATGCCCGGGACCCTCCCACTTACCCCGATGGCAGTTGTGCTACCACTAACCCTCTTGCTCGCCATACATGTCCTTTTGTACTACCACAGCCCCCCTACCTGCCCCGTGTGGTCAGTTTGCTGCCCCGACCCCCTCTCACCTTCCCTCAGTTATCTATGTGTGTGCCATTATAGTCTCACTGTTGCCCTCCATGGTGTGTTATGTTTAGAGTGCCCATGCCATTTGCCCTCCATGGTCAGCTTAGTTTTTTAGCCCAGCCCCCCTTTTCCATGTTCAGGCCCCTATCCCCTCCTTCCTGCCTTGTCTGGTCTGCTGTTGTGCCCCTTCCCCCTCCCTCCTGACATCATGGTCCGTTATGCTGCAACTGTCCCTTGTGTCTGTCTGGTGTGGTCAGCTTGCCTCTTTCCCTTCTGCTCTCTGTTGTCCATGTGCATGGCCCTGTCCTTCCCTATCGCTTTCCATTGTCCGTTGTGCTGCACTGCAATCCTGCTAGACTTGTGTGGTGTATTGCACTACTGCAGCCCTGACACCTGCCCTCTAAAGTCAGTTTGGTGTCCTTGCGCATGTTCCTCCTGCTGACTGTTATCTGAGTCCGTGTCCCTACCCTATTCCTCCTGCCCTCTGTGATCCAATGAACCATAATTGCATTGGCATTGCAAAACAGGAGGTTTTAGGCAGGAGACAGATAAAATAAAGCCCTTTTGGTCTACAAAACATCAGGATTCTCCTTCCTGAATTGGGTTTGCAAACAGAACAGATGATGAACAAAATGCTGAACAATGCAAACATTCACCCATAGTCACAAAGATCTGGGTTTAATAAATCGTTTTTTGCCCACCATGCCATCCCAGATAGGACCCAGGCATATGCAAATCTGTATTGACCCGGTTCCCCATAATAACAGTCCAGCCCAAACTGCCAGGCCAGGTCCTCCCTGGACTAGAAACAAGCATTCTGGGACCAGTACTGGGGTTTATTTGCATGTATAAATGTACTGCCACTGCCTCTTCCTTCTGCCCTCAGTGGTTTGTTATATTGCCACAGCCTGTCTTGCTTGTCCTGCATGGTTGGTTTATTGCCCCTACCCCACTTTCTCCTGCCCTCCATGGTCATTGTGCTGCTACTACCCCTCCTGCCTGCCTGACGTGCTCAACTTGTTGCCTCTGCACCCTCCTCCCTGCCCTAAATGATCCAAGTTTGTGCCCCTGACATCTGCCTCTCCACAGTTTTTTAATGAACAACTAGATTGCTAGCATTATATATTTATTACAAAAATGTGGCAAGCCTGATGTCATCTTGGTGTAATCAAAACTGTAATAACTAAAGCATTTCCTTTAGAAATGATAAACAAGACTCTTATTCTCCTAAAAATTATGGTTAGTGCTCTAAAAAAACTAAAACGAGGACATATTTTTTGAGTTCTTCAATAGTGACAAAGCACTTTATAGCTCTGGTTAGAGGGACTTTATAGTTAGGTTCACATTTTAAACGTACAAAACCACAGAAATTCACCTATAACTCACACCCTAAGGTAACTATAACTTGTGTCCTCACCATGCTCTGCTAATTACCCCACAAATTACAGCACTCACAACGTCTTTGCTAACATCAGCGATAATGTCAGTGTAACATCTGCAGTAAAATTAATGATCAGGTAACTGTGCACGGCAGGGATGCGAGTTATAGTTACCTTAGAGCATGAGTTATAGGGCCAGATGTACAAATTTCTGAATTTGCGATTCGGAAATTGCGAGTCGGTGCGACTCGCAATTTCCGAATCGCAAATTCGGATGCAGAATGGTGTCTCAGACACCGTCTGCAAATCGCTATGGGGTCGCAAAGACCTACCTCATTAATATTAATGAGGTGGGTCGCATTTTGCGACCCCATAGCGATTCCCTGCACTCACAGGGATGGTGGCCTGCTGGAGACAGCAGACCTCCATGACTGTCGCTGCTTTTTCAATAAAGCATTTTTTTTTTTTTGTATTGCAGCCCATTTTCCTTAAAGGAAAACGAGTTGCAATACAAAAAAATTACGAAACCATTTGTTTTTGTTTTTTCACAGTAGGCAGTTGGTCATTGGACCACTGCCTGCTCTGAAAAAACATTTTGGGCAACATTCACAAAGGGGAAGGGGTCCCATGGGGACCCCTTCCCTTTTGCGAATGGGTTACCACCAGTGTGACACTGGTGGTAACTACGAATTGCTTTGCGACCGCGTTCACGGACACAAAGCAATTTATCATCGCGGTGCGAGTCGCAAATAGGAAGGGGACACCCCTTCCTATTTGAGAGTCGCATTCCCATTTTGCGAGTCGATACCGACTCGCAAAATGGGAATGAGCATCGCGATGCGCATTTTGCATAGCGCAAACTGCGATTTTCGCAGTTTGCACTATGCAAAATGCTACCTACATCTGGCCCATAGTTACTTGTAGTAACTCTAACTATTGCAAATGAATTTCGATGGTTTTGTACGTTCAAAATGTGAGCATGTAACATGTGTTTTTTTAATTGAATGGCTATATTTTTTTTAAATTCTATTTCCGTTAAAATATATATATATATATATATATACAAAGTTTTTCCTCTTCATTTAAGGAAGGCCAGGACACCTCCAAATTGCTGTCAATTCAAATACAGGTTTATTAGGAAGAAATATGTCTCCCCTCCAACACGTTTCAGCCGTAGCCTTGGTCACGGATGGAGTGGGTATACAATACACTTCTTTAAATAACATCAAACACAAATGACATTCATACAAATCCCAACACTGTCGATCTGACAGTGGTGGCGATCTTAGAGTGTTGTGATCTTACTCAGGAGACTGTATTAATATTATCCTACATCTATATGTTTCTCACCTCATACATTGTAGTGCAATGATCTTCTAGTCGTACGTTCTTCTTATATATCAGAATCTTAGTATGCTCGTATCATGCTAAATTCATACTAAAACATTGTCTGTTGATCCCATTCATTTTCCATAATTTAGTCATTTTTATCATTTTTACCAAAACCAGTCTAGCCCCAGTGGGCAAAATCATATTCTGAATTTATTAAACCCGATACTTGGGAAACTCTTCATACTGGTTCCATTCTAGATACAAACAGAGTATGTTTAAAACATTATATATATTCCTAGCAGGCATACTACAGATTCATGATACACCACTCTCTACGTTACATAGGCCACTTCCACCCATGTATCGACATACCTCCATCTTAATTTGATGTAATTCAGCCTAATGCCAATAGCTTCCTAAAATGCACCAACAGTGTAATCAAAGACCATAAAGTGAATAACACCCACTACTGTAAGACATATAAATATAAAATCATAAATCAAATACATCCTAATAAGGCTTGTACACTCAATTTTATACCTCTTTCTTCTATCCCAAATGTATACACATTTCTTCACTAGAATTCAGCCCCAAAGGATCAAGTGTCTCAAATTCTATTATATACTTGGATTCCAATGTCCTCTATTTCCTCCTTGACGGTTCATTTTGACCTGGTCAATTACTACAAATCGAAGTAAGTTCCAAAATGCTTATCATGAAAGTGTCTTGCCACCGGATTATTCTTGTCATAATGCCTGATAGCTCTTCTGTGTTTTAACACTCTTTTTTTAGCACAATGAATTGTGATGCCTACATAGATCTTCTGGCAGGGACATATCAGGCAGTATACACAATATGCAGTGCTGCAATTATAATGTCCTTTGATGACATGTTCTCTAACACTGTCTGTCACTTTTGACCTTTTACAATTCTCGCTGTTTCTACACACTTTAAATTGCATGCAACAATAGAATCCAGATGGCACCATATTCATTACCTCCTTTTCTTTCTCACGTGTCACACAATTGTGACATAAATCCTCTTTCAATGACCTGCTATTTCTAAATGTGATCTGTGGTGTGTCACATACATATTTGTATAGCACCGAATCAGTCAGTAAAATATGCCAGCTCTTATTCAAAATATCTCTTACATTATAAGACTGGTTACTGTATGTTATGATGTATATCATTGTTTTTATTTCTTCCTCATTGGGACAAACCTTAGATGGTAAATTTTTCCTGCAAATCTTGTCCACCTTTTGTTTTGCCTGTGTAATAACCTTCATGCCATATCCTCTCTCCTTAAATATTTTACACTTGATTTCTCATTCATGTTGATAATCAGACTTGTTACTACAGATTCGTCGTGCTCTTAGTAGTTCCCTGTAGGGGATACTTTGGACTAGGCTAGAAGGATGTGCACTTCAAGCATAGAATAAGCTACTTACAGCTGTCTGTTTTCTATGTAATTTGGAGGTAAGACCATTATTCTTTACCACCACCGCAACATCCAAGAATTCAATACATACTGTGCTATGCTGTTCAGCAAACTCTAAATTTTACTCTTTCTGATTCAAATTATGAACAAATCTCATAGCTGATGACACATCCCCTCTCCAAATCACAAAAATATCGTCAATATATCAACACCATAAATTCACTCTTTCATTGAATTTCTTGATCGTAATAGACACCTGCTCCTCCCACCAGCCCATAAACAAATTAGCATAGCTGGGGCAAAGCAGGTGCCCATTGCAGTTACTTGCAATTGTCTATATATTTGATTGTCAAAGATAAAAAAAAAAAATTCTCAAACAATAACTGATCATATCACATAACATTTCAGTATGCAATAATAATGAAATAGATCTTGCTCGCATATAGTGTCTAATTGCTATTAGACACAACTCTTGATCAATGCTGGTATAGAGGCTCGCAACATCTAATGTCAACAACAAATAATCATCTTCCCATTGTATACCCTCTATGATCTTTAACCCCTTCGCTGCCAGGTCTTTTTTTGCCTATTTGGAATAGTTCTTGCTTAGGCCCTCATAACTTTTTGTCCACATAAGCTACCCACGCCACATTTGAGTCCTTTTTTTCCAACAGCCTAGGGATTCTAGAGGTACCCAGACTTTGTGGGTTCCCCTGAAGGAGGCCAAGAAATTAGCCAAAATACAGCGAAATTATTATTATTTTTTTTTTAAATGGGAAAAAGGGGCTGCAGAAGAAGGCTTGTGTTTTTTTCCCTGAAAATGGCATCACCAAATGGTTTGCGGTGCTACCATCACCAGGTTCCCAGCTTTCAGGAAGAGGCAGACTTGAATTAAAAAAAACAATTTCTCAGCACAATTTTGTCATTTTACTGGGACATACCCCATTTTTACGATTTTTTTGTGCTTTCAGCCTCCTTCCAGTGACAGAAATGGGTGTGAAACAAATGCTGGATCCCAGAAACCTAAACATTTCTGAAAAGTAGACAAAATTATGAATTCAGCAAGGGGTAATTTGTGTAGATCCTACAAGGGTTTCCTACAGAAAAATAACAACTGAAAAAAAAAAAATTGAAATTGCGGTAAAAAAACAGCAATTTTTCTCCACGTTTTAATCTGTAATTTTTTCCTGCAATGTCAGATTTTTGAAAGCAATATACCATTACGGCTGCTGGACTCTTCTGGTTGCGGGGATATATAGGGCTTGTAGATTCATCAAGAACCCTAGGTACCCAGAGCCAATAAATGAGCTTCACCCTGTAGTGGGTTTTCATTCTATACCAGGTATACAGCAATTCATTTGCTGAAATATAAAAAGTGAAAAATAGCTATCAAGAAAACCTTTGTATTTCCAAAATGGGAACAAGATAAGAAGTTGAGGAGCAGTGGTTCTTTGCGCATCTCTAAATTCCGGGGTACCTATACTAGCATGTGAATTACAGGGCATTTCTCAAATAGACGTCTTTTGTACACACTCTCTTATATTTGGAAGGAAAAAATGCAGAGAAAGACAAGGGGCAATAACACTTATTTTGCTATTTTATGTTCCCCCAAGTCTCCCGATAAAAATTATACCTCACTTGTGTGGGTAGGCCTAGCGCCCGCGACAGGAAATGCCCCAAAACACAACGTGGACACCTCCCCTTTTTCTACAGAAAACAGAGGTGTTTTTTGCAAAGTGCCTACCTGTAGATTTTAGCCTCTAGCTCAGCCGGCACCTAGGGAAACCTACCAAACCTGTGCATTTTTTAAAACTAGAGACCTAGGGGAATTTAAGATGACTTGTGGGTCTCCAACCAGGTTCTGTTACCCAGAATCCTTTGCAAACCTCATAATTTGGCTAAAAAAAACAAGTTTTCCTCACATTTCGGTGACAGAAAGTTCTGGAATCAGAGAGGAGCCACAAATGTCCTTCCACCCAGCGTTCCCCCAAGTCTCCCGATAAAAATGATACCTCACTTGTGTGGGTAGGCCTAGCGCACGTGACAGGAAATGCCCCAAAACACAACGTGGACACATCACATTTTTTGACAGAAAACAGAGGTGTTTTTTGCAAAGTGCCTACCTGTAGATTTTGGCCTCTAGCTCAGCCGGTACATAGGGAAACCTACCAAACTGTGCATTTTTGAAAACTAGAGACCTAGGGGAAGCCAAGATGGGGTGACTTGTGGGACTCTGACCAGGTTCTGTTACCCAGAATCCTTTGCAAACTTCAAAATTTGGCTAAAAAACACGTTTTCCTCACATTTTGGTGACAGAAAGTTCTGCAATCTGAGAGGAGCCACAAATTTCCTTCCACCCAGCGTTCCCCCAAGCCAGGTGCCTGCAACAGAAAAAGGCCACAAACTTGTAGAGATTATGGGGATAGCACAGCGAGTTGATAAGCACATATTCTTCTTTTATACATCTTTAGGCTGACTCTGCTTTGGGGACCCACACAAGTGAAGTGTCATTTTACTTGGGAGACTGAGGGGAACACTGGGGAGTAGGAATTTTGTGCTGGAGCGGTGATCGTACAAACAAAAGTCAGGAAAATATGCTTTTTTAAGCAAATTTTGAGGTTTGCAGAGAAGTCTGGGTAAGAAAATGTTGGGGGATCCATGCAAGCCACACCTCCCTGGACTCCTTGGGGTGTCTAGTTTTAAAAAATGTCTGGGTTTGGTAGGTTCCCCTAGATGAAGGCCGCACCCAGGACCAAAAACATAGGTGCCCCCTCCCCACCAAACACAGGTAGTTTTGTAATATATCATTTTGATGTGTCCACATATGTCTGTGATGTGCCAAACACTGAAATTGTGAAAAGAAACGCACTTAGGTTATGTGAAAAAGACCCCTTACCCACCAAACAAGTTGGTGGAATGCTTCATCATCGGCGTCCCACCTGAGACACCTAGCGTGTCACAAGTGTGCTGCGACGCCTGATTACAGCAGAGCAGGTTTTTTAATTTTTACCACACATACTGGTTTACAGTCCATTCCCACACCTTTCATACATGACATGCACAAGACCATTCACGCCGCCAGCCACGGGCCCAGCACATTACAACACTCGTATCGACAGACAGCGCCAGTCAAGGGCCCATCACTTTCATACGCCCACATGCCTGGTACAGCAATCACACCAGCTGATGAGTGTGTGGACTGGCGTTTGGCTGGCACCGCTAGCCAAGCGCCACCCCACCCACACCACCAGCCAAGTGCCACCCCACACACACCGCCAGCCAAGCGCCATCCCACGCACACCGCCAGCCATGCGCCACCCCAAGCACACCACCAGCCAAGCACCACCCCACCCATACCGCCAGCCAAGCGCCACCCCACACACACTGCCAGCCAAGCACCACCCCACGCACACCACCAGCCAAGCGCCACCCCAAGCACACCGCCAGCCAAGCGCCACCCCACGCACACTGCCAGCCAAGCGCCACCCCACCCATACCGCCAGCCAAGCGCCACCCCACACACACCGCCAGCCAAGTGCCACCCCAAGCACACCACCAGCCAAGCGCCACCCCATCCATACCGCCAGCCAAGCGCCACCCCACACACACCGCCAGCCAAGTGCCACCCCAAGCACACCACCAGCCAAGCGCCACCCCACACACACCGCCAGCCAAGCGCCACCCCATGCACACCGCCAGCCAAGCGCCACCCCAAGCACACCGCCAGCCAAGCGCCAGCCAAGCGCCACCCCACGCACACCGCCATCACTTTTTTTTTGTTTATAAACAACAAAGAAACCACTAACTAATAATGAAATAAGTACAAAAACACAAAAGCTCTAACTAAATACATGACAGTAATGCCAACCGTGGAACTAAACATATGAAAATATAAAACAGGCAGTGTACGCTCACAGTATTTCCCCAAAAAAATTCCTAGTGTGGTAACTTCTAAAACAGCTGGGCACACACAGCCCAGGCTTTAAAGGGCATTCGGGGCAGTACATCCGGCTCTCCCTCCGGATTGCTCTCCGGGCACATACTCTACATTTCTTTGTGGGCAAGTCTTTTTTGGGAGTGGGAGGAATGTGATCTGGAAAGTGGCGATCTTTCAATCTAGCCACTTCCTCCACCACTTCTACTCTAGGAACTCTTGCCCGTTCCATCACAATAAGGCTCTCTATCACTGACTCCTGAAATTTAACAAATGTCATCCTTGACTCAGGTGAACAATCCTTGAACACAATAAAAGCATGAAAAGTTGCCAAATTAAATAAATGTAGTGCCAACTTTTTATACCACACGTAAGACTTACGAAGAGCAGTGTAAGGTTCCACCCTCTGATCTACTCTATCAACACCACCCATGTGCCTATTGTAGTCCAGAATGCACGCAGGTTTGCGCACTTCTGCAACCTGACCCCAAACAGTCACAGGGGAAGTACTCTCATCATGGATGGTAGATAGCATATAGACATCCCTCCTGTCTGAAAATTTCAGAGCTAGCAGCTCATTATTCCGCAAGGCACTGCACTGTCCCCTCTCAAGTTTTTTACAGACAAGCTCCCTTGGATAGCCTTTCCGGTTAGAACGGATTGTGCCACAAGTAACAGTGTCCACTCTAAACAACTCCTTGAACAACTGCACTCCAGTGTAGAAATTATCTATGTACAAATGGTGACCTTTGTTAAACAGTCGTCTACCAAGTTCCCACACAATTTATTCGCTAACTCCAAAAGTGTCCGGACAACCAGAAAATTATACACATATCCTGTACTGCTTTCTGACAGCATATACAATTTAATCCCATACCATGCCCTCTTACTATGAATGTACTGCTTAAAAATTAAACGCCCCTTGAAAAGGACCAAAGACTCGTCCACACTTATCTCTTAGCCTGGAACATAAACCTCTGAAATCCGATCTACAAAATGATCAAGGACAGGTCTAATCTTAAAAAGACGGTCACAATCAGGGTGATCTCGTGGCAAGGCAAAAGCATTGTCTACAAAATGCAGCATACGAAGAAGAAGCAAATAGCGATTGCGTGTCATAATTGCAGGAAATATAGCCATTGCCATCAAAGGACTAGTAGACCAACAAGAAGCCAGTGACGGCTTCCTGATCAACCCCATCAAAAAAGTCAAACCTAAAAACTTTTTCATCTCTTCCAGATATATGGGAACCCACTGAGCAGCTCTAGACTGAGGCCTAAGTCTGGCAGTGTTGTCTCTCAAATATTGCTCTGCATAAAAATTAGTCTGCTCCACAATCTCTTCCAAAAACACATTGTCCATAAACAAGTGAAAGAAATGGACAGGCAAAAAGTTTTCCGTATTGACTATACACCCTGGGAGACCAGTAAATGCAGGTAACTGTGGCTGCTCCATGTTTGGGGCAATCCAGGTGTCAGGTCTTCTAATGGGAAACGCTTCAGCCCCAGGCTGCTGCACTCTTGGCACATCAATGTCCTCCTCTAACACAGGCCCTTCATCTGCACTGAGAATAACTTCCTCATCAGAAGAACACTCTCGGACAGAAAACTCACTGCCAGAATCTCTCACTTCCTCCTCTGCCTCAGATGCAGAGTCAGTCTCTTAATCATGGTCTGAAGACGACTCAAAGAGCATGCCAACAACCTGCTGAGCAGTCAATCTGCGGCTAGCCATGATCCTCACTAACAACAAATTGATTGCCAACTACAACTAGCACGAAAATAATTAAGTAAAGAAAGTGTAGCTTTATCACAAAGAGTTATGTACTAAAACCTATACCACTCACTAGCCTGAAAAAGCTACTCACCAGCAACTACTCTGCAGGGACAATGCAATCACCAATGATATCCCACTAAAAAGAAAAAAAAGAAAAAAGCAAATTAGACATATGACAACACAAATATCATTGTGCTCAAATCTAAGACAATTTCACACACAATACTGCATTTAGTACACCACCTACAAACATGTCATTCATGCATGTCAACAATACTCCTTTGGAGTAAATTGCTTTCACTTACCTAAAACATGCAACTATGCAAACCGCAGGACAACTACTGTCAAAACCGTGAGGATCCACAGCAAAGGAAACAAAAGCTTTGAACTAGAACAAAAAGAAGAAATAAACTGTTATAATCACAAATACAAATACTTCGCCAGTTGACAAACACCCGGCCACCAAGAACTAAGAAATTGTCCCTGGTGCCTAAGTGGCTTCTGCCCCACTAGGAGGCAGATGGGCCTAAAACAAATAGGTTGATCTGCACCCAAGTGGGGCAGAAATGGCCAACAGCTCTGTACCCTGTTTGGGGGGGCGGCCCTTGTCAAAGGGGGCGAATGGGGGTGCCCCCAGCACAAAATAAACAAAGGGAACCAAAAAACAAATTATCTGACATCTTGGTGCCTTCTGCCCCCCTTGGGGGCAGATGGGCCTAACAAAAATAGGCTGATCTGCCTCCAAGGTGGGCAGAAATGGCCATCACTAATGTGCCCCCTTTGGGGGGGGCGACCCTTGCCAAAGGTGCCGCCCCCCCCACACACACAAAACACACACACACACGATCCCTGGTGCCTAAGTGGATTCTGCCCCCCTTGGGGGCAGATGGGCGTAAAACAAATTGGCTGATCTGCCCCCAAGGGGGGCAGAAAGGGCCAACAGCTCTGTGCCCCCTTTAGGGGGCGACCCTTGCCAAAGGGGGCACCCCCAGCACAAAACAAAAAAAGGGGAACAAAAAAAAATCCCTGGCGTATAGGTGGTTTCTGCCCTCCTTGGGGGCAGATGGGCCTACAACTCTGCCACAAGAAGGGCAGAGATAGCCAATACGAAATTTCCCTACTTCGGGGGGGAGACCCTTGACCAAGGGGTGCCCCCAAACACACAAAACACACACACACACCACACAATCCCTGGCGCCTAGTGGATTTTGAACCCCCGGGGGCCAGATCGTCCGAAAACATGCCCGATCTAGCCCCAGGGGGGGCGAAACATATAAAAAATTATTGGCCCCGGTGCAGCGACCCTTGCCTAAGGGGTCGCTGCCCAAAAACATAAAGAAAAGAAAATCCCTGGTGTCTAGTGGTTTTTGGACCCCCCCTGGGGGCAGATCGGCCAAAAAATCGGCTGATCTGCCCTCAGGGGGGGCCGAAATAGGGAAAAAAATAGCCCCCCATGGGAGCGATCCTTGCCCAAGGGGTCGCTCCCAAAATACATTTGAAAAATGAAATCCCTGGTGTCTAGTGGTCTTCGCCCCCCCCCCCCCCCCCCGGGGGCTGATCGGCCAAAAAATCGGGGGGGAGGGGGCGAAATACGAAATAAAATAGCCCCCCATGGGAGCGACCCTTGCCCAAGGGGTCGCTCCCAAAATACAATACTAAAACAAATCCCTGGTGGCTAGTGGGGGTTCCTGCTCCACGATTGCGGGCCCTGCCTGTTTCAATTGACAGCACTTTGGAGGTGTACTGGCCTTCCTTAAACGAAGAGGAAAAACTTTGTGTATCTATGGGATTTCCGGAACCCCGCCAGGACCGCTGTGATACTGCTTCTACATTCCGGACTTCGTTCTGAGTATATGTATACATATATATATATATATATATATAAATATACACATATCCATATATATATATATATACATATATATATATATACACATATCTATGTATTTATATACATATATATGTATATATATTTATATATATCAAAAACGAAGTTGTCCTCATGTGAAAGCGCACTCCCAACAGGTTATATAAACGGGAAGAAAAAGCAAAGCCAGCAACTCACAGTGAATTCTTTAAGCAGTTTCATTATTTCAGGCCTTAGGTTATAAAATCATCTCTGGACACGTGTTTCTAGGTCAATCCTTTCTTCAGCAGAGAAAAATATAAAAGTGTTTCACCCTCGTAGGTGCAGCCAGTACTGGAAGTGTTCCAGGCATTTCTTTCTTACTGAAAAGACCGGCATGGCTTCAGCTTGTCTAATTACAGGCACCTGATTAGTCTCTTTAAATACCAGTCCGCCCCAGTGGGCCTCTCAAGTGAGTAACAGTGCATGCTGGTTGTGGTGGTCCTGCAATTTTTTCATTTTGCCCCAAGTGGGTAGCTGGAGCCAAACGAAATAATTAACCAAATTGCAAAACCTTTGTAGGCGAATCCAAAGTAAAATTGTCAGATTTGCTGTGAATATCCCAACCTGATTGCTCTTATTTGACAATCCATTTTTAGTCACACAGACCTGCTTTGATGTGCAGTGGTGCTGCTTTCCCGGCTGGACAGGCCGGTTAATTATCAAAAACGAAGTTGTCCTCATGTGAAAGCGCACTCCCAACAGGTTATATAAACGGGAAGAAAAAGCAAAGCCAGCAACTCACAGTGAATTCTTTAAGCAGTTTCATTATTCCAGGCCTATATGTACACATATATATACAGTGCTCCATGGTAGGCCCGGGAAGCCCCATACAGAACAGCCGCAGACCAAATCAGAAGCCAAGATTTATTGAAGAACAGCACCTGACACATTACAGCACCACTGCATTTCTCATGGGTCAAAGGTGCAAGGATTGCAAACAAACATATAACATCAATGAAGGACAACACACCAAGCAGATTCTAAACCAGGAACAACCTAAACCTAAAGGTTTAGCCATCTTGAAACATGAAAGTAAATCTAAAGCTTGCATAAAGTTGTGTCCACAGAAAAAGTGCAATAAGGTACAACACATTGAAAGAGCCTTGATGTTGTGTAATAATATATGTTTGCTTGGGTAAATCATGTACCCATACACATGCCTGTCATAAATATATACAAGGTCAGCTGAGAGTAGCATTTAAGAGACACTTTGGGAAACAGCCAGTCTATCTATGTGAGTGACAAAAACATATAAGCAATAGGCTACATTCAGGTGTGACAATACAAAAAGGTAATAGTAAACAAAACTATTAAATCAATCTTGCATTTCCTTCATGCAAATAACCAGATAATACAATGCTAATTGATAATGCTAAATCCTTTTAAGCAATTAGCGTCAGTCACATGCGGGTGGTTCGGAATTAACAGGGTATGGTAATCCCCGACATAAGCATCAATCAAGCCCAAGTGGGTGAACTTGGGTTTGAATGATTCTTTAATTAGGGTTTACCAGTAACCTGTTGATTCAGAACTATCTAATAAGGCTCAGGGAGGAGGACCACTGGCCATTCTCTCCTTAAATGTACATAGGGCCCTGAGTATCGAGGTCCCCAGGCCTCAATTAAGCATGGGCAGGCCCTGTAGCCACCCCAGCTGGACTTGCATCCTAAGGTAACTGTAACTTACAAGAGTATCATGCACTTCTACCTACCCCACACATTAGATCACTCCTGTCATCTTCTATGACATCACTGATAATATCACTGTAACATTTGCAATGAAATTATTGATGAAACTGTGCATGGTAGGGGAGAGAGTTACAGTTACCTTAGGGCATAAGTTATGGGTATTATAACTATAATTGGCGAATTTCAGTGTTTTTTAGAGTTTAAAACATTATGAGGGTCATTCTGATCCTGGAGGGTGGCGGGAACCGCCCACCTGGCGGGACCTGCCAAATGGCCGCTCCGTGGTCAGAAGACCGCGGATGCCATTCTGGCTTTCCCGCTGGGCCGGCGGGCGACCGCCAAAAGAGCACCCGCCGGCCCAGCGGGAAAGGCCCTGCAATAAGGAAGCCGGCTCCGAATGGAGCCGGCGGAGTTGCAGGGGTGCGACGGGTGCAGTTGCACCCGTCGCGATTTTCACTGTCTGCTAAGCAGACAGTGAAAATCTTTATGGGGCCCTGTTAGGGGGCCCCTGCACTGCCCAGGGGCCCCACGACACCCGTTCCCGCCATCCTGTTTCTGGCGGTAAAAACCGCCAGAAACAGGATGGCGGGAAGGGGGTCGTAATCTCCATGGCGGCGCTGCGATTCAGCCCATGCAGGGGAAATCCGGCGGGAAACCGCTGGATCCCCTTTTCTGACCGCGGCGGCAGAATGTGCTGGGAAGCACCGCCAGCCTGTTGGCGGTGCTTCCGTGGTCCCGCCAGGGTCGGAATGACCCCCCTATGTTGTCACTGAATAATTCATATATATATAAGTTCACCTTAACCTTTTTTAGTGAAATATATAGATCATATATATATATATATATATATATATATATATATATATATATATATACACATATGTGACTAAATATATTTACATCTATACATACATATAAACATACATATTATATATATACTTATATATATATATATACACATATATAAGTACACACACACACATAGATATATATATTTATTGTCAGTGTCAACATCAATATTTTGGACTAAGAAAGCACATACATGTACCAGTTGTATTTAGGAGTGCTTAATATTAATTGTGCCACTGCCATGCACAGCTTATGACCTCAAATATCATACCAGTCAAGACATGTTCTATCGCATCATTTATGACATTCATAACGTCTCAAATGACATCATCCAATGAATGAGCAATTTTGTTTTACATTTTACACAGTGGTGAGAAACCACCAAAAACAAATTTCAACCTAATTGTGTAAAGCTTGGATGTAGCTAACGTGTTTAAGTGTTCACAAAATATTTGTGCTCCTAATGCACCATAGCTGTATAGAGGTACTGAACACGTTATTAATGTTTGCATTCAAGAATAGCTCTTTGTGCAAATCACAGTTCTCTTGTATTTATTATTCTCCACAGATCATTTTGGTTCTGCAGCAAAAGTTTCCAGCAGGAGAAAGATTCTAAGTAGTGGATACTAACGTTTTTAGGCAGCCTTGAGTTGTAAGAGAGAATCAGTCTAATAATTTATACTCAACACGGAAAAATGTGTGCATCTATGCATGCATGCTTGTTTTGCTTCAGAAGAATGGCTATCTGTAAAGTTTTCAACACAGTATGAAGGGTGCAGGTAGTATGATCTTTAGAAACTTCAGATCTTGGCTATTTATAGCAATTGGTGTCTTTTTGACATCTATTGCACAGAATGTACACTCTTCTTAGATTTTTTTTAATACTCTGTGGTGTGTTTGCAAACCGTATGGTATAGAATGGAGTCTCTTCATAGAGTAAACTCAGTTTACAGTACTCAGTTCTTTACTGAGAAAAACTTTATTTTTTAATGTAGGTTAAGTGTGTGTCAGTCGTTTCATACAGAGAACAGCTGTCCATAGTATGGCACTTGTTACGGAATTGGCATTCATTATTTTGGCTCTCTCTGAACAGTTGTATACAGAATGAACACTGTACTCAATGAGGATGTTCCATATATATGTGGTTGATTGTTAATGTGAACAGTACTATGTGAAAGCCGTAGTAATAAATACAGTAATATGGAGCAAAATGAAGCCTGGATGATGTCATCAGAGATGTCATCAATTATTTCATCACAGATGTTAAACGTGATCTCATAAATTATGACAAAGAACATGTCATCAGTGAATTCCTAAGGATTTTATAAAAAAAATAACAGATCCTTATATCACATCAAACTATAATGTTATTTTAACTTCTGTTTTTTCAGTGAATTTCTAGGGATTTTTTCATGTAAAATAATAATTACCAGGACCTGCAGCCAGCATCCCCCATACAGCCAACCCCATGTTGCACATGGTCTTTGGCTGTGCACAGTGGGGGGTTGGCTATAGGCCTGGCGCTAGGGACCCCATCATCCAAGGGCTATTTTTATTTAACTATAGGAGAGGTGAGTGTTTTTTTTTAATTAAAAGAAGAGTGGGAGCCCCCCAGCCCCTCATCCCAAGCTATCAGCCATAGGAGAACAACGTGCATGGTGGGGGTTAGAGTTACCTTAGGGCATGAGTTATAGCTACTTGAGATAACTGTAACTATAACTGCTGAATTTCTATGGTTTTGTGTGTGTAAAATGTGAACCTAACAATATCATTCCTGTAACCTTTGATTTTTTTCAGTGAATTTCTATGGTTTGTTTTAAGGCAAGTAATATTTTATTATCATACCTTTATCCAATTGCCATGCATGGCCTATGGCCATGCACTGTTGGGGTTTGACCGCAGGGCCTGGCCTGGCCCTGTGAGCAACCCCTTTCATGCAGCCTACCCCAAGCTGTGCACACTTTCATGTGTGTCAGGGGGTTGGCCACAAGCAAACAGCTAATACCTGAGGGTGGACTTGTCAGAACATAGCAGGCGCCAGCCCTGGGGTTGGTGGACCCCAGGACCATTAATGGCTCTAGGAGGGGGGTCACATAGCCACACTCCTTTTGACCTGCAAGGCTGTGCCCCAGGGAGGTGGTGGTACTGAGGGCTGAAAATGTCCAAGGGAGGGGGGCCGCATGGATCCCCTCGCCCTATAAATCAAAGTTCTGACCCTGGGAATATGGTGGCCCCAGGGTCAAAAGCAGCCCAGGAGGGGGGCACCTGGTTCCTCTCCTCATTGGTGTTATCAGCTGGGCCTTGGGGGATGGGGTCCCCAGGGCTGAAATCGACCCTGGTAGAGGGGTCATGTGCCCCCCACCACTTTTCTAACTCAACTGGGTCACATGCTGAAATCAGCCTGGGGAGTAGGGTCATGCATACATGGACCCGCCTTTTTCTCTGGCCTGATTCACAGGTCAGCTGAAACTCTCCACACAGCAGCTGAAGTGACCAGGCAACTTATTTTGAAAAATTTGTGAAGATTTGTCAAAGGGCGCCAAAGTTATTAGTAAAACAAAAAATGACCACCAGTAGGTTTTATATATATGTGATATATATATATATGTGTGTTTGTTTGTGTTTGTGTGTGTGTGTGTGTGTGTGTGTGTGTGTGTGTGTGCATATGTGTATAAATGTATATGTATATATATATATACATGTGTGTGTACATATATGTATATATATATATATATATATATAATTTATATATTTGCTGAAAAACAAAGGTTACAGGGACGTTGGAGTTAGGCTCACATTTCAAACATACCAAGCCATTGAAATTCACCTGTTAGAGTTATCTCAAGTATCTATTACACATGCCCTAAGGTTACTATAACTCGTGCCAACGCCATGCACTGTAAATGACACCACAAAATACGGCACTCATGAAATCTTTGATAACATCATTATTAATAATATCAATGTAATATCTGCAGTAACATTGTTGAAGAAAAAACTATAACTGGTGAATTTATATGGTTTTGTATGTTTAAAATGTGAGCCTTACTATAATGCCCCTGTAACCTTTTGCTTTTTTAAATTAATTTTACATATATACATATTCACTTAAAAAAACAAATCAAATTGAAGAAAATTCAAATTTGCATACGTAGGGATGCAACGGATTTGCGACCCCTTCAATCTCAGGCTGAAATCTGATTGGCTGCCAAAACTTCAAACCAGGAAGTGTTGGCAGCCATGGTGGGACTCAGCTTCAGCCAAGTCCAGGAAAAAAGGTTTAAAAAAATAAAGGGGGCCAGGGCAGTGACAACCTGACCCCCTAGCTCTGGTGGTGGGGTGCTTGTGGGACCCCCCAAGGCTAAAGAGCACTTTCTTTGTAGTTTTTGCTGTGAATTCACAACAGGGTTATGAATCTTCAGCAAAAATGTACTCTATGCCTAACTAATTAAAAAAAAACAAGAAAGGTAACCAAACAGCAAAATTGTCTACAGCAGAGTCTACAAGAGTTGGGACACCTGCACCAGGGCCTCCTCTATTGTCTTGACACATTGCCATAGGCCAACCTGCTCCTTCTTTATTCCACCCTGCCTCTGCATAGATTTCTTCAACTCCTGTAAAATACAGTACCTAAAAACGGACCCTGGCATCTTTTGGGCCTCCTAGGTTGTGTGGTTATGGACTATGTGGTTTCAAGTGTAGCTGCTGGTACCAGAGGTTGGGGTGGCTGCTGCTGGCTTGGTCCATTTGTGATTGAGGTTGTGGCTGATGTGGAAACTGAAGATGTTGTGCTTAGATGGACATTCCAGGACTCCGCTGACCTAGGACACTCATGTAGATTGGTGTTCTTGTGGAAAGCCTTAGAAACAATTCTAATGTGCTGGTAACAGTCCCACCACGTATCAAAGGTCTTAACCTCTTCAGTCGTCATGTTATCTAGGGTGGTAATGAAAAACAGTTTTAGCACAAGCTGTAGATATACATGATGCGTGTGAAAATAGTCTGACATTGTAACACAATCATATGTGCCTGACCAATTGATATATGGAAAATATAATGTCACTGAATAGACATCCCTTACTTGAGCAAGGAAAACTGAGTCCTGTGTCATCTGTGTAGGTGCACAATATGAAAATATGGTCACAATGAGATTACAAACATATCATACAGAACAATGATTCACAATCATGATGATGTCAAGGTTTTAAATTGTTAAATTGGACACATGGTCTAGAACCTGAAAAATCAGGTTTTGGACTTGGATCAACATAAATGAAAGTAGTTAAGGTTAAATAGTCCAGTTAGTGTGGCTCTGCGTTCCATACCCCATCTGGAGTCACACAAGGCAGCACACATTGCTGGCTTCACTTGCTCAGTGTCAGATAGAAAATACATGGTTAGGCTTGTCATTTATCTCCTACAAAACATGACACAGGTACATTACAATTATTTACCCTCAGGCAAATGTACTGAAATGTGACATGTAGCTTATGGTTCACAATTATAGCCAACAAAATGATGAGTCTTACCTAAACATGTTTCTCTATATATATATCATGCCAAGGTGGGATTGAGCTGAACACATAAATTGGATGATGCATCGCAGTATTGTGTGTATGCATGTTAGAGTACTCATCTGACCAAGAACTTTGTTGCACAATATACAGGGACCCTTGCACCATGACTCTGTGGGAGGCGCAAGTACCTCTGAGGCTGAATTACAACATCCATAATTCATGGTAGGCTAAGAAAGTGAAGATCTAGATGTCCATATGATAATATAAAAACCTTGAACCCCATATCATTTGTTGTCTGTCATGGGTCCAATCCATTAATCATGGAGATTTTCACCCTTCAGAAAAACATATGCTGCATCTATCATATTTAAAATTGGTTAGATTTTGATGGCTACCTTGATGACACTGTCATATGTTTCCAAAATGTGGCTTTTGGTTTGTCATACTGCTACAGGGACAGGTATAGTGTCTACAAACAAATTAGGTGTAACACAGCAGATTTGTTTAGCCACACTTATGGTCAGTCACACTGTAAAGGTGTAGCTGGAGAGCTCAAAAGTATGCATCATGTCTGACCAAAGTATGCTGGATGTTGATGGAACATATATGGGATAATCACACAGTATGTGACTCTGATTCTATATCACCTACCTGTTCATGCTTGTTGACAGTATCTGTGTATTGATATTGCACATCATCTGCACTTGTGTCTTTCACAATTTTGGACACATGCAACAAAACTCTGCCCAGACATGCCTAGCAAAACACATTTCACTGTGTTGCTACATATGTTGAAACATGGTTGTTTGGGTATTTGACATCTGTTGTACAAGCTAATGTGTCTGTGTTGAACAAATGCAGATTATGTACCAGGTGATAGTTATTGTGCCCAAGGCTGCATAACTATAGATGTGTGAATATTAAAAAATGTTAAGATGCTTAGATCCTGTGGGCCTGCTTGCTTACACCCTAAATTAACAATAAAATTATTCCTTGTTCATTCCAAATGAATCTGCGAGGAGGTTCTCTCGCATTTAGCACACTGACAGCAAATTGATAGTAGGAGATTGTTACCTCCCAGAACACATCACAATGTCACATATATCATACACATACATCAAAATGCTACATGCATGTACTTATGGCACTTACTAGTAGCATTGGGATCCTGGAAGATGTCCACCTCAGCATATGCACATGCTAAATGTTCACCTAGAAGACATGAATTTGAACATTGCATTGTAAATAGTGCTTTCACTTATGTTTATATTTAAATCGTACAAAGTAAGCTATCCCAGTATTTCAGATATACAACCCAACTTAGACACATAACTAAATATGACAAGATTATTGGACGCAGCTAGACTGCTTCCAGGCTTGAGCTGGCTGGATGACGAAGTACAGATCTATCCATGATCACAGTCCTTAAGCATGCCTCAGCCATGCGATGAACACAGAAAGGCTGGCCAGCATCATGTCAGACTCCATTGTACCGTTCCACATGAGTGACAACATTGACCCTTAGAAGAACTAAGTGGTGCTTTGATGGAAAAGGACAGGCACACACCATATGTGACATTGTAAAAGCCATTTAAGGGGTTACTGGCACTAGTGCACAGAGTGCTGAATAGTGGTAAATATTTGCACATTCCAACATTGTGCAAGGATGCATGCCTTGCCAGCAGGTTTTGTGTTTTGTTGTTGTCCTGAAAAACACACAGTTTCAACACATGTAGATATTTATTATAATAATATTAATATGTGTACATGTGTATCACAATGCAGCACACATGGAATATTTCTCATAAACAGAGTTTGAACATAGATCTCCTGCTTATCCTTAAACAGTGGTTCCCTGGCACTTTCAAAGCATCTCCTCTTCATGTATGTATGTTATTTAAGGAAATGCTTATTATTGAGAATTACCATCTACCAACCATTGAAAAGCCCCTTGTGTCTGGGTATGGCAATGGAGCAATTGCCACTGTGCTTGCTGTACGCTTGCTTAATGTAGCCCGTCCTAGGCACACAAACGTCCCTTAGGTCCCTTCATTTCATTACATTAACTTATTTTAATATTCAGCTTGCATGTTGCAATGTGAAAAAAAACAATTAAACAAAAATATGTACAGTCCATGTTTATGTTTGGTATTACTGATGTAGCTACATCACTAAATGCAGATGGATCATACATACATACCTACTGGTCCACAAATCTCCAGTCCAAGGTGGTCGATGAGATCAGCTTCCCATGTCACCACTTCAGTCCATCAATGGTTGATCTGGACACCAGTATGATCCACACATGTTTGAACTGATCTTTCTTATCCTTGGCTGGGTAGCCCTGGCTGACCTTACCCCCAGTGGCCAGCATCCTGGGCAGGTACGGGGCTATCAACCAGATCTGTCCACGCAACTCCACCTCTGCAAAATTCTTCCCCCTCCCTGACATGTCTCTATCCCTCTCAGGCACACTACCTCCCCAAGCAACACCCCTAACAACGATACCTACCCCTAATAGTTGAAACCCCAAACAATGCAGCTAAAAATATCTTAACAAAACAATGAAAATGGACAAATAAGACAGACGACAGGGGTAGATCACACACTGACAAGACCAAAAAAATATCCACAGGCACAGACACGCTCAGAAACACCTCTAGAACAAAGTACAAACCAACAGAGAATAAGATAAACCGAAAGTAATTTCACACTTTCTAGTATGCAACCTACCACATTCACTGTGTCATTTCCTGGGTGTACCCTGCACTTTTTCAACAATTGTCATTTTTTATGATGCATTGCTCCTGTAATCACTGTTGGTTGATGAACACACAGCCATTAGCACTTCTGCAATCACTTCCACACATTGGAATTGATGCATGTCTTATGACTGGTGGAACCGGTGCAATGCAGCGCGCAACAGGGCGATGTGTGGGTTATGACCCACTCAACTGGCCTAATGTGTGGGATCTAATGGGGAGAACTGTGAAATGCAAGAAATCACACCTTGGACACACTCTCATTTGTCCTAGATTGGCAGACAAGTTTAAAGTTTGCTTGTTAGTAACATTTCAGTGGCCTTTGAGTGCTTATGTGTGGCATTATCTTCTTAGTTGTGATATATTGAACTTTATTGTGAGAGTAATCAAGTACTGAGACATTTTCAATTTTATCTTCCTTCTGTAGTTTGCAGTAGGCTCGAGTGGACTTAGGTAGCTGCAGTGACATCTGAATTTGGCCTAGTTACAACAAAATGCTGGTGATCTATCACATTGGTTACAGACGCCGATGTGGCTTGATACATATGTATGTGTGTGTACCCAGGCTGTCAGTATGGCTGAGACATGTGTGTGTTTTATAATGTTGGACCTCACATTCAAACACTAAATTGACTTGTCTTTGTGAAATTTATAGAAAGTGTAATTGAACCCAGTGTGAACTGAGATGGCGTGTATTGCAAAGACTCAAAGAAATTCACATGTACTACTGTGCATGGTGCAAGTATGAGGCACACTACTCTTACATATTCACCTAGCTCCATCAACAGACACAGAGATGGGTATTATATCATACATTTCTACATTTTTGTTAGTATGTCACATACTTCAGATTTACTTTCCAACAGGTAGGCCATTCCCATATTGGCCATTCTGAAAGCGCTCACTGATAATACTGTGCCGGAAGATGTAGACATCATGGGCAGTTCCAGGATATTTGGCCACCACATTGGTGGACATCCCCAGATGGTCCATGATGGCTTGGACGCTGATTGAGTAGGTGGGTTTGCAGTTCTGATACAGGTGTGATGTTTCTGCAGTGGGAACCAATTGCACAAGTGTGCAATCCATGGCACCTAACAATGGGGAAATCCCTCAATGGTATGGAAATAGTATGGTAAGCCTTGGCTGGTCTCCAGCTGTTGTTGGTGGGTCTTGGGGAAAAGGGAAGTGGTGGGGGTTGAGGTGGGTTATAACACACAGGACAGTGGGTAGGAAGGCAGAAAATGATGCATGGGCTATTACTGCCACTCTTGATGTTGTGATCGTGAATGTACCAGAAGCAAGCCTGTGGAGCACAGCCATCAGTTTAACCTGGGGAGGAATGTTGGTGGGCCTGGCAGTTGGTGGCAGAAGACTTGGAAAAATCTTGTGGAGCAATTCTATTATGGACTTCTTCCTGAGCATATAGAATTTGACAACCTCATCCTCCCTGAAGTTGATGAGGAAGATGCTCTGCCGGAACACACACTCCCTCCTCCTTCGCTGCCTATGTGATGGTGGTCTCCTTACGACTACGAGCAGCAGGATCACTACCTTCATGGTGCAGTTGAGCTTGCTAAAGTGCTTTTGGATGATCAGGTTTTTATTGCAGCCACTGTGTAATTTCCTATGCCTGGGTTACTGATGCGCATATTTTGTTACGCATTTCCGACTTTTTACGACACATCCAAACGATGTGTCGCACATTACCAAACCTTTAAATGTCACTGCCTTAGTTCTGCAGGATATTTTGTGGAGAAACACCTACCTTGCATATTTTTATTTGTGCGTGGTGCAGCTGATAAAGGCACAGCTTTTGCAAGACACACACCTAAAAAAACTACACATTTGGATAAATGGTTTGTTTCATAGATATCGAGCAGTGCTTGCACCACCATTGTGTCAAATCTTTTGGTGCAACGCGACACAAGTCTCTCATGAATATGCCGCTTAGAAACTAAGCTGACTATGACATCACTTGAGACTTTAGTTTTTTTTGTGAATTAATAGGGTTTTTGACTATATTGTAAACTGTACCATTGAACAATCCTTCACATGCACCCAACTGCTGCTACACATATCCTTTGCATCATCAAGATACAAGGCAATTTGTTACTCTTAGCCTACTAACTGAACTGTCTGGCATGTTAACGCTATATGATGAGGACATATTGTTAACCTACAACAGACTTAAACCATCATGTCCATAAGTACCTTTTCTGTGAGTTTTTTTCAGTTGGTGCTTGCCTTTCCTTGAATTCATAAATACTACTGCAAAATTTCTTTGTGTGTTTTACACTTATATAGGTGCCAGGTTTAGAAAACTATGAAGATGGTTTGAAACACAAATCAGAATGAAAAAAATCATAAAAATAGACTTAGAATATAGTTTTAAAATAAAGTGACAAGAGGAACAAGAAGATACACCCTTTAATCCAAAGAAGATTGCATTTGGGAAATTTATAGAAAGTATAATATGAACTCAGTTTGAACCCAGATGGGGTGTACTGCAAAGACTTGAAGAAATCGACATGAATATAGTTAATCTTCATGAGATATTAGGGCGTAAAAAGGTGCATTTCAATCCAGAATTTTTTGTTTTTTCTCTCCTCTCCGAACCCATGTGTGCGATACACCAAAGGTTAAATGACATTGGTAATACAGCTCACCGAATATTTGAAATACAAATGTATCAGCATCAAACACTTGTGCTCTGAAAATTTCAGATTCACAAATCTGGAAATAGTGGCAAAGCAAAAACCCATAACAAAAGAACAATAAAACGTTAAGGAAATGCAGTGCTTAATCTGTGCTTGTTTCCGGTGCGGAGCACCAGCACTTATTTTTGAGGGCCGGGGCTTATTTTTCTGCCTCAAGCATTTGCTGCGAGCAAAAGACACATATGGGCAAGACAGGCGCAAACATAGCACTCTAGATAACATCATGGTGCTGCAAACCATTACTGAAAAATATGTCAAACTGAGAGGGGGGGTTGTTTATGCCGCTTTCATAGACTTTTCCACAGCTTTTGATAAAGTAGACAGAGATCTTTTATGGACTAAGCTATGCAGCCTGGGGATACCTTTACCACTTCTGGAGTTAATGATTGCCTTCCACTCCAACACCTGGTGCAGAATCCTCTTGGGGATGATAGAGGTTTATCCCATAAGATTTTTACATCTAATGGGTTAAAACAGGGATGCCTATTGGCTCCCCTGGTCTTTTCCCTCTATATTTCAGATCTCCCCTCCTTTTTGTCCAAGGGCAAGGGTTTTCCCCCACTGGTGGGTGGGCGTCCAATTTGTTGCCTGTTGTATGCGGACGACATCTTAATCCTTGATTTAACCCCCAAAGGCCTACAGAACCGCTTGCAGCGCTTATCAAAATATTCTGACTTACATTATTTGAAGGTTAACGTATCTAAAAGTAAGGTCCTTTGTTTCTTGGGGAAAAAAAAGATGACCTTCCCCAATTATCAGTGGACATTGGGCAACCAAATCCTTGAAATCGTCAAATCTTATCCCTTTTTAGGGAAAATAGTGAGCGGGAACCTTAGCGATGTTGCCCACTTTGCCTCTAATAAAGCAAAGGCTGAATGTCAGGCAAGAGGTCTGGGGGCCCTTTATACAGCTACAGGGAGAAGGCACTTCTCTTACCTTCTATCTGCTTATCGAGTTAAAATTCCTGCATCCCTGCTATATGGGGTGGAACTCATTGATACCTTCAAATAGGGGTTCTTAAATCAGGCAGAAGGTAAAATTCTCCGAAGATTACTAGCTGTTAATACGGCAGCCTCAGTGGCGGCTCTGAGGCTGGAAATGGGGCTTCGAAGCGCGTATGCTCAAGGATTAGCGGGGGTTATACGATTGGCTACCTCAATTTTAAAGAGTGAGGAAAACACTTTAAGATCATTTCTAAAGAAAGAACTTTTCTTAGATAATAGCTAGCCCAAATTTTCCTTTTGTAAGAATTTTTCTACTGCCCTGGAGATGCTGGAGCTGGATCACAGCCAAGTTCTAGAACTCTCCCCATTGCTCTTGAGGGTGACTTTGAAGAGTGCAACGTGGGCCTTGAGCTTCCGCCAAGACTTGGAGTGCTGTAAAAAAAGACGTTGTTTTGCGAATATAGTTAAAACTCTAGTAATAAAAAAACACAACCATACTTCATTTGGAACATCCCTCATAGTGTTAGGCGCTTTTGGACGTTGCTCCAACAGGAATTGCTCCCTTTGAATACACTATTGGCAAAATGGTACGGCACTGCAAAAGAGTGTAACTTCTGTCTGGCGGATTC
Source organism: Pleurodeles waltl (assembly GCF_031143425.1). NCBI lineage: Eukaryota > Metazoa > Chordata > Amphibia > Caudata > Salamandridae > Pleurodeles > Pleurodeles waltl. Next base: position 467,194,571 of record NC_090450.1, read on the forward strand.
CCAAGATTTACACCATCTATTATTTGTCTGCCCTTCTCTTGCCTCATTTCGGCGTAAATGGATAGATCCAATCCGTATTCAGTTTTCTCTATTGTCAGTGCCCGAGTTTCTCTAAGCCCTGTATGATCCTCCGAAAATTTTTTTGTTTTAAAATATTTAATTTTTGTAATTGTTTTTTAAGCTTATTTTAAGAACCTTTCGTTGTAAGGCATGTCAGGTGGCATAGGATTTTGATGCAACATTTCACTATATTTTTCATTTATCTCACCTTTTGGTACTCGATTGGATGTAAAGTGTAAATTGCAGATCCGACCTTCTGCTCATTAATATTATAAATTTTATGTGGTTCTCAGCTAAGATGTAAATGGTAAATGTGATTTTTCTGCTTTCTTCTCTTATGTGGACCTCAGTTGAGTTCCAAATCATAAATAAAATAAAATTGGAAAATTGGGAAAGACAGAGGAAGAGAAAAACGAAAAAGCGTCACAAAGGGAGAACGTAGAAAGCTGCTAGAGTGAGCCAAAGGGGCAGGAAGTGGCTTTGTAGGGATTAAAGAGGCCAGAAATGGCTTCAGGATTACACTACCTCAGTATTCCGTGTCCCCACATTTAATTGCAGCAGCCACGTGTTTAAGAGGAAGGCTTTGGGCACCGTCACGTTTTTATTTACAAATTAAGCTCTGAGGAAATGTGTATAATGTCCTTTGTAAACAATGCAGTACAATGCTTATTCGTAGTCTATAGGTGTATACATTTCAACTCTCATAGGAATTGTATTTTAGCAGAAGTGTTTTCCTAGTTTAATGACAATATTATTATTTGAAACATATTTTCTCCTTTCTTCTGCAAGAATATGAGCATATAAAGCCAAGAGATGCAAGCCTGAAATCCTTCTAATAGAAAATGAAAAGTTCTCAGTTTGAAGAAATTGTTCAACGTTTGGACTACAGGGGCTTATGTTTTCTCATGCACATTTGATGTAAACACCACACATTATACAAATACAGATATGAAAAGATGTCTCATAAAATGCATGACCAGAATTAAGAAAAGTGGTGCGGCACCCAGTGCAGCACCACTTTTCTTGTGCCCCTTAGCGCCCCCTTACACCAACATGTGTGTTCCATATCTAAGATACGGCGCACCATGGCGGTAGTTAGGAAATTAGCATCAACATTTTTTATGCTTGTTCAGAGCTTTGCAGGATTAATGTCAAAAATGTTGACGCTAATCATGCAAAGTCCATTGAGGCCCATTGTAAACAATGGTGTGCCTCCTTGTAATGCCTGCTCTGAGCAGATGTTATAAGTGCAGAAAAAAATGACACAAAGAAATCTCTTAGATTTCTTTGTGACATTTTTTCGTCCCCCCCCTTTGCACACATTATGCCTTGCACAGGCATAATGTAGCGCAAAGGGTTACAAGCGGCACAATGCATGCATTGTACCACTTTGTAAATTTGGCACAGCCATTTTGGCCTTGTTGGCCCACATAAGCGTTAAAAAAACACGCCTATGTGGCACAAGGAGTTGCTAGGGGCTCTTAAATCTTCCCCTCAGTGTTTCTTGTTCAGCAAATTTAGGCCCATTTTTATACATTTTTAGCGCCACATTTGCACTGCTTTTTGAAGCAAAAACGGCGCAAACTTACAAAATACAATTGTATTTTGCAAGTTTGCGCCACTTTTGTGTCAAAAAGTGACGCAAATGCGATGCTAAAAAAGTATAAATATGGGCCTTAATCTCACTTGACCTGACTTGCTTGATATCGTGCTTCCTTGCCCTTCTCAGATCTAGGCTTCTCAGGATCTTAAATTTTAAAAGGCTAGCCCACTTTGGAGCAGAGCAACTGGAAACACAATGTAATAACAGCTACATCCTCTCTGATTTTAAGAGGCAGACATTAATCGCCTGGGGACTAGCGACACTACGCAGACACTGAGGCCCATATTTATACTTTTTTAGCGCCGTATTTGCGCCGCTGATTTTGTAATTGTATTTTGTAAGTTTGTGCCGCTTTTGTGTCAAAAAGCGGCGCAAATACGGCGCTTAAAAAGTATAAATATGGGCCTGAGATCTGCAGCCTGACACCTCTCAAAAATAAAAAAAAACGCAGTTATAAGGAAAGTTGAAGAAATCATCAGGTGTGACATACGATCACTGTGCTCACGTTATTCTGCTCTTGAAAGCCTCCCTCTGCTCTCTTCTCCCCGTTGTTGTTCCTGCTGCTTACGCTACTTTTTTCTCCGGAGAGAAGCAAATTACTTTTGGAATCAACTGGCAGTGCGTGAAGAGGAAAATTCATTTAAGCCTTACTAGGATCCGAAGGCGGCTCAACTTCCGCTTGATTGGTAAATTTACTTCGGAGGGCTTGCAGGCAGAACCGGATAAGAGTCGGCGTGTGGAGTTCCACGGTGGGAAGTCGTTGATGCGGAGGAAGTGCTTCTGCTAATGACAGGCAAAGTGCCAGCATGGCAAGACGTAGCACGGCATGGACGTCGTTCACCGATGCTATGATGAACCGCTGCTGGCAGAAGTAATTACCACCACCAAGAGCATCGGTTAGACGGGGAAGGGCGTAAAGCTCCCCAGTTTCACCGCTAAGGATCAGTTTGGATTTGGATTGCAGATTTGCACAGTAACAGCACCTATAGGTTGAATAAGACACTGTGAGGCCTTCAACAAGGTGACAAATTAATATTATTATCATGAAATAGTTATAAAATTATTAACGTTTTTAAAAGACTTATGTCATATTGTTACCAGATCTAATATTGCTTTGTGGTCATTGCTGTATTATTTAGAACAAGGCCATTTTACATATAACGAGACCAAAAATATTTTAAAGCATATATATATTATTGACTCTTAACGAGCCTCAGACCTCAACAAAGTGCGCTACATAGGGAAAAGAGGAGGAGTTATCTCAGTTGAAAGCCTTGAGCTCGTGCTTTCCCCCAAAGCCTGCCCCAAAAGCCTGCCACAATCATGCGCATTGCAAGAGTATTCCAATCAATGACTGCTTAACATACACATAAAATAAATGCAGAAAAGATGCCCTAAGCCCAGAGAGTCCGATCAGTATCCTACCTATTGTAGCGCCTCAGGGGCATGCTTAAGGCCCCTTTCCTAGTAGAGTGCAAAGTGAAAAATTAGACTCAAACAATTTTTGTGCCCAGTGTTTTACTTTGAGTGGATTATAGGAACCAGAAAATTAGTGCTTGCTCTCAAGCCTTGATCATACACTTTTCTCCAGGTTCTCAATTGATTAATTTTCGCAGGCAAATCAAAGTGGTAGGCTTACTACCACTTACAAAAAACAGCCACAAAATGCATTTTCACTAAACCTGGGTAAAATTTACTTTTCTCCCAATATATAATCTTATGTAGATGATAGGATTCCCCATTATTGATGCAATGCCTTAAACCCAAGATTAGCTCATTATGCAACATTACATCAATGTGATATCCTTCAGGAAAAAAAACATGTTGCAAGAACACTGAAATAACGCTAAAGAGTTTTACGAAACTGACGCAGCTGTTTGTTTAAAAGCCAGGCACCAAAAATCATCTCAAAATTCATTGTAAACTGAAGGCCAGATTTATACTTTTTGCCGGTAAACTGCACTAACGCAATTTAGTGTCAAAAAGGTTAGCGCTGCCTAGTGCCATTTTTTAACGCCACTTTGGTGTCAAATTTATACTTTGATGCTGGGTAGCGCAAAAAAATGTTTAGAGTATTTTTTTCCGGTGTTAACCATTGCGTCTTGTAAAGCAAAATGACATTAATGGAGAAAAAAATGATACTAATCCTGTTTACGACATGGAAACACATGGCAAAAACGGAAATGCACCATTTTTGCCTGCAATAGAGTCAAAAAGAGAAGCTAACGGTGAGAACAGTGCAAACAAGCCCCAAAATGAATGTAGGAAGCCAGGAGAGACCTTATGTAGACCCCATTCAACCAAGAACCAGCCAGGAGGACACAGACAAGACCCAGGGGAGGGAGAAGAAAAAGAGGAAGTGTCGTTTCAGCACAGAGGAGCATGAAATAATGGCACGAGAGGTGACGGAGAATCAAAATCAACTCTCTGTCACCTCTAAATTGCCAATTGGAAGGAGAGAGGCAATTTGGCAGTAGATTGTGGATAAGATCAACAGTGTGGCAGAGGTCAGGAGAACTGTGACTGAGTGCAAGAAACGCTAGCATGACTGCAAGAGAAGGATCAAGGAAAAAATGGCACAGAACAGGAAGGCAGCACTGCAAACTGGAGGTGGGAGTCCAGCACCGCAAGAGGACTTGGACAAGATGGAGGAGATGGTTGCAACGGTCATCCCGGAGGAAATCATCACAAGGATACAAGGACCAGACAGCGCAGAATACCACGAAACACCACAAATGCAGGGTAAATTGAATGGGGGAAATATATGCTTAAATATCAAGTGCAAGGATGGGGAGGCACATAGGACTCACACAATGCATGTCAAAGGAGCGACGAGGGATACAATGCACACTAAGCAAGTTGCAGCATGCCAACGTAAGCTGCGCATGTACCTACACCTTAGGAGTGCCATGCACCATTGACACATACAAAACCTGGACATATTTAGAACACCAGGCCTAAATACCTACACATACAAATGCAACACATGGGATTGCATGGCATGTATAATCACTGTGCTACTGGTTGTGATATCACAATATCCCTTGCATGTCATCACATCAACACCACTAACACGACCAAGACCTCAGAGACCAGGTAGTCAGTCAACACAATTCCTGGGGTCACTTCATAGTGGTGTCCCTTGCAGTAACACACTGCAACTGCCTTGCCTCATTGCCCAAATGCATGTGTGCGGGATCTCATAGCACACGTCATTGCAACTGTCCCAAAAGTACTCAGGCATGTGCCAGTAGCACCACCACACCGCACATAGACAACACTTGCACATGAGGCAGCCATCCCTACATTACGCAGTCAGAGTGTCCCCTGGGTGCATGGAACAATTAACTCAACAGGTTCTGGGGGAATAACAGGCTGGACCAGTATCATTGGTGACATGCCACTACCCAGACCAACTAAACTGAAGTTGTGTTCAACCACACATATTGATGCTGAACTGAAATGTGCCACTACAGAAAATATGTACCACAGATAGCAAACAGTAGGTCACAACAGTCACAGGCTGAGCCAACAACTATTGGACACAACCATGTCAGACACATGGGAATGGGGAAATAAACACACACATACAACAGATGGGGTATGGCTGTCACATAATGGCGGTTAATTCCACATCAACGGGTGGGGGACTGTGCATGGGCGAGCCTGGTGTTGGTGAGACTGCCAGTGCAGTGCACCCTTTGCACTTTGCAGTATGAGTCACACGTTAGGAAGGCAGGTGGAAACATGTCTGCACATGGTAGCTCAGTGGGGCACTTACTAAACATTATTAATGGATCAAATAGAGTCAGTGCCAGTTTTGGTCTGCGTTGGGTGTAACAGGACATGCTGCACTCAGCCCTGCAAGTGAGGCAGTGAAAAGTGCAAAGAGCCAAGGTATGGGACACCCTGCACTGCCCATGCCAAGTGCATGGGCCATGCAGGGGCACCCAGGGGCACTCCAAACCATTTCATGGGGGCTACTCTGCCATACAAAGCCTGGAGGAAATGTGGAAACATAACCCGAGGGTAGTGTGGAACGTATCACTGTTCTGGTGTCACAAGACAAATGTCATAGCCAGTCAGTAAGCTGCTGGTAACCTGCCATGTCCAGGCCATTGGCCCATGGGGCATTCCACATTGACAACAGTTGCAACTACCACCTTTGCTGTTGAGAGGTGGTCAATTACACAGTGGCAGTCAGGTGCCCCTTGGACTGATGCACATGAAATCTAAACTTGCCTCAGGCCCTGATCTAAGTACAACTCCTGTGAATTGGCTATGTCCATAGAAACATTTACCATCAGGCACTGTCACATACAGAATGATGTACACAGCAGAAATGTCATACCCATACTGCCAATCCCTGGGTTCAACCCTGTGCTTTTGTCAGATGAGCTGTACTGTCACCATGCTGCATTCATGTATCATAGTGCAAGGAGGGCTGCATTGAGGGGAAGGACATAGGTGTTTAGTAAGGCAAACAACATACACAGACAGGAGTTGAAACTGTACTCTGCCAGGTCCATGAGTGCTATGCAATGTAACATACAAACACAAGCAACAACATGAGGAGCCATCAATGGCAACAAGAGCACAGTGTCCCAACAATGCCATCCCCGGGGTGTTGCAAGGTCTCAGCACAGAATGGGTGTAAGTGAAACATGTAAGACTGTGACAGGTGAAAATAGCCATGTGTGTGCTGTGGCATGTGACCAGTGTCCCCTGGGTGCATGGAACAATTAACTCAAAAGGTTCTGGGGGAATAGCAGCTGGACCGATATCATTGGTGACATGCCACTACCCCGACCAACTAAACTGAAGTTGTGTTCAACCACACATATTGATGCTGAACTGAAATGTGCCACTACAGAAAATATGTACCACGGATAGCAAACAGTAGGTCACAACAGTCACAGCCTGAGCCAACAACTACTGGACACAACCATGTCAGACACATGGGAATGGGGAAATAAACACACACATACAACAGATGCAGTATGAATGTCACATAATGGCGGTTAATTCCACATCAACGGGTGGGGGACTGTGCATGGGCAAGCCTGGTGTTGGTAAGACTGCCAGTGCAGTGCACCCTTTGCACTTGGCAGTATGAGTCACTCGTTCGGAAGGCAGGAGGAAACATGTCTGGACATGGTTGCTCTGTGGGGCACTTACTAAACATTATTAATGGATCAAATAGAGTCAGTGTCAGTTTTGGTCTGCGTTGGGTGTAACAGGACATGCTGCACTTAGCCCTGCAAATCAGGCAGTGGAAAGTGCAAAGAGCCAAGGTATGGGACACCCTGCACTGCCCATGCCAAGAGCATGGGCTGTGAAGGGGCACCCAGGGGCACTCCAAACCATTTCATGGGGGTTACTCTGCCATACAAAGCCTGGAGGAAATGTGGAAACATACCCCGAGGGTAGTGTTGAATGTATCACTGTTCTGGTGTCACAAGACAAATGCCATAGCCAGTCCGTAAGCTGCTGGTAACCTGCCATGTCCAATCCATTGGCCCATGGGGCATTCCACATTGACAACAGTTGCCACTACCACCTTTGCTGTTGAGAGGTGGTCAATTACACAGTGGCAGTCAGGTGCCCCTTGGACTGATGCACATGAAATATAAACTTGCCTCAGGCCCTGACCTAAGTGCAACTCCTGTGAATTGGCTATCTCCATAGAAACATTTACCATCAGGCACTGTCACATACAGAATGATGTACACAGCAGAAATGTCATACCCATACTACCAATCCCTGGGTTCAACCCTGTGCTTTTGTCAGATGAGCTGTACTGTCACCATGCTGCATTCATGTATCATAGTGCAAGGAGGGCTGCATTGAGGGGGAGGACATAGGTGTTTAGTAAGGCAAACAACCTACACAGACAGGATTTGAAACTGTACTCTTCCAGGTCCATGAGTGCATACAATGTAGCATACAAACACAAACAACAACATGAGGAGCCATCAATGGCAACAAGAGCACAGTGTCCCGACAATGCCATCCCTGGGGTTTTGCAAGGTCTCAGTACAGCATAGGTGTACGTGAAACATGTAAGACTGTCACAGGTGAAAATAGCCATGTGTGTGCTGTGGTATGTGGCATGTGGCCAGTGTCCCCTGGGTGCATGGAACAATTAACTCAACAGGTTTTGGGGGAATAGCAGGCTGGACCGATATCATTGGTGACATGCCACTACCCAGACCAACTAAACTGAAGTTGTGTTCAACCACACATATTGATGCTGAACTGAAATGTGCCACTACAGAAAATATGTACCACAGATAGCAAACAGTAGGTCACAGCAGTCACAGCCTGAGCCAACAACTATTGGACACAACCATGTCAGACACATGGGAATGGGGAAATAAACACACATACAACAGATGGGGTATGGCTGTCACATAATGGCGGTTAATTCCACATCAACGGGTGGGGGACTGTGCATGGGCAAGCCTAGTTTTGGTAAGACTGCCAGCGCAGTGCACCCTTTGCACTTGGCAGTATTAGTCACACGCTGGGAAGGCTGGTGGAAACATGTCTGCACATGGTAGCTCTGTGGGGCACTTACTAAACATTATTAATGGATCAAAAAGAGTCAGTGCCAGTTTTGGGCTGCGTTGGGTGTAACAGGATATGCTGCACTCAGCCCTGCAAATCAGGCAGTAGAAAGTGCAAAGAGCCAAGGTATGGGACACCATGCACTGCCCATGCCAAGTGCATGGGCTGTGCAGAGGCACCCAGGGGCACTCCAAACCATTTCATGGGGGTTACTCTGCCATACAAAGCCTGGAGGAAATGTGGAAACATACCCCGAGGGTAGTGTCGAATGTATCACTGTTCTGGTGTCACAAGACAAATGCCATAGCCAGTCCGTAAGCTGCTGGTAACCTGCCATGTCCAGTCCATTGGCCCATGGGGCATTCCACATTGACAACAGTTGCCACTACCACCTTTGCTGTTTAGAGGTGGTCAATTACACAGTGGCAGTCAGGTGCCCCTTGGACTGATGCACATGAAATATAAACTTGCCTCAGGCCCTGACCTAAGTACAACTCCTGTGAATTGGCTATGTCCATAGAAACATTTACCATCAGGCACTGTCACATACAGAATGATGTACACAGCAGAAATGTCATACCCATACTGCCAATGCCTGGGTTCAACCCTGTGCTTTTGTCAGATGAGCTGTACTGTCACCATGCTGCATTCATGTATCATAGTGCACGGAGGGCTGCATTGAGGGGGAGGACATAGGTGTTTAGTAAGGGAAACAACCTACACAGACCGGAGTTGAAACTGTACTCTGCCAGGTCCACAAGTGCTATGCAATGTAGCATACAAACACAAACGACAACATAAGGAGCCATCAATGGCAACGAGAGCACAGTGTCCCGACAATGCCATCCCTGGTGTGTTGCAATGTCTCAGCACAGCATGGGTGTACGTGAAACATGTAAGACTGTGACAGGTGAAAATAGCCATGTGTGTGCTGTGGCATGTGGCATGTGACCAGTGTCCCCTGGGTGCATGGAACAATTAACTCAATAGGTTCTGGGGGAATAGCAGGCTGGACCGATATCATTGGTGACATGCCACTACCCAGACCAACTAAACTGAAGTTGTGTTCAACCACACATACTGATTCTGAACTGAAATGTGCCACTACAGAAAATATGTACCACAGATAGCAAACAGTAGGTCACAACAGTCATAGGCTGAGCCAACAACTATTGGACACAACCATGTCAGACACATGGGAATGGGGAAATAAACACACACATACAACAGATGGGGTATGGCTGTCACATAATGGCGGTTAATTCCACATCAACGGGTGGGGGACTGTGCATGGGCAAGCCTGGTATTGGTAAGACTGCCAGTGCAGTGTACCCTTCGCACTTGGCAGTATGAGTCACATGTTGGGAAGGCAGCTGGAAATATGTCTGCACATGGTAGCTCTGTGGGGCACTTACTAAACATTATTGATGGATAAAATAGAGTCAGTGCCCGTTTTTGTCTGCGTTGGGTGTAACAGGACATGCTGCACTCAGCCCTGCAAATCAGGCAGTGGAAAGTGCAAAGAGCCAAGGTATGGGATACCATGCACTGCCCATGCCAAGTGCATGGGCTGTTCAGGGGCACCCTGGGGCACTCCAACCATTTCATGTGGGTTACTCTGCCATACAAAGCCTGGATGAAATGTGGATACATACCCGGAGGGTAGTGTTGAATGTATCACTGGTCTGGTGTCACAAGACAAATGCCATAGCCAGTCCGTAAGCTGCTGGTAACCTGCCATGTCCAGGCCATTGACCCATGGGGCATTCCACATTGACAGCAGGTGCCACTACCACCTTTGCTGTTGAGAGGTGGTCAATTACACAGTGGCAGTCAGGTGCCCCTTGGACTGATGCACATGAAATATAAACTTGCCTCAGGCCCTGACCTAAGTACAACTCCTGTGAATTGGCTATGTCCATAGAAACATTTACCATCAGGCACTGTCACATACAGAATGATGTACACAGCAGAAATGTCATACCCATACTGCCAATCCCTGGGTTCAACCCTGTGCTTTTGTCAGATGAGCTGTACTGTCACCATGCTGCATTCATGTATCATAGTGCATGGAGGGCTGCATTGAGTGGGAGGACATAGGTGTTTAGTAAGGGAAACAACCTACACAGACAGGAGTTGACACTCTACTCTGCCAGGTCCATGAGTGCTATGCAATGTAGCATACAAACACAAACGACAACATGAGGAGCCATCAATGGCAACAAGAGCACAGTGTCCCAACAATTCCATCCCTGGGGTTTTGCAAGGTCTCAGCACAGCAGGGTTGTACGTGAAACATGTAAGATTTTGACAGGTGAAAATAGCCATGTGTGTGCTGTGGCATGAGCACAGCAACACACATTACAAGGCCTCACCATAGAAATGGATGCAAAGGGAAGGTAGAACAAGATAGGACGTCAACCCACAATAAGGACAGACAACAGATATGACGCAGCCAATAGTGGTAACTGGGCTTCCAATCATGTGACATGCAGGAGGGGCGTAGGGCTGTAGACTGCAGCTATGATGTACTGGAACAATCCTTTGGAACTAAGGGGCACATCATCTGCCCATAGCGCCACAGGAGCGTTACATTTTCAGTGATGCTTCTGTGGCTTTAAGCACTACGCTGTATTGACAAGGTAGCGTTAAGCCACTTTTTGTGGCATTATGTCACCTTGTAAATACATACCATCCTTTTCATGACTGTGCGTGGAAGGTGGTGCAATGGGTGTTGCTGTGGGCGTGCCACAGCAACACCCATTACATTTTGATGCTGCTTCAGATAAATGGAATATTGTAAAGACAATGCTGCCTTAGCACTTTTTCCTTGACACCATAGCCACCCACAACAAGATAATGAATCAAACCAAGTTAAATCTGCTTAGATTTTGTTCCATGTGTGACAATGATAAGGCAGCGTCAAATTAACATTGATCAGGGCCACTATTCCACATCATCTGTGTCAAATCTTCTAAACTACATCACCAGAAACTTGCATCTGTTATTTGGTGTATGGGATGCTGTTAGTAACCATAAGGGTTCAGTGTTGATAGGTACACACGCAAGCCTGATCAGAATGACTGCCACCTACACTGTGAGCATCACATCTACCTACAAATTTGTTATTCCCACCCTGTGCCTGAGGGAGTATGGCCATGCAGATCAACATCTCAGCTGTCCAGGTCATCCACCAATGCATGCCCACTCATACATGGAGTCAGGGAGTGGCCATATGTTAGGTGATAACAAAAATTAAGTTGGTATCCATAGGCCTATCACTTCTACATTCATGTGCCAAGGTATAGACACCCATCAATACCTGATCAGCCAATACCATTCCTCACACACCCATTACCATGCCAACAAGTGATTGGACTTGACCTGCATGCACACCTCTTACATTCCATATAAGTGTCATGCAATTAGAGCAAAAAATTTGTTGCACCATGCTGGGGGACAATTTGCTACCCAGTCCTACATGTACATTACAATACAAGGGTGCACCAATTTGTCTACAAAATGGTGCATTAATGTGTTGTGGGAATAACGGTGTGTTCTAGTGCCATTGTTTACACAACTGTGCACATCTGTGACACATATAGAGGAGCAACATGAGGCTTGTCATCCTCTTGTTTACACAATGCTGGCCACTGAGCGCCACAAGCCTCACAAGATATGACTCCCTGCATGTGCATGGGGAACAACTTAAATGTGACACAGTGTCACCATCCAGCCTACTTTGATTTCTGATTATTTTACAGCTCATCAGTTCTAGCATTGGATGCAACACTCATGACAGACAAAATCACACTTACTGGATACATCTGGGTCCTAAAATCTTGACACTTCGCCTTTGGTGTAGGGGGCAGGTCTACCTGAACGATATTGATGGAAAACCAAGGTTAGTATCACATCACTGTCACTACTAGTGGACAACATATGGCAGTATGTACTATTTCAGAGGAGTGAAGTTATTATACAGGTTGTGGACAGTGCAACAGACACACCACTGCAAACTCGCAATGAGACTGACACTCAGGTGAGTGAGAGCCATACTTCTGCACTCTTGCACTGCCCCTGGGACTCATGTAGTGCTACACCCTGCAACAACCATTTGTGAGTAATCTGTAGAAGATGTAACTACATGGAATGAGGGGGAGTTGGGTGACAGAGAAATGACTCTACCTTTGTGCTCTGCAAGACAACCGACTCAGGTATTCTGGTTTGTCCTGCAAGGCACACAGAGGCACTTTGTGGAGGACAAACGGCTACATTTTTAGTCTGCAATTTTCATGCATTCAGTAATCCATGACTGATGTGTCACAGTGGGTGATGGCATCAAATGCCCCATTGCCACTGCCCTTAAGGGGCAATGCCCCCTTTGTTAACATAATGACAGAAATTATGTCTGTGAAAATCGGACAATGTTGCGCCATACAAGGATTGTCGTACTTTGTTATCACAATCCACTTACATATGATATTCTGGCGGTGTCCTGGCTTATCATACATGACACAATGTTGGGGCACAGCTGCTGCCATAGCCCCTGAAATGTGTGACTTAGTGATAGATGTGCTTGACTCACCTAACATCAGACTTGCATTGGTAAAATGGAAGGATATGTGAAGCCCATGTATATACAGGCACAGTGTCACTTCATTCAGGTTGCATGCAACCTGTTCACAAGCATTGCATGCAGCATACCAACACATCTGCTACTGTCATTCAAGTGCGGTGAACAGTAATTAGTTTGCCAATAGGGACTCACCAACAGGGCCACCAATCACTACACCAAGATGGTCCAGAAGATCCTGCTCCCTGGCCACCAAATCAGCCCAGCGATGGTTGAGCTGGTGGTCGTAGCGTCTTCTGTGGTACTCCCTCTTCAGGTGGTGGAACACCTTGCCCCACTGTTGCTGCCTTGCCTCCGTACGGTAGCCCTGGATCACATGGCCACCCATATCCAGCATCAAGGGGAGGTAGTGGGCTACCTGCCACATGAAGCCTCCCAGCTCCTTCGCCCCAATTCTGGACTGTCTCCCCTGCATACATTGCTCCGGGGTACAGCTTGAAAAGTAAAATGTTGTAGTAATAAACAGAAATAAGGAAAGGAAACTTAACACCCACAAAATAACTAACCCAACTAACCCACCTATACAACTAACCAAGACAGACACCCCACAGCACAGGTACAAGGTAAAATATAGTTGACACACAAATTCACAGACACTGGGACAAATAACAATCAAATACAACAGAAACCACAACAGGAGGGACACCACAGGAAACAAAAAAGAGCAAGAAGACACCACCAACTCCAACACACAACCACACAGTCAAAAGAGGCACAGACTGTAAAGAGAAAGTGAAAGTACACCCACTGTACCATGCCTGTAAACAGGATATATTATTACATCACTTCCTGTGCCCTTGCGTCACATTTTCTGTTATGCATGAAGTTTTTTGGCGCATCTGATATTTCATGAATTTTTTCAGATGCATTAGTTTTGTGCGTCTTTTTATAATGATGTTTTACCTATATGCGTAGATTTTACAGTAAATCACTACTGAAATGCGTGCGAAGGTGTAAATCACTTTAAGGGCCAATGGGCCATGTACTTTGCGTTTGCAGATGTTTTTGATGCGTTTGCGTAACTTTTGTTTTACTCTATTCCTGATTGTATGATTTTGTCAATTGTTAATGGATGCACCCTGTATCAACATAATAATTGAATGGGTAGGGCTGCAGTTTGGCTTTTTGTGTATGGCCACATGTTGCAGTCCATTTAACAATGTAATTTGTGTGTGATTGGTCTGTTACACCAATGTGTGTTTTACAGAATCAACAGCATGCAAATGTGTACACATCATGCATTTGTATATATGTGTGACAACAGGGTATCCAAATATGTATGGCAGTCAGTACTATGCAAGAGTCATGGTATGTGATTATGAGTTGAGTTCAATTATGTGCTTTGTGTTGTTGTCTTACAGAGCATCACAGTTCAGACGACATGCACAGCTCAGGCACTGTTGCTGATGGCTGATGAATGCAATCTGGCAACCCTCTGCCCTCATTACGACCCTGGCGGTGGGTGATAAAGTGTGACAAGCTGGTGGTAAGTACCGCCAAACTATGACCATGGCAGTGATATCTCCCATAGACAGCCAATGTACCACACCAACCGCCAGGGCAGAAACAACAGCCACCATGGAGGTAGCCAACAACAGCCAGGCGGAAGACAAAGTTCCGCCAACCACATTTTGACCCTGCAAATTGCCACCTTTTCCGGGGCGGTACCAACACCAACAAAAGCCTGGTGGAAACAGAGCTCAGAAGTGAAAGGACTCACCATTGGAGACACAGAGAAGAACCACGCCACCATGGAAACCGAACTGCAAGTATTCCCAATGATCTTCTATGTTATGCTCCACCTGACACACACCTGACACACACACCAAACACACAACCAGCTGCACTACAAAAACAATTTGTCCCTGAAAATCAGCAGAATAATGCAAGGACAACAGGAATTAACTACAGTGATTGTAATTAGATCAACATCAAAATTAATAATTTGATTGGGCAATGAAACAGATATGTACAAATGTACACAAAAGGGACACTGCCCAGTCCAAAGGGCCCACATGGCATCAGGGCACAGTCGAAGGCCCAACTCGAGTTCTGAGCACATCCGGATTGACTACTACAGGGACATCAGTTTGCAAATAGGCAGACACCTCAGGGGGAAGGGGGGCACCTCAGCTAGATGAGGGAACAAGCCCACAGGTTTGGAGGCGGCAACATGCCCATTGGTTTGTCCTGGGGAGTCAAGGCCATAGTCTCTCAAGTGGATGACCTGCCCACTGATTTTGGAGGGGGCAACATGCCCCTTGCTTTGTCCTGGGGAGTGCAAGGCCACAGTCTCTCAGGTGGGTGACTTGCCCACTGGTTCTGGAGAGGGCAACATGCCCATTGCTTTGTCCTGGGGGTGCAAGGCCACAGTCTCTTGAGTGTGTGTCTTTCCCACTGGTTCTGGAGGGGGCAATAAGCCCATTGCTTTGTCCTGGGGAGTACAAGGCCAGTCTCTCAGGTGGGTGACTTGCCCACTGGTTCTGGAGGGGGCAGCCCGCACTGTAGCCCCTGAAGGGTGGACTACATGGCGTCTGCCGGCGGTGATGGCTGCATGGTGGTGATGGTTGGGTGAGGCTCCTGGGCAGCCCCTGCACTCATTGATGGTTGCATGGTGGTGGTGGTTGGGGGAGGCTCCTGTTCAGCCCCTGCACTAACTGATGGCTGCATGGTGGTGGTGGTTGGGGGAGGCTCCTGGGCAGCCCGTGCACTCACTGATGGCTGCACATCCACAGCTGGCGGTGGGAGCCCGGCGACAGTTGTTGGTGGTGGCGGTGTTAGCCTGGCAGCTTCTGCTGGCGTAGAGTGCCTCATCTCCTCGTGTTCATGGAGTGGGGAGGATGAGGGAATGGTTGTTGGAGGTGTATGTCTGCTGGATTTGGGTGCAGGTGCATGGGCTGTATGCTAATGTGAGGTGGATGGCTGTTGGGTGTCTGAGTGCTTGCGTTTGTGTCCTTTAGGAGAGGGGACAGACACAGTGGGATACAGGGGACGCGTGCATGGATGTTGTGGCGGTGTCTGCCAGTGAGGTGTGTGTTCTGCTTGGTGTGGTGATGCTGGTAGTGGATGTTGATGTAGTGCATGCAGGTGTGAGTGTGGACATATCTGGGAGGGAGGTGGAGGAGGAGTGGGAGAGAGTAGAGGCTGTGGATGCTGTTGTGCCTGCAATGGTATGGTGTTTGTGTGAGTGCCTGTGGGATTAAGTGTGGTGCTTGTGTTTGCCTGTGTCACTCTTGGGTGTTGCCTTGTGTGCATGCTCGTCTGTTTGTGTGCTTGGGATGAGTTGGGGTTGAGGAGAAAGGGATTGGGAAGTGGGATTTGGAGGGCGGACGGCTGAGGACAATGGCTGCCATCAGAGCCTGAATCAATCTCTGTTGGGCCGCCAATCCACTGTGAATGCCCTCCAGGAATTCATTGCATTGCTGCATCTGGGATGCCAGCCCCTGGATGGCATTCACAATGGTTGAGTGCCCTACAGAGATGATCTCAGGAGGTCAATAGCCTCCTCACTCAGGGCAGTAGGGCTCACTGGGGCAGGGCCTTGAGGTGCCTGGGGCAAAGGAGATGCCCACCCTCCTGGGTGAGTGGGCATGGGCAACCCGCTGAGGGGCTACTGGGAGGGCAGGGCTGGTACAGGGTGGCGGCAATACCTGCCGCTGGGGTGGTCACAGAGGTGTCCACCCCCACCAGGGAACTCCCATCGGAGGAGGTATCAGAGTCTGTGTTGTCCCCTCCAGTCTCCGCCATGGTGCTCCCCTCGCCCTCCATCCCTCCCACTGGTGCCCTCAGCGTCGGTGGACTCTGCCTCCAGGGTCCTGTGGGATGCAGCCCCCTCTGTCGCCGGTGCCTCTGCTCCTTCGCCAGATGATGCTAATGCACATAAGGACAGGATTACAAAACAAGAAAGGGAGGGAGAGAGACAAAGGATACACTGGGTCAATGAATGCACCAACACCACCGTTTGAGTACATAGCACCCTCACACACAGGGAACAGGCCTACGCACTATGCATTGCACTACCAGTGAAATGGCTAGTCACCAAGGCATGAGGAGGAGCACACACCGCCAACTGCAGCACACCTGGGACCCACACAGCCCTGCCTAGAAGGGAATACTAACAAGCTAGGTTACCTGTATTTCCCATGTAACCATTACCCTTCAGAAGACCTACGCTGCTTTGTCTGGCCTGGCCTTAGGGGCAGCCACTAACACACAACCACCACCCGTATACCACCCCACCAGCCATAAGTTATAATGATACCCAGTGTACACTGTGGCTGCTGTGATGCCCTCAAGCACCCATTCAGCTCAGGGTAGGCCACTGCCAGTATGCGGGCAATCAGGGGGGTCAGGGTCTGACGGGCACCCCTTCCGCATTGGGAGGTCATCCTCAGCTGGGCCTCCGCGGTCTTCCGTGCCCAGCATCTCTGGTCCTCCAACCGTTTGCGACAGTTAGTGCTCTGCCTGCCTTAGACCCCCAGGGTCCGCACGTCCTTGGCGATGGCACACCATAATCCCTTATTTTGATAGGCACTGACCTGCAGAGGTAATATATATGGGAGAACTCCATTAAATTAACAGTCCAGCCTGTCACACACATGGCTCACCATACGCAATCCCATCAACATTGCAACACACATAGACCAGCTCACAACCTGTACACCACAAAGAAAAAATCCCCCCATCCACCCTTACACGATGCCTTCACACACATCTCCATGCATTCATTCCATATGCATCGTGCCCACAGTGTACTCATCTGTTGGTCTGGAGACCCATACAGTAGTCCGTACTGGGGTAAGACTCTATTCACCAGTCACTCCAACTCCTCAGAAGTGAAGTCTGGGGCCCTTTCCACAGTCACACAAGCCATGGTAGGTTCCAGACACAGGTCACAGCAGCACATGCAGTGTAGGTCTTCTCCTGTGGAAGGTCAGGAAACAAGTGATGATTGAAAAGTAAAGTGGCAGTGACGTACGCGGCAGTGTATACCGTCACAGCTGGCGTAGATCCCCATAGGGCCCAATATTATCCAATGAGGAATTGCACGTCGGTTCATGACCGTCTATCTCCACGGCACACAACGTCAGTGGAGTTACCTCACTTCCACCTGTCCCTACACACAGAACAGGCGGTCGCCATTTCAGTGGGGGAACAGGCATATCGATAATTGCTGCGTCACAGGATAAATAGGCACATACGTTTAAATTCCACTGTCCCAAAACATGATTGCACGATGTGGACTGCTGTGGTGGTATAGTTGTTAAGATTGTGACTACCTACTCACTCTTGTGTCCCTTCATAGCTACCGCTGCGGATGATTAGGAGATGGAGACATTCCCCCGTGTACAGATCTCTGGTGAACTTAGGTACACTGGAAGACAGGCACATAATACTCACCTATAGTCTGGAGAGGGCAACAATCACAGAGCTGTGTGCACAGTTGGAGCCTGATCTCATATAAGCTATCCGTCATCCCACTGGGATCCCCCCTCTTGTGCAGGTTCTATCAATGCTCCATTTCCTGGCAACTGGTTCTTTCCAAGTGACAGTGGGCATGGCAGCAGGAATGTCACAGCCAATGTTCTCAATAGTGCTGGCAAGAGTCTTGTTCACCCTGGTAAAACACATGTGCAGCTACATTGCTTTCCCCCAGGTGGAAGATTTGGCCACTGTGAAGGCCGGAATCTATGCAATGGGACACATCCCCATTATTATTGGTTTGATTCACGGTACACATATTGCATTTGTCCCCCCCGGCACAATGAACAGGTGTACAGGAATCATAAGAGTTTCTACTTCATAAATGTGCAGATGGTGTGCCTGGTGGACCAGTACATCTCCCACGTCAATGCTAAGTATCCTGGGTCGGTGCATGATGCCTTTGTCCAGAGGAATAGCAGCATCCCAAATGTGATGGACTAACTACAGAGGCACAGGATGTGGCTTATATGTGAGCCTTGGTCCCTACCCAGTGTATGTTGGTGTATGCCTATGCTGTTGGCCAAATAGGATAGTGTGTGGCTAAATGTTGTCCCTCAATATTTGCAGGTGACTCTGGTTACCCAAACCTATTGTGGCTGCTGACCCCTGTGAGGAATGCCAGGACAAGGGCTGAAGAATGTTATAATGAGGCACATGGGCGAACCAGAAGGATAATTGAGAGAACCTTCGGCCTCCAGAAGGCCAGGTTCAGGTGCCTCCATCTGACAGGTGGATCCCTGTGCTACTCACCCGAGAAGGTCTGCCAGATAGTAGTGGCGTGCTGCATGCTGCACAACCTGACCCTTAGATGCCATGTACCTGCCCTGTGGCAGTAGTGGACCTTGAGGACAGTGAGGATGAGGAGGCAGAGGATGAGGATGTGGACAACAGAACATTAGCGATCTCTCAGTACTTCCAACGACACACAGGTGAGACAGTAAAACTTCACATTTCTATGGCTATTGTTGTATTCTGTGTGGCATTGGTATTCTGGCATTACCCACTTGTTTCCTCTACTTACTGTTAACTATGGATTGTCATTTTACAGATGTTGGTGATATGACAATAGTGTCCTGATGTGATCACAACAGCCAGCAACAGGTTATTCATTCTATGCTCTCACTATGTACAGTTCATTTGTAATGGATGTAGCTGTTTCAGTGAATACAAATTTGCAATCCATGAAATACTAGTAGTTGAAGTTTGTCCAAGGGTGTTTATTGTAGTACTAAGATATTGAGGGGAAAGTGCAATGGAATGGGTGATGATGGAGGAAACTCCAGGGTAGTGTTTCAGTTTGTTTGTAGCACAGGTGCTGTGTCCAAAGGGGACATAGGACGGGAGCAATGGCAGTTCAAGGTGGACAAGGTAAGTGAGTGGGACATAAAGGGGACATTCAGGAGAGTCTCATTTCCTGGTGGTGGTCTTGGCAAGTGTCTCCAGCTTCTGTCTGGTTTTCAGGGAATGTTTTTGGGAGTAATTCACTTTCTGCAGGGGGAGGGGTGCTCCTGGCCAGTGGGTCCTGTGGCATGGGCTCCTGGCCACTAGCAGCAGCAGACGTGGAGGGCTGTTCAGTTGACTGGCTAGTGGTAGTGACCCGCTGGTGTGGTGTTGCCTCCCTCATGGTGTTGGCCATGTCTGCCAGCACCCCTGCTATGGAGATCAGGATGTTGTTAATGGCTTGCAAGTCTTCCCTGATCCCCTGATACTGTCCCTCCTGCAGCCGGTTGTTCTCCTGCATGTTGTCAAGGATCTGGCCCATCGTGTCCTGGGAATGTTGGTAGGCTCCCAGGACCTCGGAGAGTGCATCCTGGAAAGTCAGTTCCCTGGTCCTGTCCTCCCCCTGGCACACAGCAGTCCTCCCAGTGTCCCTGTAGGCCTGTGCCTCTGTCCCCTGAACCTTGTGCCCCCGCCATTGACCCCAGGTCCCTGATTTTCTTGTGGGCGAGTTGTGGACTGGGGTCCCTCTACAGGTGGGCACACTGCCGATTGGATTGTCCTGGGGACAGAGGTGTGGGTACGCTGGGTGGATGCTGTGGTGTTGGTTTATGATGGGTGAGGCTCTGTGGTGGTCTATGAGTGGTCTTGGGTGACCGACTGTCCAGTGGTCCCTGATGGGAAAGGTAGGTCCTCCAGATCCTGAAATCCAGAGTTACTGTCATCACTGGGGGCCTCTTCTGTTGGGGTACTGGATAGTGGTGACACATCCTCTCCACTGACATTGGCTGGGGTACCTGTGGTGATGTAAATGATTTATTATGCTTCAAGTGTATGACATTTGTACTTCCCTAGCTTTCCCTCTATGGTTGGTGTTACCCTGCCAGCTTTTGGTTGTGTATGGTGATGTATTGTGGGAATGTTAGTTTTCCTATGCTGTGCCTGCTTTAGTGATGGGTGTCCATGCAGGGCAGGGAGGGATGTCCATGCATTGGTATTGCATGCAGGGCTTGGTATTATGGTTAGCCATATCTGTAGGTGCAGTGTGTGGGATGATGTGGAGTAATGGGAGTGAGGGTGAGGGGGTGTGATGGCATGCAGGTATGGGGGTGATAGGTAGTAAATGTTGACTTACCAGTGTCCAGTCCTCCGACTACTCCAGCGAGGCCCTCAGCATGCAGTATTGCCTTCTCCTCCCATGCTGTGAGCTGTGGGGGAGGAGGTAGGGGTCTACCGCCAGTCCTCTGTATGGCAAGCTGGTGTCTTGCTGCTATGGAACGTATCTTCCCCGTAGGTCATTTCACCTCTTCCTGATGTCGTCCCTTGTTCTTGGGTGCTGTCCCACAGCATTGACCCTGCCCACAATTCTCCGCCATAGCTCCATCTTCCTTGCAAAGGATATCTGCTGTACCTGTGCTCCAAAGAGCTGTGGCTCTACCCTGACAATTTCCTCCACCATGATCCTGAACTCCTCCTCAGTGAAACTGCGGTGCCTTTGTAGGGCCATTGGTGTTGTGTGATGGTAATGTGGTGGGGTGTGTGATGTGGAGTGCATGAGGGATGTATGGGTGTAAGCGGTATGTGTGTCAAGTTGTCTCTGTGCTCTCTTCTCAGTCTCCAGGTGGCAACTGTTGTTTTTAAGGGGTTGTGAGTACTGTGAGTATGTGTTTTATAGTGGTTTGGGTGTGGTGTGTGTATGGGTGTCAGGTGTGTGTTTTTAGTATTAGCCAATGTGGTGTTGTTTTGTATGTGGGTGTTCATTCTGAGCGCAGGGTCATAATGTTGTGGGCGTTGTTCTGTTGGCGTAACGGTATGGGTTTTGGGACTGCCACTTTTGCACTGACCTTTGGTCTGGCGGATTTGTGTATGGGGCTGTATTCTGTTGGAGTGCTGTGTGTGTGTGTCATAATATGGTGAACGAATATTCGCCACCACGGCGGTAAGTTATCAGCCGTCAGCGTGGCAGTAAGCTGGATTTTCTGCCGATATCATAATGAGGGCCATAATGTATTCAGCACAGACTGTTGAAATTCATGACATTTTCCATTGCAATAAAAATTAATTTGTGGTAGACCTGCAGCCCTAGCTGCATATGTTCTCATCCATTGTGATATGCATTCCACAGACGTGTCCATCCAAAGTGTGAGGTCATATGTACCATGTGACAGGATTGGGCCCCATGGCAGTGGCAGGAGTGATTTCCATGAATGTACTGGCCAGGATCCATTTCTCCCTTTGCTTTTCATACCTGGCCTAATCATCTTGAGCATTGTCACCAATGATGCCCAGCCCTTGTCACACATGCTCCATGCAGCCATTGCAACTTTCACACTGAGTTGTGTTAGTGCCCTGTTCAAACATTACAGTCTCACCATATTTTGACATCCACTGCCTCATGTTTTGGCCCCTTTGTTTACCTCCTATTTGGCCATGATGTTGTGTGTGATGAGCTATTGTTGTACAAGTTGGCAACGTGGATGTTATGAGTATGATGTTGTCCATAGACTGTGTCCTTCAGTTGTCACATTCAAGTGATGAGGATAATAGTGATGTGTGTGATGGTAGCACTTCGCTCTAACGCTTCACATGTGATGTTGTTACAATACTTTTCAGATTAGTGTGTGTGACATGCTCCCTGAGGTTAGACTCATAATCCTAAAGTAATGTTTAAGAGGTTGAAGACACCAAAGCTGGGTTGTGTGAATAAGTGAGTTGTTTATTGACAAAATCTACAAGGTGAGGTATGTGATTATTGAGTGAAGAAGTTATCAACAATGTGCAGTCTGCAGCGTATCCCAGCAGCTGTGTTGTGCTGTTCCCCCTCATTTACTTCTCCACCATCCTCCTCCTGTTCCTCAGGCAGGTCATCTACCTGATCACATAAGGGGACGTTCATCCACACAGGTATGTTGTGCAGGATGGCACATGTCATGATTATCTTGCAGACGATGTGTGGGGCATGTAGGAGGCTGCCTCCTGTGACATCCAGATACCTGAATCTTTACTTCAGCATGCCAAATGTCCTCTCCCCAATAGTCTGTTGTAGGAGGCTGGTCTGGCTTATAGTGTGTACCTGATGGTACTTACACCTTGTGCCAGGTCCAGTTATCCCTTAAATAGTAGATTAGTAGTGTTCTAGCAGCTTAGTCTGATAGAGGTAGCTATAGCAGAGCAGCTTAGGCTGAACTAGGAGACATGCAAAACTACTACTATACCACTTATATCATATAGCACCATATCACAAGAAAACACAACACTCAGAGTTACTAAAAATAAAGGTATTTTATTTTAGTGACAATATGCCAAAAGTATCTCAGAGGATATACTCCCTTAGGAGGTAAGTAAAATACACAAAATATACACACAAACCAAAATCAGGTAAGTAGAGCACTTAGAAAAGTAGTGCAAACACTGTAGAACACAATAGAATACAATAGGAGACAATAGGCCTAGGGGCAACACAAACCATATACTCCAAAAGTGGAATGCGAACCAGGAATGGACCCCAGGCCTAGTGTAGTGTGTAGAGGGTCACTGGGAGTGTAAGAAAACACTAGGGGTGTCCAAGATACCGCACCCCAAGACCCTGAAAAGTAGGAGTAAAGTTATCCTACTACCCCAGAAAGACAGTAAGGTCGAGATAGAGGATTCTGCAAAGGCAACAACTGACTGCAAAGCACTGAAGACGGATTCCTGGACCTGGGGACCTGCAAAGGAAGGGGACCAAGTCCAAGAGTCACGCAAGTGTCCGGGGGGGCAGGAGCCCACTAAACCCCGGATGAAGGTGCAAAAGGGCTGCCTCTGGGTGGAAGAAGGCGAAGATTCTGCTACAACGGAAGATGCCAGGGACTTCTCCTCTGGTCAGAAGTTGTCCCACGGCGTGCTGGAAGATGCAAAGCTGTTTCCAAGCAGAAATACCGCAAACAAGCCTTGCTAGCTGCAAGAGTCACGGTTGAGGATTTTGGGTGCTGCCAGGGCCCAGGAAGGACCAGGAGGTCACTTCTTGGAGGAGGACACAGAAGGGGCACTCAGCAACATAGAAAGCCCATGCAGAAGCAAGCAGCACCCGCAGAAGCACCTGAATTGGCGTTCAGAGGATCTGAGCACGGCAGTCATCTCAGCACAACAAAAGAGGGTCCCATGAAGTCGGAGGTCAAGTCAGTGAGTTGGGCAATGCAGGACGGAGTGCTGGGGACCTGGGCTGTGCTGTGCACAAAGGAAGTCTTACAAAAGTGCACAGAAGCCCTAGCAGCTGCAGTTCACGCAGTACACAGGGTTACTGTCTGGCAATGGAAGGCAAGGACTTACCTCCACCAAATTTGGACATAAGGGCCACTGGACTGTCGGGGACACTTGGATCCAGGTCCTGTGTACCAGGGACCACGCTGGTCAAGATGAGAGGGTCACTCTCCTTTCGTTTGTCCAGTTTCACGCCAGAGCAGGGCCTGGGGGCTCCCTGAACCATTGTGGATTGGCTTATGCAAGGAGGGCACCATCTGTGCCCTTCAAAGCATTTCCAGAGGCTAGGGGAGGCTACTCCTCCCCAGCCCTTAACACCTATTTCCAAAGGGAGAGGGTGTAACACCCTCTCTCAGAGGAAATCCTTGTTCTGTCTTCCTGGGACTGGGCTGTCCAGACCCCAGGAGGGCAGAAACGTGTCTGAGGGTTGGCAGCAGCGGTAGCTGCAGAGAAAACCCCAGAGAGCTAGTTTGGCAGTACCCGGGGTCCATGCTGGAGCCACGGGGATGCATGGAATTGTCCCCCCAATATCAGAATGGTATTGGGGTGACAATTCAATGATCCTAGACATGTTACATGGCCATGGTCGGAGTTACCATTGTGAAGCTACACATAGGTATTGGCTTATATGTAGTTCACACATGTAATGGTGTCCCCGCACTCACAAAGTCTGGGGAATTTGCCCTGAACAACGTGGGGGCACCTTGGCTAGTACCAGGGTGCCCTCACACTAAGTAACTTTGTACCTAACCTTCACTAAGTGAGGGTTAGACATACAGGTGACTTATAAGTTACTTAAGTGCAGTATAAAATGGCTGTGAAATAACGTGGACTTTATTTCACTCAGGCTGCAGTGGCAGTCCTGTGTAAGAATTGTCTGAGCTCCCTATGGGTGGCAAAAGAAATGCTGCAGCCCATAGGGATCTCCTGGAACCCCAATACCCTGGGTACCTAGGAACCATATACTAGGGAATTATAAGGGTGTTCCAGTGTGCCAATCAGAATTGGTAAAATTAGTCACTAGCCTGCAGTGACAATTTTAAAAGCAGAGAGAGCATAAACACTGAGGTTCTGGTTAACAGAGCCTCAGTGATACAGTTAGGCACCAAACAGGGAACACATACAGAGCACATTTTATGAGCACTGGGGTCCTGGCTAGCAGGATCCCAGTGACACAGGTAAAAACAAACATACATGCAAGTAAAACTGGGTGTAACATGCCAGGCAAGATGGTACTTTCCTAAATCTGTGTCCTCCGATGTGCCTCAGTATATGCACGCTCTACTGCTGTGCTTGAGTTGGGAAATGGTGTCATGATCGATGGCTGTATGCCATAATTCTGATCCGCTGCAAAAGATTTAACCCCTTCGCTGCCAGGCTTTTTGCCCCTCCTGTGCCGAGCCTTTTTTTGGCTATTTGGGGCAGTTCGCGCATAGGCCCTCATAACATTTTGTCCACATAAGCTAGCCAAGCCAAATTTGCGTCCTTTTTTTCCAACATCATAGGGATTCTAGAGGTACCCAGACTTTGTGGGTTCCCCTGAAGGAGGCCAGTGAAAATTTTGTTTTTTTTAAAAAAATGGGAAAAAGTGGCTGCAGAAGAAGGCTTGTGTTTTTTTCCCTGAAAATGGCATCAACAAAGGGTTTGCGGCGCTAAAATCACCAGCTTCCCAGCTTTCAGGAACAGGCAGGCTTGAATCAGAAAACCCAATTTTTTAACACAAATTTGGCATTTTACTGGGACATACCCCATTTTTGAAAATCTTTGTGCTTTCAGCCTCCTTCCAGTCAGTGACAGAAATGGGCGTGAAACCAATGCTGGATCCCAGAAACCTAAACATTTCTGAAAAGTAGACAAAATTCTGGATTCAGCAAGGGGTCATTTGTGTAGATCCTACAAGGGTTTCCTACAGAAAATAACAACTGAAAAAGAAAAATATTGAAATTGAGGTGAAAAAAACATAAATTTTTCTCTACGTTTTACTCTGTAACTTTTTCCTGCAATGACAGATTTTCGAAAGCAATATACTGTTACGTCTGCTGGACTACTCTGGTTGCGGGGATATATAGGGCTTGTAGGTTCATCAAGAACCCTAGGTACCCAGAGCCAATAAATGAGCTGCACCCTGCAGTGCGTTTTCATTCTACACCGGGTATACAGCAATTCATTTGCTGAAATATAAAGAGTGAAAAATAGCTATCAAGAAATCCAAGATGTGGAGACTTGTGGGGCTCTGACCAGGTTCTGTTACCAAGAATCCTTTGCAAACCTCAAAATTTGGCTAAAAAAACACGTTTTCCTCACATTTCGGTGACAGAAAGTTCTGGAATCTGAGAGGAGCCACAAATTTCCTTCCACCCAGCGTTCGCCCAAGTCTCCCGATAAAAATGATACCTCACTTGTGTGGGTAGGCCTAGCGCCCGTGACAGGAAATGCCCCAAAACACAACGTGGACACATTTGAAAGAAAACAGAGGTGTTTTTTGCAAAGTGCCTACCTGTAGATTTTGGCCTCTAGCTCAGACGGCACCTAGGGAAACCTATGAAACCTGTTCATTTTTGAAAACTAGAGACGTAGGGGGATCCAAGATGGGGTGACTTGTGGGGCTCTGACCAGGTTCTGTTACCCAGAATCCTTTGCAAACCTCAAACGTTGGCTAAAAAAACACATTTACCTCAAATTTTGGTGACAGAAAGTTCCAGAATCAGAGAGGAGCCACAAATTTCCTTCCACCCAGCGTTCCCCCAAGTCTCCTGATAAAAATGATACCTCACATGTGTGGGTAGGCCTAGCGCCCGCAACAGGAAATGCCCCAAAACACAACGTGGACACATCACATTTTTTTAAAGAAAACAGAGGTGTTTTTTGCAAAGTGCCTACCTGTAGATTTTAGCCTCTAGCTCAGCAGGCACCTAGGGAAACCTACCACACTTGTGCATTTTTGAAAACTAGAGACCTAGGGGAATCCAAGATGGGGTGACTTGTGGGGCTGTGACCAGGTTCTGTTACCCAGAATCCTTTGCAAACCTCAAAATGTGGCTAAAAAAACACATTTCCCTCACATTTCGGTGACAGAAAATTCTGTAATCAGAAAGGATCCACAAATTTCCTTCCACCCAGCGTTCCCCCAAGTCTCCTGATAAAAATGATACCTCACTTGTGTGGGTAGGCCTAGCGCCCGCGACAGGAAATGCCCCAAAACGCAACGTGGACACATCACATTTTCTGAAAGAAAACAGAGGTGTTTTTTTCAAAGTGCCTACCTGTAGATTTTGGCCTCTAGCTCATCCGGCACCTAGGGAAACCTACCAAACCTGTGCATTTTTGAAAACTAGAGACCTAGGGGAATCCAAGTTGGGGTGACTTGTGGGGCTCTGACCAGGTACTGTTACCCAGAATCCTTTGCAAACCTCACAATTTGGCTAAAAAAACATGTTTTCCTCATATTTCGGTGACAGAAAGTTCTGGAATCTGAGAGGAGTCACAAATTTCCTTCCACCCAGTGTTCGCCCAAGTCTCCCGATAAAAATGATACCTCACTTGTGTGGGTAGGCCTAGCGCCCGTGACAGGAAATGCCCAAAAACACAACGTGGACACATCACATTTTTTTAAAGAAAACAGAGGTGTTTTTTGCAAAGTGCCTACCTATAGATTTTGGCCTCTAGCTCAGCCGGCACCTAGGGAAACCTACCAAACCTGTGCATTTTTGAAAACTGGAGACCTAGGGGAATCCAAGATGGGGTGACTTGTGGGGCTCTGACCAGGTTCTGTTACCCAGAATCCTTTGCAAACCTCAAAATTTGGCTAAAAAAACATGTTTTCCTCACATTTCGGTGACAGAAAGTTCTGGAATCTGAGAGAAGCCACAAATTTCCTTCCACCCAGCGTTTCCCCAAGTCTCCCGATAAAAATGATACCTCACTTGTGTGGGTAGGCCTAGCGCCCGTGACAGGAAATGCCCCAAAACACAACGTGGACACATCACATTTTTTGAAAGAAAACAGAGGTGTTTTTTGCAAAGTGCCTACCTATAGATTTTGGCCTCTAGCTCAGCCGGCACCTAGGGAAACCTACCAAACCTGTGCATTTTTTAAAACTGGAGACCTAGGGGAATCCAAGATGGGGTGACTTGTGGGGCTCTGACCAGGTTATGTTACCCAGAATCCTTTGCAAACCTCAAAATTTGGCTAAAAAAACAAGTTTTCCTCACATTTCGGTGACAGAAAGTTCTGGAATCTGAGAGGAGCCACAAATTTCCTTCCACCCAGCGTTTCCCCAAATCTCCTGATAAAAATGATACCTCACTTGTGTGAGTAGGCCTAGCGCCCGCGACAGGAAATGGCCCAAAACACAACGTGGACACATTTGAAAGAAAACAGAGGTGTTTTTTGCAAAGTGCCTACCTGTAGATTTTGGTCTCTAGCTCAACCGGCACCTAGGGAAACTTACCAAACCTGTGCATTTTTTAAAACTAGAGACCTAGGGGAATCCAAGATGGGGTGACTTGTGGGGCTCTGACCTTGGTTCTGTTACCCAGAATCCTTTGCAAACCTCAAAATTTGGCTAAAAAAACACGTTTTCCTCAAATTTCGGTGACAGAAAGTTCTGGAATCTGAGAGGAGCCACAAATTTCCTTCCACCCAGCGTTCTCCCAAGTCTCCCGATAAAAATGATACCTCACTTGTGTGGGTAGGCCTAGCGCCCGCGACAGGAAATGCCCCAAAACACAACGTGGACACATTTGAAAGAAAACAGAGGTGTTTTTTGCAAAGTGCCTACCTGTAGATTTTGGTCTCTAGCTCACCCGGCACCTAGGGAAACCTACAAAACCTGTGCATTTTTTAAAACTAGAGACCTAGGGGAATCCAAGATGGGGTGACTTGTGGGGCTCTGACCAGGTTCTGTTACCCAGAATCCTTTGCAAACCTCAAAATTTGGCTAAAAAAACACGTTTTCCTCAAATTTCGGTGACAGAAAGTTCTGGAATCTGAGAGGAGCCACCAATTTCCTTCCACCCAGCCTTCCCCCAAGTCTCCCGATAAAAATGATACCTCACTTGTGTGGGTAGGCCTAGCGCCCGCGACAGGAAATGGCCCAAAACACAACGTGGACACATCACTTTTCTTCATAGAAAACAGTGCCTACCTGTGGATTTTGGCCTCTAGCTCAGCCGGCACCTGGGGAAACCTAGCAAACCAGTGCATTTTTGAAAACTAGAAACCCAGGAGAATCCAAGATGGGGTGACTTGTGGGGCTCTGACCAGGTTCTGTTACCCAGAATCCTTTGCAAACCTCAAAATTTGGCTAAAAAAACAAATTTTCCTCACATTTGGATGAAACAAAGTTCTGGAATCAGAGAGGAGCCACAAATTTCCTTCCACCCAGTGTTCCCCCAAGTCTCCCGATAGAAATGATACCTCACTTGTGTGGGTAAGCCTAGCGCCCGCAACAGGAAATGGCCCAAAACACAACGTGGACACAGCACATTTTTTCATAGAAAACAGTGCCTACCTGTGGATTTTGGCCTCTAGTTCAGCCGGCCCCAGGGGGGGCAGAAATGGCCTAAAATAAATTTGTCCCCAACCCCCCCACGGGAGCGACCCTTACCTATGGGGTCTCTCCCCCTGCGTGACATTGGCGCCCAAAAAAAAAATCCCCGGTGCCTAGGGGTTTACCGCCCCCCTGGGGAGCGACCCTTGCCTAAGGGGTCACTCCCCTTGCGTGAAATTCACGTAAAAAAGAAAACTCCCTGGTGTCTCGTGGTTTCTGTCCCCCTTGGGGGCAGATTGGCCTCATCAAAATAGGCCAATCTGCCCCCAAGTGGGGCAGAAATGGCTTAAATATAATTTGTCCCCTAGGGGAGCGACCCGTGCCTAAGGGGTTGCTCCCCACACCTAAAACAAAGAAGTAAACAAAAAACAAAAAAAATGATCCCTGGTGCCTGGAGGTTTCTGCCCCCCCTGGGGGCAAATCGGCCTAAAAATAGGCCGATCTGCCCCCGGGGAGGGGCAGAAAAGGCCTTCCAAAAAAAGGCCCCCCTGGGAGCGACCCTTGTCCAAGGGGTCGCTCCCTTTATGACAATTTAAAAAAAAAAAAACATCCCTGGTGTCTAGTGGGCATTTCAAAAGCTGGATTGCAAGCAATCCGGCTTTTGAAACGCTTGGAGAGACTTCAAAGGGAAGGAAATACATTTTCTTCCCTTTGAAGCCTCTCCGGGCCTCCCCCACGTGAGCGAAAGAGAAATGCAAAGCATTTCTCTTTCGATCGCGCTATAGGGGAGGCTCTGATGTCACAGGGGGTGTGGGGGGGGTCAGGGGTGGAAGGGGAAGGGCTTCCCCTTCCATCCCTGCCTTTGGGGGGGTGGGGGGAAGCACAGAGAGGGAGCGAGAGTGCTCCCTCTGGGCTGTGTGCCGAGGACGTAATGGTTACGTCCTCGGCACAGCAGCACTGTGCCGCAGGACGTAACCACTACGTCCTCGGCACAGAACCGGTTAAGGAGTCATTTGTTGTTAGGGCTTGCAACAGGTATGTAATGTAGCATGGCAGTTGATATTAAGAGCTGGTTGTGGCTCATTTGTATTTATGGTTTTGTGTGAGTTACTATCCTTGTGTAATGTTTCCTCAGCACTAGGTTGTTGGACATGACAATCTTGTATTTGGCTCAAGGACATAGAACATATTGGGCCTCATTACAACCCTGGCGGTCAAAGACCGCCAGGGTTGTTTTGGTGATTGTACCGCCAACAGGCTGGCATTACAATTTGCTATATTATGACCGGGGCGGTAGCGCCTCGGTCGTACCGCCGGGACCGACGGCTTCCCGCCATCGTCGTCCCAGCGGTTATAATCTGCCAGGGCAGCGCTGCTTGCAGCGCAGCCCTGAGGATTATGACTCCCCTTCCCGCCATCCTGTCCATGGTGGTAGAGACTGCCATGGAAAGGCTGCCGGGAAGGGGAGTCACATGGCCCCGGGGGCCCCTGCACTGCCCATGCGGTTGTCATGGGCAGTGCAGGGGCCCCAACGCACAGCCCCACCCTGCTTTTCACTGTCTGCCCAGCTGGCTCCAATGTTATGGGCGACATCTCCGCTGTTTACGCCCGCCGGCCCAGCGGGGATGTTGTAATGCGGCCAGCGGGATTGCGGCTGCATAGGCGGCCGCTCGGCGGTCCAACCTTTGCGAGCGGCCTCTGCCGCCCGCCAAGTTTGCAATGAGGGCCATTATTAGGATTCCACACTGATAGTCATTATGTATGTCCCACAAGTTGTGTAGTGCCCTTTTTTATCAGTATGCTATCACTAGACGGGACATGACACATCCTCACAACACAATGTGGTCTGATGTGGTGGCAACATGATGACACTATCCCTTTTGACATGTGTCATTGAAGATGAGGTCTGACACTATGGGCCTCTGAAATTGATCTACACTACACTACACTACTGATGCCCTACATGTCTCCAAAATTGCCTCCACTGTCCTGCAACATTTCACCTCTGCAAGAATGCCCCATGTGTGACATGTTACTTGGCAACCCTTTGTTGTCTCCTGCGCCAGATGCTCATGTGCATCCATGCACCAACACTACCTAGCCTGCACCAGGGTACTTGGCTAGCTGCCTTGTGGAAGTGGATGTATCTGTGCAGGACGGTACACGCCCTGTACATATACTTTTTAGATGGCCAATTGGCTCTTTCTGTGTGTGCAGAAGTGTGCAGCATACATTTGTGCCACATTCAGCTGAGTCCTTAGCATAGTCTACTTCCTTTTTGCAACCTGCATACAGCACTCCTGAGGTGGTATTTGTTGTTGCAACTTCCTCAGATTTTAGGGGACAGCTACATGTGAGTCTGCATCATCATGCTTTGCATCTTGTGGTGACAGACCTGCAGAGAGAAACATTGCACACCCCTTCCACGTTACATACAGCATGGGAGGGTGGCCAATTTAAAATGTGGCTTGAAGTCATTATGAAATGGTCATCTGCCAAAATGTACATGCAGTGCAGACCATGAATATGGAACTGTGGGCTATTACATTGTTCCCTTGGTGTTCCTGAGTGGCAGCTAATGTTTGTGTCAGCCATGAGGTGTCCAAGGGTGTGTATCACATTTTAACAGTATTATCAACATAGCTAGCAGTGGCTCTCCTATCTTCCTAAACATAAATGTGCATTTATTCTGTTGACACAAGCACAGTGCAGGCTCTGAAATGGAGCTCAGCTATTTGGCAAATGTGTCCCTTGGGTGAATGTATTAGTGTTGTGCACTGATTGTGCTGTACTGCAGTATGGTGCATATGTGTTATCACCTGCACATGTGTGTTATCCTGGCCACATGTTACTGTAATGGTGTATGTCTTATGTGTCCGATAGGGTTGGTGTGCTGTGTGTACATTACTAGATTTGCTGACTTACCCACAAGTAGGCCATTTCCAAATTGTCCATCCTGGAATTGTTCATTGATCCTTCTGTGCAGGAATATGAAGGTGTCATGGACACTCCCAGGATACTTGGCAAATTGTTTATGAATATTTTGTGGTGGTCCACTATGCCCTGCAGAATAATGGAATACGTGTGCTTGCAATTCCGGTATAAGTGTTCCGTTGCTGCAGGTGGTACGAGCTGGACATGGGTGCAGTCATTTGCACCTAGCACATCCGGAAAGCCATGGATTTGATAGAGCCCTTTTTTGTTCTTCTGCTGCTTTTTCTGGGTATTGGGGAAGCTGATGGGGTGGGTGTCAGGGAGATGATGGCATCTAACATATTTGGCAGGAATGCAGAGAACGACGGTTGTGAGATACCAGCAACCAGAGCACCCATTGTTTGGAATCAGCCACTTGCCAGCATGTGCAGGACAGCGAGCAGCTTTGTCATAGGTGGTATGTTGTGTGGGGTCTGCAGGCTGGCTGAAATTTTTGGCTTATTGTGGTGCAGCAGGTGTAGTATGGCTTGCCAGTTGAGTCTGTAGGTCCAAATAATGTCCCGGTCCCTGAGGCCAAGGAGGGTTGTCCTGGTTCTGAAAACCCTCTCCTGCCTTCTGCATTGTCTTTGTGGGCCGCATTGTTGTGGTGTGTGTGCAGGAGTTGTTCCTTTCCTCTGTGCCGTCTAGCAAGCTGAATAAGTATCACCTTCATCTTCTCCTGTGGGTTGTAATGTTGCTTCTGTGTGTTCTCCTTTAATAGTGGTGTGCTTGCCTCCTTTTAACCCCTGCTCTGACCCAGGTGTTAAAGTTTGGCCCAAATTGGAGTTAACATAGTTTTTTGGATCTGCCTCCCACCCATGTGTCATTTTTGCCTGGGGGGTTAAATACGGCACTAGGGTGTTTGAGTCATTTTTTGCGAGGGAAAAATGATCCAGTGAGGGAGCTATCCACCCTCCATTCTCACATATGATACCAGGCACATGTATATTGTATGTAGCAGTGTGTCCAGATATGTGTCCTTGCTGTATCAGGCACCCAATGTTGTGACACAATACATGTAATTTGCAGTCCTTGCTTATCTTACTACGGCTAATGCCAAAGGGCACTGCAGGATGTAGAAGGAACACTGATGATCAATACAGTATGAAGTGCGTGACATACCATGGTCACAAAACAGCATTGTTCCTAAGCATACTCAATGCTGACATGGTCAGGCCTTGATTTGTTAAGACCGTGCATTGCTATTATGCAACATTTGCTTATCCTTGGTACTTTGACCATAGTAATTTTGGAAATGATAGATATTGTGCAGATGTATGATCACTTTGACCTTCAAGATATATTTGGGATATGTAAGTGCAACATGTGATGTTTGAAGATAGTATTTACGTATCATTAACCTTTGTATGACATGTTTTCTTTTTGATTCCACAGGGAACATGACCCCAGCCAAAAAGAAGCACCAGATAAGGGAGGACCATTACAGCACATCCTTAAAGTACACAAAGCATTTACGAAGATGGGGAAGACCTTTGAAAAGGAGAAGGCATTGGGGGCCTGGAGGGCATTCCCACAAGATGCACAAGTGATGGAAACGCCTACCTCAGCAAGGCTCAGGGTGCAGACCAAGGTGGATCTGCAGGCGCAGGACCATCCACCTCCTCTAGCAGTCACACACATAAACTATCTCCCAATCTCAGACCCAAGGACTCACACAGGACTTTGAGCAGGACCTGCGGAAAGAAGTTGCAGACATTTAGTTTAATGTTGTAAACCTGGAGCATAGGATGGACAATATGCTAATCCTGCTTTGAGAGGATAAGCAGGCATTGCAGAGACATTAAGGGGCAGGGTGAGCCACAAGGGCCCTTTCTTCCCTTTCCCTTGTAGATAGTTGTACTCATTGTAGGTGTTTTCAGATAGATTATTTTAAGTAAGTTAGTGTAGTGTAGGAATGTGTTAGCAGTTTGTAGTTTTTCATGCGGTGGGTAAATTATTAGGGGTTTAGTTTTCTTAGGAGTTTTTAGAGAGTCTGAGGGTTGAGGTATGATATGTGTTTACTTGAAGGAATACATAAAGAAGAATAAACAGGAGTTTTGGCAGTTGAAAATTAATGAGCAAGAAATGCAAGATAAGTTGGAGCGGTCAGAGAATGCGGCAAGGAGCAATAACTTGAGAATTTGTCATATTTCGGAAGGAGTGGAAGCAGACAATATCAAGACATGTAAAGCGTCCCTTATAAAGAGTGCACTGCAGTTGGAAGAGACATGAAATGCATATTGTTTTGCAGATATTCATTGGATTCATAAGGATCCCTTTAAGAGAGATCCCGGTAAAAAGAAGCTGCATAAGATATTGGTAAACTTTCCGACTTTTGCATTGAAGGAGAAGATTTTGTTAAAAGCCTTAAAACAAAAATCACTAAAAGGGAAGGTCTTCTCCTTTGAAGTTAGATCGGATCTTGCCAGAAGCACTCCCAATAAAGATTGGGAATTGGGGAAATGTCTTGAGGATTTAAAGAAATTAGGGCCTATATTTATCCTTTTTTTAGCGCCACATTTGCGCCGCTTTTTAACGCAAAAGCGGCGCAGATTTACGAAATACAATTGTATTTTGTAAGTTTGCGCCGCTTTTGCATTTAAAAGCGGCGCAAATGCAGCGCTAAAAAAGTATAAATATGGGCCTAGGTGTTACAGCACAACTTACATTTTCAGCCTTCCTGTGTGTGATGTACAACAACAAAATGTAGAACATGAGAGATCAAAAAACAGCATATAAACTACTAGAGACCCTTGGGAATGGAAACTCTTAGGCCCATATTTATACGTTTTGGCACAAACTTGCACTAACGCAGGTTTGTGCCAAAAAGTATAGCCCCAGCTAGCGCCATTCCAGACACCGTCCAGGCGCAATATTTATAAAATTGGCGCTAGCCGGCGCTAAGGCCCTGTTAGTGTCCAAGGAAAGGATGCTAATAGGGCTGGGGAGGCTTCAGGGGAACCTGGGCTTGAGCTACAAATAATGGCGCTACTCTGTTTAGAGGCAAAAGAAAATTGCCTCTAGACAGTGTAGCACCATTTTCTGGCACACAAGCACCATGAACATGGTCATCTGTAGGTGACCTCCTGGTGTGGGTAGGGGTGGGTGGGGGTGCCCCTGGGGACAGGTAAGGGTACCTGTGGGCAATTTCCATGGTCTCTGACCATGGAAACATGCCTACAGGTCCCCTTACACTTGCCCAGACCCAGGCGTTAAATAATGGTGCTTAGCAAGCTTAATGCCATTATTTTTAAGGCCCCGTCCCCCTGTGCTGGATTTTAGCACGGGGGATAAGTATGGCACAAAGGCCATATCGTCCTTTTCTGGACGGGAACGCCTACCTTGCATCTCTTTGAAGCAAGATAGGTTCTCCCCACCAGAAAACAACGTAAACTCCATGAGTTTCGCATTAGACGTGTCTTGCGCTAAAGTATAAATATGGAGTTCAGTTTGCAGTGAATTAGCGTTAAAAGAAATTACACTAATTCGGCGCAAACCCAGTATAAATATGGGCCTTAGATGGGAAGGTTTTGTTTACTCTCTCAAATTTTCTGGCCAGGTACCCCAAGGGCATTTTAAAAACTGGCATATCATCCAGCCCACAAGGAGACAGGGTTGGGTTTCTTACTGGTAGGATCTGGATTGGTCACAGGTGGAAGTGGAGGGGGAGCACAGGATAGGAAGCATCAGGGAGAAAAAGAAAAAAATCCTCATTCACCTCACACATAACAGATGGTATAATCACTTGAAAACAAATGGGAAATGATGATATGAAACAGAGGGAGATAGTAGTTTGTTGCTAATTATGACATGGAATGTGAATGGGTTGAGAGTCAGGGGAAGAAGAAATCAAATCTCACAATACCTGAAGGATTCTCCAGCGCATATCATGATTTTGCGGGAGACACATTTAATGAGAAGGGAATGTTCAAAACTATTTAAAGCTCAAAATTGGGTCCAATACCTGGTGTGTACAAAAAACAATTCTAATATTGGGGGAGGCTACAGTGATCAAGCAACAGAATAATGCAGTAGTGTTGAATGTAATTTCAGACAACGCCGGACGATGGACCATAGTCAAGCTCCAGATATGTGATACAGTATTTACAGTTGTGGGTTTTATTGTCCAAATTGCGATGATTTAGATCCGATGAGGAGGATGTTTTTCAACCTTCTAGATTTTTCTGACCCGGTTATTATGGCAGAGTTTTTCAATATGTTTATGGATAATAAATTGGATAGATCATCGAGAGCTAGTCCTACAGTCATGCCGAAATCTCCGTTTTTTCTCAAGACGAAAATGAGGGAATTTGATCTTGCAACATTTGGGGAATGAGAGCAGGCGAGCGGCAGATTTTCTCATTTAGAAATAAGAAACATGGTCATGTTTCTAGGATAGACTATTTCCTGATAGATCAAGGATTGGTGGAGGCGGTTGATAAAATAATCTATACGGCAGCACATTTATCAGACCACTCAGCACTGATGTTAACAATAAAACTTTCTATAAGAAAGGAGAGGAGAAGGTGGATGTTAGATCGATCCTTGTTGCTGGAGAATGATGCGGTGACACAACTGCGCATCGAGACAGAAGAGTTTTTTAAATTTAATCTAGGATCCTTCCCTATATGTTTGGGTTGGGATGCATGTAAGGCATTTATGAGGTAAACTATCAAGTTTTACATTCTCTGTAAATAAGAAGAATAGGATGGAAGTGAGTACATTAGAAGCAGAATTGGCCGAATGTGATCGCTTAGAAAATGATGGGACGGATTCTTTAAGTAAGTTGGAAGATATGAAGAGACAGTTGAAAATGCAACTGGAGGAATTACTGCAGATGAGAATAAAAAAACGATGGGAATCCAGCAAATTTGCTCACTTTGAATACGGAGAGAGTGTGGGGAAACTGCTAGCATGGAAAGCAAAGACAGAACAAACTAAAAATATGATTAGAGAGATTTTGCGGCCAAATTGGAGAGAGATGGGCAAATAGTAATGTTATAAGGAAGGATTTGAAAGTGTTTTTTTCAGAGCTATATAAGGAAGATAAAGTGGTAACTAGGGAAGGTATAAAAACCTGGGCATGTGCAGATGTATTACCTAAAATAACAGCCAAAGAGCAGAAATTTATGAATAGAAAAATTACACAGGGAGAGATTAGGGCTGCTCTCGGTGTAGGTAAGGGAGGTAAAGCAGCAGGACCAGGTGGTATCCCAATAGAGCTGTATAAGGTATTGGGGGAATCTATAGTGCCAGTTGTGTCAGCCCTGTTTGAAGATATTTATAAGAAAGGGGGGAAACTTCCAGAATCATGGAACAACACAATAATAACTTTGGTTTCAAAGCCAGGTAAAAACCCTCAAGATGTGAATCATATAGACCAGTTTCGATGTTGAATTCTGATTATAAGATCTTTGCTAAGGTGCTGGCAGAGAGGATGAATGAGGTGGTAGTTGGTCTCCTTCATAAGGATCAGAAAGGTTTTACAAAGGCCAGGCATGTTCATAAGTTAACGTCCAATTTAATAGGGGCTATGCTTGGCAACAACATTTAGTCCCCCTCCAGCAGTTATCACATTGGATGCCATGAAAGCTTTTGATAGAGTGAATTGGGTCCATTTATTCACATTTTTGAAGAAGTATGGATTTGGGGATAATCTCTGTCGGATGGTGGGCCAAATTTACAGGACCCCTTCAGCTAGGGTCCTGGTGAAATGTGAGTATGACATCCTCTTTTTAAATAACCAGAAGTACGAGACAGGATTATCCGCTCTCTCATATATTGTTTAATTTGTATATTGAACCTTTAGCCAGAAGACTAAGGCAGGACCAAAGGATTTTACTTTTTTATGCGGTGGATGGGAGAAAAAAGTTTCACTATACGCGGATGATCTGCTGTTGTGTACTTCGGATCTACATACAGCTCTCCCAGCAGTCTTTGACTTAGTTAAGGAGTTTGGAAAAATGTCTGGTTATCAGGTCAATGTGGACAAGATGGAAATAATGGTGTGGAAACTTAATAAAAACCGAACTGAGATACTTGGCTGTTAAGATTGTACAAGACATTGAGCAGATCCCAGTAGTAAATCATAAAAAAGTATGTATGGAATGTAGTAATTTGATAAGAGGTTGGGATGCATCTGCTTCTGTCAATTCTAGGTAGAGTGAATCTGGTAAAGTTGGTGAGTCTGCCTAAGGTTAGTTTTTTATTTAACACAATCCCATTGCAAATGGATGAGAAGCTGATAGCTAAGATCCAACAGGATATTAATTCATTTATATGAGTGCAGGAGGGAGCGAGAATTTCATGGAGAAAGTTACATAGAAGAAGGGAAAAGGGGGCACTAGCCTTATCAGATTTGCAGTTATATGGTTGTGGTTTTCAACTTAAAAATGTAAGAGTGCTCTTTTCTTCCCCAGATATGACGGATTTTGGACGTATGTTTAAGGTTATGTTAGGGGAAGTAAAGGGGGCAGTAAACCATTTTTTGTTTAAATTGACGGATCCCAAATAAATAAAAAAAAAAAGTGTTGAAAGATGCAGCAAAACTATGGTATAGCTTAAGGCCCATAAGCAAGGTAGAATATTATAGTCACTGGGCACCTATCTGGGATTCGACAGGTACACCAGAGGGTCTTAAAGACATTCTGGCTACTCCAATTAAGAATGCGGGGTTTAAAAACTGGAGAGATTTATTTTAGGGAAGGCAGCTTACTCCCATGGGAGGAAATTTCAGTAGAGACAGGTGGTGAATTGGCAAGATTAAAGTACCTCCAATTGAAGGGACGGGCACAGAAGGGGTATAGGAGTATTGACCTGAAGCATCAGTTAGAGGAGAAGATAATGGGAAGCCTGCTTCCAAAAAAAAAGCAGTGGCCATTTGGTATTGGGATATGATAGATATGGTAGATGGTGATTTTAAGCTGGCGGATGTTCTGTGGGGAAATTACTTCCCAGGAACACAGTTGCAAGAAGTGTGGCAGACTTTTATGAGCACCTTGTTTTCCATGGTTAAACCGACTACTTACAGAAGAACTCATCTGTATTCATTTCATAGAGCAATGTGTCACCCTGTAAATTGTCAGAAATGGGGAAGGGAAGAGTGGCCAAATACGGAAAGTGCAGAATGGAAAAGGCCACAGGTGTACATATGTTTATGGAATGCCCGGAAATACAGTCCTTCTGGGGAGCATTGGTGAAAATGATTTCAAATGTTGTGGGAGTTGATATCAAAATAAGCCTGCTTTTAGTAATCTTTGGTAGAATACAGCAAGCTGAAGGGCTAAGAAGTGACATGCAGAAATTGCTGTTCTATGCTATGCTGTTGGCTAGGAGAGAAATTTGTAGGAAATGGGTAGGTAATGCACCTCCTTCATATATAGATTGGTTGGATCAACTGGTCTATGCTTCTATTATGGACACGGCAAGAGGGATTACTAAAGTGAAGAGATTTTGGTTACTGCTTAAAGCTTGGATGGAAAAACACCTGAGATGGTATAATATCATGCCCTATAATTACTTTCCCTTATTTTCTCTGGCAGCTGGTTAACACGGACGGTATATCATTCCCCTGTCTGGGGCATGGTGAGAGAGAGGAAGGCCCCCTGGCTAAGGTTTTAGGTTGTATCCAAAGGTGAGAAGAGACCCAGAGCCTAGGGTGAATGAGGACAAAAAAAAGATATGTGTTTATAAAAAATAAAACAATTTAAAAAAAAGAAAACATTAAAAAAAATACAGAAATATATATTTTTGTTTAGGCCTACATGTTTAGTTAGTTATGTATATGTGTAGTTACTGTTGTCTTTGTCTGCTGCTTTGTTTTAAGAGGGGTGGGGTTGATGTTCATCATGTGATTTTAAATGTATAGAGAGAGGTAGGTTAAGTGAGGATAGTTGTAGGTAGTAGCTAACATAAGTTAGTGTAGGTTAGGTTAGAATATTTAGGTTTTGTATGTTAGGTAGTGTTAGTTATATATGTTTAAGTTTTAATAGCATTTTGTGTTTACTACATATAAGTCTCCATCACGATTTACTGTGCCATGTTTGCTCAGCCAATGGTGGGTACATGCCTTTGTCTCTACTTGCAGTATTTGGCTACGTGTGTGACTTGGTGATTTTCCTATAGACAGGTACATGTCAGGTTGGCATTGGAAACACATGAGCTATCAGCAAATATTGTTGAGCAGTGTACGTGACAATCTAGATGTGAATGGATATACAGCCCAACCAGGTATTCACATACGATTGCTCTCTGTAGATAAGTCATGGGTCATGTATTGATGAGATGTTGTTTTTGCACTCACTCTAATCCTAGGATTTTTTACTTGCACACTAATGCCTGCCCCTCACATATTCACACTTGCATCATTTGTTTGTCACAGCAATGTTCTTTGGTTGCTACTATCCATGGTTAGACCAGCCATCTTTTGTGTGTTATGTCAGCTTTCACAATGATTGCATGATACTTGTTGCACTTCATTCCTAGAAGCCTTTGTAACTGCTTGCTAGTCAACATATAGATTCAGCATATATGTTTCACTTTTTCTGTGTGGCTTTGTCTCTAACTTCAATCCATGCATGCTTCTTAGGCAAGTTGTCAGTGTATTTGCATCACAAAATGCAAGATTTTCAAATGAGTCCTGCCTCAGACACACATACAAGAACTAGGTTGTAGTTAGTGCATTTATTTACAAGAGAAAAAATTTGCTCATGCCTCTGCCTCATCACACCAGTGATGTCTGCGAGGGACTGGTAGAGGTCACAGAGTGGACAGTAGGTGCCTCGTATGGTGGAGGAGTAGTCCTTATTTGGACTAAGGCATCTATGGATTGCCTCTAGGGTGCCCTCCATAGTGTTCATCCCCACCCGCACTTGATCTGCCAGCTCCTGCTGGACTCCTACCACAGTATTTTGAAAAGTTAGATGTGAGTCCGGAGAGTCCAGAGCTCTGGGTGGGATGTCAGGTGCTGTCTGTTGGCTATTGTGGGGATCATCTGGAGAACCTACAACTCTGTCATGCCTCCCGGAGAACGGAGATGGCGTCTGGAGGGTGCCCAGGATTTACCGGAGGGCGTCCAAGTTAATGGTTTGCAGCTTGTCACTCACATTGTCAGTAAAGTCCAGGACAGTCAGCTGGCCAGGAGACATGGGTTCATCCTCTGCAATGGGATAGAGACATGTTAATTGTGATCTCTGTTAGGAGTTAACATGAATTATCAGGTTGACATTTGAGGTTTCAGATGCAGCACTTTCAGTTCAACAGTCATGTGTAGTACACCCGTTAGGCATGGGCATTGATGCACAATTTCACAGTATTTCAGTTAATGAGGGCAGTATCTCTTCGTTCTCTCTAAAACACTGTGTCCATACTCTGAGTGGATTGGCCCTGTTCTACTGGGTAGTTGACAATCACTGACATTCCTCCCATTTCATCACACTCAGAGTTGTTTATCTGCAGTGTCACATGTCATGTGACTCAGGCCAATGCCCTTGTATGTGTACATGCCTCCTCTGATCAGCCTTTTGGATCTTGGTATGGTTAGTGTTACAAAGTGGTGCTACCCACATCATACATTCATGCTCACATTCTAACGACATGGCTTATACATGATTACACATGATCATATCCAATGGGGCCACATGTTGCTTTGTTATTGAAAGCATAACCCCACAGGACAGTAGTATTGTGTATACTGGGAAGTACCAACGTCTTATTCCCACAATACTAGTCCCACCCACTTCAGCCTAGGTGCGTCCATGACTCCTATCTTTTGGGATGGCTCAGTGGTTACTGGTATACTTTGTCAGGACCCTGTTTGACATCCTCCAAATTTTTAATGTAGCACCGTGAGACAATGTTGCATCATACTACCTCCTGGCACGTGCTACATGTTTCCCCAGGTCCACAAGACATGTAGGTTGTAGTCCCCTAATGGTCTGTTTTCTGCCATTCCTCCCCAGGTGTGACACAAGCATTGCGCAGTCAGACCAGCAGTGCATGTGCAAATGTGTGGCTACATTGCAGGATACATGTCCGTTCCTACGTCCCCAGTATGCACCGTTTCCCATTCAGACTGAATAGCAGGCTTGACATGCTCAGTCATCACATATGATGCATGACAGTAGCAGTGGCCCACCAGTCCCACACACAATCATTAGTTTGTACACACATGGTCCTGTGGTGTGCATCGCTTGCACCCCCCCAAACCGAGTTTGATTAATTAGTTGTGAGGGGTTCCTGTGGTCCCTTCCATGGCAGCTGACACCTTTGTGCACTCACCCTGCATGCCAGGTCAGGTGGGTGCAATGTAGTTTCCTGCAGGGTACTATAGACGTGTGTCTTTTAAAAAAAAAAAATATATATTGAATTTTGCAAAACAAATCACTGTGCTACACACGTGTGTTAACATTGACAGGATGTTGATATTCTAACAAATCCTTTGCATTCACACAACTTAAAACAACCTAAACAAATTGTACACATCTAGGTCCAGTTGCTCCATCCAGTAAACTGCCTTTGCCGTTGAGTGGTATATTTTTGTGTAGAGTGGCCCCACGTCGTTCCCGGGGTTGACTCATTGATGTTAGTCGGGGGGGTGCCGATCTGCTGGGATGCTAGTGTCGAGTGTTTTGGTTGTGCAGGTGTGTGAGTTCTATATGGTGCTCATGCGTTCTGTGGCTAGTATATTGTCGGTGGGTATGGGGCGTTGTTGATGGAGTTAGGTATGTCCGCTGCTGGGATGTTATGTCACGGCCAGCTGCATGACAGTGACTGTCTAGGTGTTAGTGTTATTGCGTAGCTCATGGTGGTTTCTCATAATTTTTTGCCTCCAGCTTAGATACTAATGTACTCCATACTTCGCAGCTTGCTTGTCACATTCCCTTGCGTGCTAATTTCTTTAGTACCTGGTACTCTGTGCGGGACCATCGCAGCATGAGGGTGTGCCAAGCTTTAAAATCAGGTGCATTGGGCGCTTTCCAATTCATGGCTATCAGTCTTTTGTACATTACATAAGCCAAGTCTGCAAACTTATGTAGGCGTTTGTGTTTTTTCCCCCTTGTCCTGAGTCCTAACAGGCAAGACTTGGGGTCCGTGCCCAGGTCAAGGCCCGTTGTTTCTGCTATTATTTTTACCACCCCAGCCCATTCTTTTTGTACCCGAGGACAATCCCAGACCATATGGTAGAATTGCGGCACTGGGGCATTGCATCTAGGGCAGGCCGGGTCCGACCCGAGGAACATACGTTTAATCCTAGCTGGTGCTAAATATGTTTGGTGTATGTAATTGAACTGCGTTTAGCGGAATCTGGGGTTTCTTGACACCTCGCGGGTGTGGTATAAGGCTTTTGACCATTCTTCCTGTGAGATCGGGACCGGTAAGACGGCGTTCCACCTCTCCCTAGCTTTTACCAAGTTGGGTTCAAGGGACTTACTCAGGAGTTTGTATGAGTTCGAGACTGCTTTTGCTTGGGTGTCATAATTCAACATGTGGTGTAGTGTGGGGGAGGTCTCTGGCTCTAGTTCTCCGGCCGCCCATGATTTTCTAATTGAGTGACATATGGCGTGGTAGGCCAAGCATTGTGCCAGGCTCACCGCTGTGAGGGCTTGCATGGATTCGAACGTCATTAATTTACCTTCCTCAAAGCAGTCTCCCACTGTATGTATGCCCGCCCCCGACCAGACTGCGGGTGAGTGTGACCCAGTCTCGGCCCAACCGGGAAGCCGATCCAGCTGGATGAGCGGCGAGTAGGGGAGTTCCTTTCAGCCTTTTTGAATGTACCTCCCCCAACATGCATGAGCCACTGCCATTAGTGGGTTATCACTTACGCTTTTTGTTTTTTTTATTTGTCAGCCATGCGAGCAGGGGGACCCCCTGGAGTCGGGTCGACAGCCAGGCAGATTCTGCAGACTCAGGCCTATGGATCCAGGTCAATATCCACTGTAGCTGCGCGGCCACATAATAGACTTCAAAATTAGGGACGCTCAGTCCACCTGCGTCGACCGGGTGCTGCAGCGTGGAGAGTGCGACCTGCTTCCTGCTTCC
Organism: Pleurodeles waltl; assembly: GCF_031143425.1. Classification (NCBI taxonomy): domain Eukaryota; kingdom Metazoa; phylum Chordata; class Amphibia; order Caudata; family Salamandridae; genus Pleurodeles; species Pleurodeles waltl. Next base: position 467,239,106 of record NC_090450.1, read on the forward strand.
TGCCCTCTCCCCAAATGAGCTGTAGTAAGACAGCATTCAAATTATTGAAGAAGCTCTTAGGGACAATGAGCGGCAGTGCTGCGAAGTAATATAGCAATCTAGGCAGTATCAGCATGTTCGCTATGGCCACCTTGCCCAGTGGTGAAAGTGGTAGTTTATTCCAGAATCGCATTGACCCCTTTATGGAGGCCATTACTCTCCCAGGTTACCATCCCTGAGGTCCTCTGTTTTATGATATATGTGAAACCCTAGGTATTTAAATGTATCGAAGCACCATTTCAGGCGTCCCACTGGGGCATTTTCTTGTTTCGGCAGGGGCCATCTGGTTAGTGGGAACACGCAGGACTTTTCCCAGTTTACCACTAGGCCCGAGATCCCTCCGTACTCAGACAGCAACGTTATCACTGAGGGCAGCACCTCTCTTCCTTTCCGTACATATATTAAGACGTCATCTGCATGTAGCGATATAGCATGGTAGGTCCCGTTTCTAATTATCCCCCACCTTTCCTTCATCGCGCGTATTCATGCAGCCAGTGGTTCCATTGCTATGGCAAACAGCAGGGGGAATAAGGGGCAGCCCTGCCATGTACCCCTGTTGATCGGAAAACTCCCTGATATAACCCCACCTGTCTTCACCCTGGCCTGTGGGTTGGTGTATAGTGTCTGTACCCAGTGTGTGAATTTGGGGCCAATGCCCATTTGCTGCATGGTGGCGAACAAGAAATCCCATTCTAGTGTGTCGAATGCCTTCTCGATGTCAAGTGAGATCACCATTTCCTCGTATGCGTACGGGAGAGTGTCACCCATCATGCTCAGCAGCCTCCAAATATTGAGGAAAGTGTTACATTTTGGGATGAACCCGTTTTGATCTTCATGTATCAGGGTGTGCATGCAAGGGGCTAACCTGTTGGCCAATATTTTACCTAGTATTTTACAATCTAAGTTTAGCAGCGATAGTGGTCTGTAGGTTTTAACATCCGTGGGATCACATCCTTGTTTAGGAAGGACCACTATCATTGCCTCTCTCAGTGTTGGGGGTAAGGTCTTACTGGCCCACGCCTCCTCAAATACTTTCAGCAAGTGGGAGTTTAAACGTGTCGTAAAGGTAGAGTAGTATTCTAGTGGGAGGCCGTCTGCACCTGGCGCTTTATTCCTAGGCAGTTGCGCCAGGGCTAAGTTTAGTTCTCCCAGTGTCCGGGGGGCCTCTAGGGTCTCCCTGTCTGCTTGTGAGAGTTGCTCCAGGGGTGAGCCCGCCAGGAAGGACACAAGTTGTTGGGTGGTGCATGATGTGCGTTTGGTGTATAAGTTCATGTAGTATTCCCTGAACGTGTCGTTTATTTCTTCCTGCATGGTGGCCATTGTGCCTGCGCCTGTCCCTATCGCCCCGATAGGTGAGCGCTGCCGGTCCTCGCGTAGGAGCCACGCCAGTAGCCTACCCGATCTGTCTCCTTCCATTTGTAGTCGCATCAGGTGGTATTTATAGTCATGTCGGCGGAGTGTGGTGTCGGCCTCTGCGTATTCTGCGCACACGTCTTTTAGCGCCGTGTAGGGCATTTCGTTACGAGCTACTGAAATTTCTAACGCTCTCAGTTTCTTTTCCAGTTTGCTGACCGCTACGTGAAGTGTGTGTCTGACCCCCCAAGTGGTTGAAATACAATTGCCGCAGACCACTACCTTATGTGCATCCCACTCTACTGCTCTTAGGTTTGTGGATCCAACATTTGTTTCCCAGTACTGTTTCAGTGCTGTGCTCAGCGTCTCTGTGAATGCCTGATCGTGAAAAGCCTCCACCTGTAGTCTTCACTTGGTGATCGCTGGGCGCTTCCTACCCCAGTTCAGTGTCATTTTGAGTGGTGAGTGATCCGATAGTGTCTTGGCTAAGTATTCTGTCCCGCTGACCATTGTGCAAATTTCTTGGGTGCCCCACACTATGGGGGTCATTACAACATTGGCTGTAAAAGCCGCTTACCGCCGTGCAGAAGACCGCCAATACACCGCCGCGGAATTTCGCCACAGCTATTATGACACACATCTCGGAATCTGCCGAAATTCAGACACCCACACAAGTCCGCCACACCAAAGGTTAGTGATAAACTGGCGAAAACAAAACCTCCACCTCCACGCCAACAGAAACACGCCCATGCAATTGTGACCCACGAATCCACGCAGCGGTCTTTCAACCGCGGTATTCCATTGGCGGTACACACCGCCGCGCTCAAAATACACACACATCTCCAAAACACTGCCACATTGGACAATTTCAAATACACACACCTGATACACATACAAACACCACTCACACACAGCCAACACTATATAAAACACACACCCACATCACCCACAAACCCCTACGACCAAAAATTATTGACGAAGGCCAGAGAGAGAGCACAGAATAGACAATACCACAACACAGAGGCACACAACGCCATCACCAACACAACATCCCCGCACAAAACACCACACACCACTACACATCACTACACTCATCACCACATACACCACCTCACACATCACACACACCACCCCATGGTATGCCAAAGACACCCCCGCTTTTCCGAGGAGGAGCTCAGGGTCATGATGGAGGGAATTGTACGGGTAGAGCCACAGCTATTTGGCTCACAGGTGCAGCACACCTCCATAGCCAGGAAGATGGAGCTATGGCGCAGAATAGTCGACACGGTCAATGCAGTGGGACAACACCCAAGAAATCGGGAGGACATCAGGAAGAGGTGGAACGACCTACGGGGGAAGGTGCGTTCAGCGGTCTCCAGGCACAACATCACAGTACAGCGGACTGGCGGCGGACCCCAACCTCCTCCCCCACAACTAACAACATGGGAGGAGCAAGTCTTAACCATCATGCATCCAGAGGGCCTCGGAGGAGTCAGTGGAGGAATGGACACTGGTAAGTCAAATCTTAACTATCAGATCCCCCACCCTACCTGCATGCTATCACACACCCCCACCCTCACCCCCTCCCCTATCACTCCAACTCCTCACTAATGTACTAAGAACACAAACCACACATCCCAACAACAAGCCCTGCATGACACAGCTAAGCATGGTCACCCCTCACCAAAGCATGCTCACTGCACATACCCAGAATAACCCCCTAACCATCATCACACAAGCCCCCACAGAGGAATGCTAGCACTGGGGTACACGCCCACCCACCCATTGCACACCATGACACACACACATGCAATAATCATGCTCTTATGCCCCTGCAGGATCACGAAGGACCGTCACCACACCGGAGGGTCCAGACATCTCCACTCCACCCACAGAAGAGGCCCACAGTGACGATAGCAGCTCTGCCCTACTAGAGCCTGTTGACCAGCCCGGACCATCGTGGGCCTCAGGACAGTCAGTTCCCCTTGCACAGGCACAGCCCAACACTGACCCTCCACCCTCTGGTAACACCAGCACAGCACCCACCCAGCCGGCCCAAACCTCCGTACCCAGGACAGGTCAATCAGCTGTGTGTCCACCACTACAGGGAACCCAGGATAACCCACCACCCCAACAACATCAGGGACCTGGGGGCAGTGATAGTGGGCACACGTCCAGGGGACGGAGGCACAGGAACACAGGGGAACTGGGAGGGCTGCTGTGCGACAGGGGGCGGACAGGCCAAGGGAACCTACTCTCCACGAGGCCCTATCCTCCATCATGGGAGCATACCACCACTCCCAGGAGACGATGGCGACGGTCCTGGTCAAGTTTCAGGAGACCCAGTGACTGCAGGAGGAACAGTATTTGGGCTTCAGGGAGGAGCTCAGGACCATCAGCTCCGCCTTGGGCACCATCGTAGGGGTGCTGAAGGACATACAGCAGACCTTGAGGGACACCGTGGCAGTCCAAGGGGCCCCTGACACTAGCCAGGACGATGAACTGCCCACCACCTCCGCCGGAGCTAGTGGACAGGATGCCCGCCACAGGACCACCACACCAGCACCCCACCCCCTGCAGACGGACAATCACCACGCAAGCGGTCCCTGAGATCCAGGAACAGGACAGAGCAAGATGGCAAGACCCCAGACAGCAAATGAGACCACCCTGATTGTCCCCCCTGTCCCACTTTGTTACCCTGTCCATACTTTAACTGCCCCAGCTCCACTTCCTATGCCCAGATGAGCAGTGCACCTGTGAGACTAATAGACTGGACTCTGCCATGGACATTCCTCCACCATCACCCATCACCATTTTACAACCCCCCTCCATTTTTGAGCACTTAAATAAAAATCCTTGAACCACAAAACATTCTGGAGTCAGTCTATGATTTTGTAAAATGTATTATCAATGACAGTGTCAAAATGCTTTTTTAGTTGTTAAGGCAACATACCAATGTCACACATCACAAGTCCTTGAAGGATGCATGCAGATGACACACATTGGTAACCACACCTGTGAAACAGTAATGGAAAGGAACAACTCAGTTACCAAATAATCCCATTAAATTACACACAGGATAGAGTAAGACGTGTGACAGTGAATGTAATGTTAAAAATGAAAATGTTCTCACCTGTGTGTCACTGGAAATATTGCTGTATGGCTGACTCCCTGTTGTCGTTGTCTTCTTCCTCAGCTTCCTCCTCATCACTGTCCACAGGCTTCACAGCTGCCACAACACCGTCATCTGGACCATCCTCCTGCAGAAAAGGCACCTGGCGTCGCAAAGCAAGATTGTGAAGCATCGAGCAGGCGATGATGATCTGGCACACCTTCTTCGGTGAGTAGAATAGGGAACCACCTGTCATATGGAGGCACCTGAACCTGGCCTTCAGGAGGCCGAAGGTGCATTCGATCACCCTCCTAGTCCGCCCATGGGCCTCATTGTAGCGTTCCTCTGCCCTGGTCCTGGGATTCCTCACTGGGGTCAATAGCCAGGAAAGGTTTGGGGTAACCAGAGTCCCCTAAGAGCCACACACGGTGCCTCTAGAGTTGACCCATCATATCAGGGATGCTGCTATTCCGCAGGATGTAGGCGTCATGCACTGAGCCAGGGAACATAGCATTTACCTGTGAGATGTACTGGTCTGCCAAACAGACCATCTGTACATTCATGGAATGATAACTCTTCCGGTTCCTATACACCTGTTCACTCCTGTGGGGGGGTACCAGAGCTACATGGGTCCCTTCAATAGCACCTATGACATTGGGGATATGTCCAAGGGCATAGAAGTCACCTTTCACTAAAGCCAAATCTTCCACCTCAGGGAAAATTATGAATCTCCTTACGTGTTTCAGCAGGGCAGACAACACTCTGGACAGCACGTTGGAAAACATAGGCTGGGACATGCCTGATGCCATGGCCACTGTTGTCTGAAAAGACCCACTTGCAAGGAAATGGTGATGATACGCACCGCCGCGGACGTCACCGCCGCGGACATCACCGCCATTTTCTATCTGTTCAATCACTAGATACCTGATCTTCGACAGGAGAGGACCTACACTGCAAGTGCTGCTGTGACGTCTGTCTGGAAGCGACGATGGCTGCTGCGTCTGGGGAAAGGGCCCCTGCCTTCACTGCTCAGGAGTTGGAGAAACTGCTAGACGGGTCCTCCCCCAGTACACGCTACTCTACGGTCCTCCAGACCAACAGGTAAGTACACTGGGAGCACGTTGTATGGGCTAGGCCTGGGTGGAGAGGACTGGTTGGAAGAGGGAAGGGGGCAGAGTTCAGGGAACATTAATGCATGTGAATGAATGTGCCACATGGCTAGGGTAGGGAGGGGGGACACGCACATTGACGGTGCGGTTGTTAATGACTTCTCTTCTTTCCTTGTACATGTCGTGTAGGTCAGCGCCCACCAGAAGAAGGACATTTGGCGTGCCATCGCCAAGGACGTCCGGACCCTGGGGGTCCACCAGAGACGGGGCACCCACTGCCGTAAACAATGGGAGGACATTTGCCGCTGGAGCAAGAAGACGGCGGAGGCTCAGCTGGGGATGGCCTCCCAACGTGGGAGGGGTGCCCGTCACCCCATGACCCCCCTGATGTTCAGGATCCTAGCGGTGGCCTACCCTGAGTTGGATGGGTGCTTGAGGGCATCACAGCAGACACAAGGGGGTGAGTACAACATCATTCTGCGGACTTTGCGCGCAGTGGAGGGGTCTGGGTGGGGGAGGAGTCCTTTGGGTGTACCTAGGCCAGGCAGACATAGGTAGACTAGGCCCCTCCGTAATGCAGGCCACGTGGCTCCCTACCCCGCCGCAGTAGAGTGCCAAGTACAGGTATAGATGCCCCTGTGGCATCCATGTGTGCAGAGGTCCACCATAGCCATGTAGGCCAGATCCCAGGAATTGCATCTGTAGAGGCCAGGAGCACGGCGTAGTGCAGCGGGCTGCTGTGACTGTAGTGTCCGCCAACGTTTGCGGTATGCCATGCACTCAACCTGTCTTTCTTCTGTCTCCCCCCCCCCTTTTTGTGCTCTCCATGTTCTTTTGTGCATCAGCATCATCAGGCAGAGGTACAGTGGCACAACGGAGCACGAGGGAGCTGCATCCCACATGGCCTTGGAGGGCCACACCACGGACTCAGAATGCACCAGTGGGACGGAGGGCGAGAGGAGCTTCACGTCGGCCACCGGATCACCAACCAGCAACACGGACTCGTCCGACGATTGGAGCTCCCTTGTGGTGGTGGCACCATCTGTGCGACCCACTTCTACAGGTACAGCTGCCACCTCCCCTACCCGCACCGCCCTCCCAGCAGCCCCTCAGTGTTCGCCCCGTGCCCGCTCACCCAGGAAGGTGGGCATCACCTTCGCCCCAGGCACCTCAGGCCCTGCCCCAGTCACCCCTGCTGCCCTCAGTGAGGAGGTCATTGACCTCCTCAGGTCACTCACTGTTGGGCAGTCTATAATTGTGAATGCCATCCAGGGTGTAGAAAGGGAGTTGCAACTCGGTAATGCATTCCTGGAGGGCATTCATTCTGGTCAGGCTGCCCTTCAGCGAACCCTGCAATCTCTGGCCTCAGCACTGATGGCAGCCATTGTCCCTGTGTCTAGCCTCCCCCCTCCAACCTCCTCCACCCAGACCCAATCCCCTGTACCCCAGCCTATCCCAAGCACACCATCAGACCAGCATGCACACACCTCAACACACAAAAGTAGCTCAGTCAAACATAGGCACCATACAACCCACAGGCACACACGCAAGCATCACCCACGTGCAGACACAGCAACATCCACTGCCTCCACTGTGTCCCCCTCGTCGTCGTTTCCCTCCTCCCTCCCAGTCTCGTCTACACTCACACCTGCATGCACTACCTCAACAGGCACCAGGACTCGCACCACAACACCCAGCACCACACCCCGCTCACCTGCACTCACCACCTCCACTCCCATTTACACGTCCCATGTGTCCTCTCCCAGTGTATCTGTGACGCCCCCTCCCAAAGTACACAAACGCGGACACCCACACACCCAACATCCATCCACCTCACGACAGCCTCCAGTACCTGCACCTGCACCCAAAACCCCTAAAGTGACACCTCCTACAACCACCTCCTCTTCCTCCACTTCCAGACCCCCTCCAACTACCCATCCCAGTGTTCGTCAGAAACCCTCTCCAATTCATCAGTCCCGTCGTAGCGCCTCAGCCAAAAAGCCTCCGATACCAGTGGTGCCTGTTCAAGGTGTGTGGAGTGCACCGGCCACCAGGACAGGCAGTGTGACCCAGAGCCAAGGCACTGGCAGCCCACCCCCTGTAAAGGCTCTGAAATTGGAAAGTGGCCGACGGGACCCTGTGAAGACTCCTGGAGGCAAAACAACTCACAGGGGTTCCAGGGGGATTGCAGAGTCAGCTGTGACTCCTCCAAAGGAGGGGAAGGGCCAGAGGAAGTCTGCACAGCCTAGTGTGAGCAGCACAGCGGAGAAGGGCGGTATCCTTCCCGGCGGTCGGGACGCCACAGCCAGCACTGTCGTCACTGGTCAGGAGACCACCGCCGGAGTCAGTGGCCAGGAGGGCCTAAGTATCGTCACTGGTCAGGAGACCACCGCCAGAGTCAGTGCCCAGGAGGGCCCAAGTATTGTCACTGGTCAGGAGACCACCGCCAGAGTCAGTGCCCAGGAGGGCCCAAGTATAGTCACTGGTCAGGAGACCACCGCCAGAGTCATTGCCCAGGAGGGCCCAAGTATCGTCACTGGTCAGGAGACCACCGCCGGAGTCATGCGCAGGAGGGCCCAAGTATCGTCACTGGTCAGGAGACCACCGCCGGAGTCAGTGCCCAGGAGGGCCCAAGTATCGTCACTGGTCAGGAGACCACCGCCGGAGTCAGTGCCCAGGAGGGCCCAAGTATCGTCACTGGTCAGGAGACCACCGCCGGAGTCAGTGCCCAGGATGGCCCCGGCTGCCACAGCCCCGCTGGGCAATGAGGGAATGTCATGCTACACACCAATGCCCAGTCCAGAGAACGTCATGCCAAACACCAATGCCCAGTCCAGAACCGGCATGGCAAAGAACCGCTGAACAGTCCAGAACTGCCATGGCAAAGAACCGCTGAACAGTCCAGAACCGCCATGGCAAAGAACCGCTGACGGTCTAGAACCGCCATGGCAAAGAACCGCTGAACAGTCCAGAACCGCCATGGCAAAGCACCGCTGAACAGTCCAGAACCGCCATGGCAAAGAACCACTGAACAGTACAGAACCGCCATGGCAAAGAACTGCTGAACAGTCCAGAACCGCCATGGCAAAGCACCGCTGAACAGTCTAGAACCGCCATGGCAAAGAACCGCTGAACAGTCCAGAACCGCCATGGCAAAGCACCGCTGAACAGTCCAGAGACCGCCATGACAAAGCAGCGCTGAACAGTCCAGAGACCGCCATGGCAAAGCACCGCTGAACAGTCCAGAGACCGCCATGGCAAAGCACCGCTGAACAGTCCAGAACCGCCATGGCAAAGCACCGCTGAACAGTCCAGAGACCGCCATGGCAAAGCACCGCTGAACAGTCCAGAGACCGCCATGGCAAAGAACCGCTGAACAGTCCAGAGACCGCCTTGGCAAAGCACCGCTAAACAGTCCAGAGACCGCCATGGCAAAGAACCACTGAACAGTCCAGAGACCGCCATGGCAAAGCACCACTGAACAGTCCGGAGACCGCCATGGCAAAGAACCGCTGAACAGTCCAGACACCACCATGGCAAAGCACCGCTGAACAGGGCATGCACCGGGGAAGAATGAAATGTCCGCCACATCAAGCATCGTTATCCCATGTGCAGGTGGGACAGGGACGGTACAGGAACTTCCACGGGGAGACTAATCCAGTCTGGGCACCAGTCCCCCTCCAGAACCAGTGGAGGCTGTTATCTACTTTGGAAACTGTGGCTTTGCACTCCCCAGGATGGAATAGTGGGCAACCCACCCACTGTAGAGACTTGAGAGACTGTGGCTTTGCACTCCCCAGGATGGTACAGTGGGCAACCCACCCACTGTAGAGACTTGAGAGACTGTGGCTTTGCACTCCCCAGGATGGTACAGTGGGCAGGCCACCCACTGTAGAGACTTGAGAGACTGTGGCTTTGCACTCCCCAGGATGGTACAGTGGGCAACCCACCCACTGTAGAGACTTGAAAGACTGTGGCTTTGCACTCCCCAGGAGGGTACAGTGGAAAAGCCACCCACTGTAGAGACTTGAGAGACTGTGGCTTTGCACTCCCCAGGATGGAACAGTGGGCATGGAGCCCCGCCGTGGATCTCGCTTTGCACTCCTCCGGCTGAGGTGCCCCCCCTTCCCTTCCCCCTGAGGTGCCTGTAGTATTTCTATCTGATGCCCCGGCAGTGTTCTCTCTGTGTGTCGACAGGTATCTTTTGTGGGCTTCGCCCATGCATTTTTGGACTAGTGGTGCACGGACATTTATATGTGCATATCTCCACTACTTCTCGGAATGTATATACTTTTGTATGGTTTGCTAATATATCTGTATATTTTTGAGACATGTATATTGATACATTACAATGTTTGGACTGATTTTGTTTTGTCTTTGCATACTTCCGGGGGGGGTTGTTGGTTGTTAATGTGATTTTTGTGAATGCATTGGTGTGTGTGTTGTAATATGCGAGGGTGGGGGTGTTGCGTGTGTGTCCCCCTAACTTTTGCCTCCCCTATGTCATAGGTGCAGTACTCACCCGTTGTCGTCGTCGGTGCAGGCGTTGGTCTTCGTAGATGAGTAGGAATACAAGGGCCGGTAGGATTTGGAGTTCCGTCTCCATGGAGTCCTCCTTCCTCGTGGGATGTGTTCAGGTGAGCGTTTTCCCATTTGCAGAAACTGTTTCCGCCGTGTTTTTATCCACGGTGAATCGGCCCCGGAAAAGGTGGCGGATTGGCGGGTTGTGATACTATGGGCGGTACATTGTCTTCCGCCTGTCTGTTGGCAGTGACCGCCACGCTGCTTGTCTGTACCGCCGTGGCAGGCGGTGTGTTAAAGTGGCTGTCTTTGTTGCCGGTTTCCGCCACGGTTATAATTCCCTTTTTTTGTCCGCCGGCCTGTTTGCCGTATTACTGCACCTTTAACACCGTCCGCCAGGGTTGTAATGACCCCCTATATCTATTCTGGTGTGTACCTTATGTGGTATTGAATAGAATGAATATTCCCTTTGCACTGGGTGTTTCATGCGCCATACATCATGTAGACTCATATCGCCAGCCCACGTCTGGAGTGGGCGTCTGGCATTTGTATTTGCTGTCGCTTTAGGGGGGGTGTTTGACCTGTCCAGCACCGGGTTCGGTATACTGTTAAAGTCCCCACCCCATATGGCAGGGGCTTCAGGGTTCACCAATAGTGCTGGGGTGAGTGTACCCAGGAATTCAGCTGTTGCGTTACTAGGGGCGTATATCCCAATCAGCGATAATTGTCTGCCATCTAGCCGACCTTCCACTGCCACATACCTGCCTCCTTGGTCTATCCTGTGCAATGTTTGGAGGAAGGGGACGCCTCCAGCTATCCATATCAGGACCCCTCTAGCGAAGGCCGAGTATGATGTGCCTATTATCTGTCCTCCCCACTTACCCCGCAGTTCTTGTAGGTCGGGGTCCCGGAGGTGGGTCTCTTGTAGGATAGTTATATGTATGCCCTGGTGCCTAAGGCGTGCATACACCTGGGACTTTTTGCTCGCCATCCCCAGTCCCCTGACATTCCAGGTGACTATTTCATATCGATGTGTGATGTGGTTTGCTTTTTGAGCCATGTACTAACGTGCGCGTCTGCGCCTGACACACTCCCGTCTATTGAGCCCTTCCTGATGCCTCCCAGCCCTGACATGTTTGTGTTTGACACCATCAGCCTCAGCAGTGTTCCCTGTGTTTTGAGCGGACCTGTAGTGTACAAACTAACTTTTCCCCCCCCCTCCTTCCCCAGCTGGATCCCTAACCTTACTGCAAAGTCGCGACAAACTACACACCCCTCGGGTGCGTGAACAAACCTCTGTCCATGTGGATGTCTGTGGGGGAGCAATTTTACCGACCAGATGTGTCTCGTTTATGGGGCTCACATCCTTCCGCAGACCCGGTCTGCAAAGGTTGTTGGGCGCTCCTGGGGTGGGTTGCTCCCTCCCCCCCATGCTCTATTGCTGCCAGCAGTGTGCTAAGCGGGGAGAAATGCATTATTCAAAAGATACACAGCGACAGAAGTGGTTGCCTCCCACATTTAGTAGCGCACACGTTGTCCTGTGCTGTCCATCAGTTTTAGCAATCAGTTCAAGCGGGGGGATGACTCAGCGGTTCACAGTCAAAGTGCGTCTGCAGTTCTGAGAGTAAACTCCTGACCCTTTAGCACGTCTGTTAGTGTAGAGTCCGAGCTGACCGAGTCCGACTCCGAGCCATCCTCTGGATGTGTCCGGAGGGCCTCAAAGGAGTTCTGTGTTAGCAGAGGAGTTTCTTTCAGGACCTTAGCTCTTTCCTCTGCGGCCTGTTTCTCAGTGGGTTGTCCCTTGGTGCGTCTCTTGGTACGTTTCCGCGGGAAGGATATTAGCCATTCTTCCCCAGTGCCATCGCCCTCCTGGGGGCGAGCGAGCCCTTTGGCGTAGATCCACGTCCAGGCATCCTCCAGAGAGGTAAACACGTGGGTGCGTTCGTCAGTTAACACTCTTAATTTAGCAGGGAACAGTAAGGCATACTTGATGTCATGCTCGCGTAGACGCTGTTTTATTTTGGCATAGGAGTTGCGTTGTTTTTGTACCTCTTGAGTAAAGTCTGGGTAGGCGCTAACGACTGAGTCCTCATATCTGAAGGGACCTTTGTTGTGGAACTGCTGCAGTATTGCATCGCGGTCTCTAAAATTTAGGAACCTGGCTATCAGCGGTCTTGGTGGTTGGCCCGAGCTGGGGGTCTTCCCGGGATTCTATGCGCCCTTTCCACAGAGAAGAACTTCGATGGGGCCCCATTTAGAACTTCTTTGATTAGTCAATGTTCCAACAAGCGTTCTGAGTTTTGGTCCAGTGATTTTTCAGGGAATCCCAAGAAACGTACATTGTTGCAACGGGATCTGCCCTCCACCTCTTCCGCTCTTCTCCACAATGCCTTTACCTCTGAGTCCAGGCGGAGAATTTGTTTTTGGTTGTCCGAGACCGTGGGAGTCAGTTCACTTAGCACCTCTTCCGCTGATTTCACTCTCTCAGATAGTTTGCGATGGTCCATTCTGAGCAGGTTCAGATCTTGCGATACCGTATCTATTCTGCTTTCCAGTGAGGCTTTAGTGTCCATGATTGCCTGTTGTACTTTTTTAAATTGTGAGGAGTGGGCCTGGAGTGTGCTTTCCAGTGACTGTAAGGTTGGTATTAGCTGTTGGTCGCCGGGTGTCGGTCCATGTTTCCTCCGGTCTTGACTTTTCGCAGATTTGGATTTCCCGGCCATTTTGCTTAACTTTTGGGGGCCCTCTGAGTTAGTGCGCCGCGCCACAGAGCACGATCCGGGCGGCTGATTGCGCTGATAGCGCACCCGCGTCTCGCCGTTTGTGTCTCCTCACTTCTCCCGTGCTCACGTGGCCACTTGGGTTCTCCGGGCAGGCCAGACAGTGGCAACGCGCCACGATGACCAGCTGCCGCTGGGCACCCCGCGGTTCGAAGCACCGGCCCCCTTGGTGCCCTCTATATGATGTTTTAGCCTCCGGTTGGTGAGGGGTAGACGGGGCGGGCAGGTTTCCCCAGAGGCAGGACCAATAGACAAACAAAGAGAAAAGGGGGGGAGCTGTACCCTCGCTACCCCCGCCAGATCCCCCGCAAATGTCGAGCTCCTGGCGCTGGATCCGCCGTTGGGGGGGGAATCCACTGTGTGTGCCGGGCAAGGGGGTCGCCGGCGAGCGGGGGAGGGGGGCTGGGGTGGAGAGGGCCTGAGCCGAGGCCCGTCCCCCCTTGATGCGGGCCCCCCTCCGCTGCTGCGCACTCACCGCGCACCCGGTCCCAGCGGGCAGAGCCGTGGCCCGTGCTCTCCACGGGGTCGGCCGCCGCGGCCTCCCCGGACCTCCCGGACTCCTCGCGGCCACTGTTTGGTCCGCCGCGCCGCTCAGCTCCGGCGTTGTTGATAGGGGCCAGTTTCCCGAGGGCAGACCCAGCTCCAGCAGTCAGCGGATGGTGCCCAGGGAGCGCCCTGCAGATGGTTTCGGTGAGCCCGGGACGGAGCTCTCAATTAAGCGTCCCTCTCGGCCTCCATTTAGCTCCTTCCCCCATAGACGTGTGTCTTGGCATGTCCTTATTTGTGCATACCTCCCATTACCCACTCCTGTGACACAGGCATACAATTCAAAGGATTTACATTCTAGATGAGTGTGCATGGGCCCAAGTAGGACCGAGTAACTACATGGGGCAAGGTGGCCTGCATTGTCACAGTCAGGTTGTGCAAGATAGGAGTGTGCATGCATGGTGTATTGTTCTAGTCCATGTTTTGCTGTGTATTCTGGGAGATGTAGTTGTGGTGAGTACTGTTGTACATTGCACTGCAAGTGCCAGAATACAAAGAAATGGAAAAGTGGATTGATGCTGCACTTCACACATTAAGTAAGGTGACAGATCTGTACTGGGCTGTGCAAGTTCTGAGTAGTCAGAGTGCATTACATTTATTTGCTATTTAACCATAGATGTCCCAGCATACTACCCTTTGGCCTGCAGACAGTGTGTTATACCTCTGACACATAGCTGATTGCACCTTACAGATTCACCTAGTTTCCACATTGTCCCTCCCTGTGACTCACCCTGTGGTTCTTTTTGCTCATCACAGGCTGCAGGGTCTTGTCCCGGGACTCCAGTCACCAGCTTCTCAGGGATGAAGCCTGCCACCATCTCCTTCAACTCATTCAGCTACTCCTGGTGCAGCGGACTTTCACCTCTGGTCTGCAATGCTGTCTTGAGGTTGCTGGCCAGTTTCTCCGTGCTTCCCATGCCACTGGATTCAAGCTAGCCTGGCTGATGAGGGGTGAAACCCCGAAACCGGTCCCAGGATGCTTGTTTCCAGTCCAGGGAAGACCTGGCCTAGCAGTTCGGGCTGGACTGTTCCCATGGGGAACAGGGTCAAGACTGATTTGCATATGGCTGGGTCCAAACTGGAATGGCATGGGCAGCAAAAAAACGATGGATTTAGGCCCAGATCACTGTAGTGGGGGTGAATGTTTGACAATGTTCAGCATTCCGTCCATCACTTGTTGTTTTTGCTTTGTCGCCCTAAGTGGAAAGGGTATGCCCAGGCGTGGGTCCCGTGCTTCCCATGCCACTGGATTCAAGCTAGCCTGGCTGATGAGGGGTGAAACCCCGAAACCGGTCCCAGGATGCTTGTTTCCAGTCCAGGGAAGACCTGGCCTAGCAGTTCGGGCTGGACTGTTCCCATGGGGAACAGGGTAAAGACTGATTTGCATATGGCTGGGTCCAAACTGGAATGGCATGGGCAGCAAAAAAACGATGGATTTAGGCCCAGATCACTGTACTGGGGGTGAATGTTTGACAATGTTCAGCATTCTGTCCATCACTTGTTGTTTTTGCAGTTTCTCCATTGTCCTATGCTTTTAATTGTGCCTGCGCTTTTGACAATGAATCTCTGTCCTCTTGACTCCGCCACACTGTTGACCCTATCCACAAAGGAGTGTCATATGGCCTCTTTCCTCCCCATTGGCAATTTTGAGGTGGTGAATAGCTGGTGTTGATGTGTGTAGGAGGCTGGCATGGCTTATAGTGGGTACCTAGTGGTACTTACACCTTGTGCCAGGTCCAGTTATCCTTTATTAGTAGATTAGAAGTGTTCTAGCACCTTAGGCTGATAGAGGTAGCTATAGCAGAGCAGCTTAGGCTAGACTAGGAGACATGCAAAGGTCCTACTATACCACTTATACCAAATAGCACTATATCATAAGAAACACAATACTCAGAGCAACTAAAAACTTTATTTTAGTGACAATATGCCAACAATATCTCAGAGGATATACTCCCTTAGGAGATAAGTAATATACACAAAATATACACACAAACTAAAATCAGGTAAGTAAACAGTTAGAAAAGTAGTGCAAACACTGGGGAACACAATAGAATGCAAAAGGAGACAATAGGCCTAGGGGCAACACAAACCATATACTCCAAAAGTGGAATGCGAACCACAAATGGACCCCAGGCCTAGTGTAGTGTGTAGGTGGTCACTGGGAGTGTAAAAAAGCACTAAGGCTGTCCAAGATACCCCACCCCAAGACCCTGAAAAGTAGGAGTAAAGTTACCCTAATACCTCAGAAAGACAGTAAGGTCGAGATAGGGGATTCTGCAAAGACAACAACTTGACTGCAAAGCACTGAAGACGTATTCCTGGACCTGAGGACCTGCAAAGGAAGGGGACCAAGTCCAAGAGTCACACAAGTGTCCGGGGGGGCAGGAGCCCACTAAACCCCAGATGAAGGTGCAAAAGGGCTGCCTCTGGGTGGAAGAAGCCAAAGATTCTGCAACAATGGAAGGTGCCAGGAACTTCTCCTATGGTCAGTCGATGTCCCACGGTGTGCTGGAGGAAGCAGAGTTGTTTCCACGCAGAAAGACCGCAAACAAGCCTTGCTAGCAGCAAGAGTTGTGGTTGAGGATTTTGGGTGCTGCCAGGGCCCAGGAAGAACCAGGAAGTCGCCCCTTGGAGGAAGAGACAGAGAGGGTGCTCATCAATACAGGGAGCCCACACAGAAACAGGCAGCACCCGCAGAAGCACCTGAACAGGCGTTCAGAAATCTGAGCATGATGGTCATCTCAGCACAACAAAAGAGGGTCCCATGGAGTCGGAGTCCAACTCAGCGAGTTGGGCAATGCAGGGTAGAGGGCTGGGGACCTGGGCTACGCTGTGTACAAAGAAAGTCTTACAAAAGTGCCCAGAAGCCCTAGCAGCTGCAGTTCACACAGTACACAGGATTACTGTCTGGCGTGGGGAGGCAAGGACTTACCTCCACCAAATTTGGACAGAAGGGCCACTGGACTGTCGGGGACACTTGGATCCAGCTCCTGTGATCCAGGGACCACGCTCTTCAAGATGAGAGGGGACCCAGAGGACCGATGATGGAGAAGTTTGGTGCCTGCGTTGGCAGGGGAAAGATTCCATCGACCCACTGGAGGTTTCTTCTTGGCTTCCATTGCAGGGTGAAGGCAGACAGCCCTCAGAGCATGCACCACCAGGAAACAGTTGAGAAAGCCAACAGGATGAGGCGCTACAGTGTTGCTGGTAGTCTTCTTGCTACTTTGCTGCGGTTTTGCAGGAGTTCTGGAGCAGTCAACGGTCGATCCTTGGCAGAAGTCGAAGAGAGAAGTGCAGATGAACTCTGGTGAGCTCTTGCATTCGTTATCTGGTGAGAAACCCACAGGAGAGACCCTAAATAGCCTTCAGAGGAGGATTGGCTACAGAGAGAGGTAAGCACCTATCAGGAGGGGTCTCTGACGTCACCTGCTGGCACTGGCCACTCAGAGGTCTCCATTGTGCCCTCAGACCTCTGCATCCAAGATGGTGGAGGTCTGGGACACACTGAAGGAGATCTGGGCACCTCCCCTTGGGAGGTGCTGGTCAGGGGAGTGGTCAGAGAGCAGAGCTGGGGGGATCCCTGAACCGGTGTAGACTAACTTATGCACGGAGGGCACCATCTGTGCCCTTCAAAGCAGTTCCAGAGGCCAGGAGAGGCTACTCCTCCTAGGCCCTTCACACCTAGTTCCAAAGGGAGAGGGTGTAACACCCTCCCTCAGAGGAAATCCTTTGTTCTGCCTTCCTGGGACTTGGCTGCCCAGGCCCTGAGGAGGCAGAAACCTGTCTGAGGGTTGGCAGCAGCGGTAGCTGCAGAGAAAACCCCAGAGAGTTAGTTTGGCAATATCCGGGCTCTATGCTGGAGCCACAGGGATGCATGGAATTGTCCCACCAATATCAGAATGGTATTGGGGTGAAAATTCCATGAGCCTAGACATGTTACATGGCCATGTTTGGATTTACCATTGCGAAGCTACATATAGGTAGTGACCTATATGTAGTTCACAAGTGTAATGGTGTCCCCGCACTCACAAAGTCCAGGGAATTTGCCCTGAACAATGTGGGGTCACCTTGGCTAGTGCCAGGGTGCCCTTACACTAACTAACTTTGCACCTAACCTTCACTAAGTGAGGGTTAGACATATAGGTAACTTATAAGTTACTTAAGTGCAGTGTAAAATGGCAGTGAAATAACGTGGACGTTATTTCACTCAGGCTGCAGTGGCAGTCCTGTATAAGAATTGTCTGAGCTCCCTATGGGTGGCAAACAAAATGCTGCAGCCCATAGGGATCTCCTGGAACCCCAATACCCTGGGTACCTAGGTACAATATACTAGGGAATTATAAGGGTGTTCCAGTGTGCCAATAAGAATTGGTAAAATTAGTCACTAGCCTGCAGTGACAAATTTAAAAGCAGAGAGAGCATAAACACTGATGTTCTGGTTAACAGAGCCTCAGTGATAAAGTTAGGCACTACACAGGGAACACATACAGGGCACACTTTATGAGCACTGGGGTCCTGGCTAGCAGGATCCCAGTGACAAAGGCTAAAACAAACATACACAGTAAAAATGGGGGTAACATGCCAGGCAAGATGGTACTTTCCTACAATGTGTCATCACCTCAGTGGTCAGGATTTTATTCTCCTCCTCAGTAAATCTGCACTTCCTCCTCCTCTTCCCCTTCTCCTGGGAGTCTTTCTAGACATCCTGACTGGTGCTGGTGTTGTCCTGGGGTCCCTGGTCTCCTGGGTTCTTTATTTCTGCTTCTGGAGTGTACTCTGTTGCTTTTTTAAAAATGCAGAGTCGTTAGACTGTTTTTGATGCTTTCAGAACTCAAAAATTATGCTAAGATGGCTTGAGTCAAATTTCGAGCAACTATTCAGCCTAGCATCACTCTTGCAGCAGTAGTATCATTTTTTTCCGATGCAGCGCACAGGCTAGCATCACTTTTTTTGATGCAGCCAAGATCCTAATGCCATGGTGCACTGTTTTGTAAATTTTGTGCAAGCATGGCATTAGGATCTGTCGTACTGTAGAATTAAAATTGTTGACACACCGCTGCGTTCAGGGAGTAATGAGGCAGTGATGTGTCATTTCTTTTAAATAAGGCCCTCTATCATTACAAATTAGCATATCGATTTCTACTTGTTGGATTTTTGTAGTTTTGTTCTTGTTTAAATATTCTGTGGAGTCTTTTTATGGTGTCTTTCAATGTTTCACCGTAGTGAAATGTTTCACAAATACTTCACAAATTGCCTCTTAAGTTAAGCCTGACTGCTCTGTGCCAAGCAAAAACAGCGGGTGAGCACAGGCTAATTTATCTGACTCACTGTGACCAGGAGTGTGGTCCCTACGTGTACAGGGTGCATGCCTCTGCCAACTGGAGACCCAGGGTCCAATTCACAAAGGTAAACGTACACTTTTGGTCTAAATTAGATCAAAAGTGTAAGTTAACAACTGCATGGTATTCACAAAAGTAAGTTACTAGTAGTATCTTTACGTCTGCACTTGGGGTGGATCAGTCAGATATGGATGATGACACACCTGTTTGAGTGCCTACCATCCCCCACCCAGCTCTAGCTGAAACTCCTCAGCCCACACCCAACCCCAGCCTTGCCACAGACAGAAAAGCAAAGCTGAGACTAACAAATCCTTTCAGACCTTGCAACATTTCACTGAATGTGTTTCAGTTTGCCCCTCGCTATGTGACAGGATCAACTGACGTGAAGGAAGGGGAGGAGGGTAGTAGAGAGGATCTTTAGACAAAGGATAAATCTCTTTCAGATGTCCAGCCAAGATGTCCTGGCCAGACACCGATTCCCCCCAATATCATCTTGGAGATGGTTTGTGAGTGGCAACAGGAGCTTCACTCAGTGACCTCTCACTCCCACGCCATCCCCGCCTACGTCAAGATCCTAGCAGCTCTCCATTTCTTTGCTACGGGGTCATTCCAGAGGGTCACAGGTGACGTTGTGGGAATCTGCCATGCAACCCAGTCCTGATGCCTGTATCAGGTACTGAGGTGCATCAATAGGCGAGCCCAATGCCACATATGAATGCCCCACACACTGGCCAGAAGGCAAAGGGTAGTTATGGATTTCTACCTCATTTCCCACTTCCCACATGTGCTGGGTGCAATTGATTGCTCTCATGTGGCTCTCCAGCCACCTTTCCTCAATGCACACATCTTCTGCAAACAGACAACACTGCCACTCCATCAACATACAATATTCCCAGGCAGTACCCATGACAGCTTTGTTTTTCACAGGTCACCTCTTGCCCGGTGGATGGGTATACCAAGCACCACACAAGTATAAGATGTATAATTGTGTATGTACATGTGCACAAACATCAGATAGACTCCATTCTCATCCCTCATTCATGCCCCAAACAGACACAGCATGTACCACTTCATACAGTATGTACTATACAGACGCATGAGGGAGCAAATGTCACTCCTTTTCCTTCCTCAGGAAATGCTGAATATGCACTCTTCCCTCATCTCCTCACAGCATACAGACGTGCAACCACTGTGCCTCAGCAGAGGTGCAATAGGGCACACAGGCATACACAAGCTATCATTGAATACAGTTTTGGGCTCCTGAAGTCAAGATCAGGTGTCTCGATCGTACAAGGGGGTGCTGCTGAACTACCCTCAGGTTGCTTGCAAAATTATAGTAGCCTTTTGTGTATTGCACAGCATAGCATTAACTCATGGCTTACACATACCTCTGGACTCTCAGCTAGGTATGAACCCGGGCAACCGGGCCTTTGTACAAAACAGAGTGCAAGGCATGCAGGTGCATGACCAGCTAGTTGACACTTTTTTCACCTGAGCAACATGTTGTTTCATGGCCTCTTGAGGTTTGCAGTCTGTTGCCAATGACGATTGTTGGCCAGTTACCACTCTGTCCACATTTGCCACCCTGAGACTACTTTGCGACTCACACATGATGCCTGTGTACAACCACTGTCCCCAGGAGTCTAAAGATTGTCTGTGCATATCATGGACTAGCGTGTCAAGCAACACTTAGGCCCTCATTAGGACACTGGTGGTAAATCCTGCTTACTTTCGCGGTAACGGCCGCCAACATACCGCCGTGGAGGCGAACATCCGTTCGCCAAATTATGATACACACACACCAATCTGACAGAATATTGCCACATACATGAATCCGCCAGCCGAGAGGTCACTGCTAAAGTGGGCGTACCAACACCCATACTGTTACACCAACAAAACAACGGCCGCCACATTATGACCCACAAACCATCACAGCGGACATTCAATGGCGGTAAACCATTGGCGATACACACCGGTGCGCTCAAAATGACAACCCATATACTAAACTACACAACATTTGCTAATACCAAAAACAGACACTTGACACTCATACACACACCACACCCACACACCCACAGCACTATGAAACACACACCCACATTATCCACAACCCTTTACGAACACCAATTATCGCCACCAGACTGACACCAAGACCACTGCGACAACTAGACACACACACCACATACAGCCATACATCACTTATGCACCCCACTTCACACACCCAACCACAGTACCCAATACCCACATACTTACACACACCACACAACACCCATGTCCCCACAAAGGCACCCCCATTTCACAGATGAGGAGCTGTGGGTCATGGCGGAGGAAATAGTCAGGGTAGAGCCACAGCTGTTTGGAGCACAGGTACAGCAAATATCCATTGCCAGGAAGATGGAGCTATGGTGGAGAATCGTGGACATGGTGAACACCATGAGACAGTATCCAAGAACGAGGGACGACATCAGGAAGAGGTGGAACGACTTAGGGGGGAAGGTACGTTCCATGGCAGCAAGGCACCAGTTTGCCAAACAGAGGACTGGCGGTGGACCCCACCTCCTCCCCCACAGCTCACAGCTTGGGAGGAGTAAGTCTTGGCATTACTGCATCCTGAGAGACTCACTGGAGTTGCAGGAGGACGGGCACTAGTGAGTCAAAATTTACTACTTGTCACCCCATACCTGCATGCCATCTCACACCCTCACCCTCACTCCCATCAGTCCACTCCATCCCACACACTGCACCTAGACATATGACTAACCCCAATGCCAAGCCATGCATGCTATACCAATGCATGGACAGCCCTCCCAGTCCTGCATGGACACCCATCACTAAAGCATGCACAGCATAGGGAAACTAACAATCCCACAATCCATCACCATGCACAAACAAAGGTGACAGGGCAACAGCAACGATAGAGGGGGAGCTAGGGATGTACAATATGTCACAGACATGAAGCATAATACACCACTTACATCCCCACAGGTGCCCCAGCCAATGTCAGCAGAGAGGAGGTGCCACAACAAACCAGTCCCCCAACAGAAGATGCCACCAGTGATGACAGTAACTCTGGACTTCTGGATCTGGATGAACTACCTGGCCCATCAGGGACCATAGGTCAGTCGGTCACCCCAGCCCACTCTCAGTCAACCACAGACCCTCCCCCTTCAGTATCCAACACCATGGCACCCACCCAGCGTCCCCACACCTCTGTCCCCAGGACATGTCAATCGGCAGTGTGCCTACCTGTACATCGATCCCAGTCCACTCCTCGAGCCCAAGAAAATCAGGGACCCGGGGTCAGTGGCAGTGTGCACACTGTTCAGGGGCAGAGGCACAGGGCAACAGGGACACTGGGAGAACCACTGTGCACCAGGGGGAGGACAGGCCCAGGAAACCGACTCTCCAGGAGGCACTCACCAAGATCCTGGGGTCCTATCAACAATCCCAGGACACAATGGGCCAGATCCTTAACAACATGGAGGAGAACAAGCGGCTGCAGAAGGAACACCATCAGGAGATCAGGGAAGACTTGCAGGCTCTCAAGACAACCATGATCTCCATAGCAGGGGTGCTGGCAGACATGGCAAACATCATGAGGGAATCGACAGCACAGCAGTGGGCCCCTACCACTAACCAGTCTATTGACCAGCCCTCCACTTCCGCTGCAGCTAGTGGGCAGGAGGCCCCGCCACAGGACCCACAGGCCACCAGCACCACTCCCTCTGTAGAAGGTTCCCTGCGACCCAGACAGAAGCCAGATACACTTGCCAAGACCAAGACAACCACCAGGAGATGCGACTCTCCTGATTGTCCCCCTTGTGGCCCGCCCTGTCACCTTGTCCACTTTGAACTGCCCTTGCTCCCCCTTCCTATGGCCCCTTGGACACTAGACCTGTGCTACAAACAGACTGGAACAATAAGACTTTCCTCTACCATCACCCCATTCCATTGCACTTTTCAGTCAACTATTTACACTACAATAAACACACTTAAACACAACTTGAGTGACACCATTTGATGTGTTTAAAATGTGCATTTATGGGAACAGTCACATCTAGTACAAGTGATCTGAACACTGTGATAGCATACAAATAATGACCTGTAGCTGTCTGCAGTAAACACAGCAGGACACTGTTGTAATATCACCAATATCTGTAAAAGGACAAGCCATAGGTGACAGTGAGTTGAGATTCAAAGGAAGTGAATGCCTTTATGCCACAGCCACACAGAAAACATCAATAGTCAGAGCAATGCTCAGTTCGACTGTCTCACATGTGTGTTATTGGAAGTATTGTCGTATAACTGATGTGCTGTTGTCCTCATCCTCATCCTCTGCCTCCTCATCCTCACTGTCCTAAGGGTCCAATGCTACCACAGGGTCATCTCCAGTCCCCTACTCCTGCAGAAAAGGCTCATGTCATCTGAGGGCCAGGTTGTGCAACATGCAGCAGGCCACTACTATCTGGCAGACCTTCTTGGGTGAGTAGCACAGGGATTCACCTGTCAGATGCAGGCATCTGAACCTGGCCTTCAGGAGGCAGAAGGTCCTCTCGATTATTCTCCTGGTTCACCCATGTGCATCATTATAACGGTTCTCAGCCCCTGTCCTCGCATTCCTCACACGGGTTAGGAGCTACGATAGGTTTGGGTAGCCAGAGTCACCTGCAAGTATTGAGGGACAAAATTTAGCCTTACATAATGCTATGGGGATAACACTATAAGGAATACACTGACTTACAGTGAATGGGAACTCTGGCTCACCTATTAGCCACACCCTGTGCCTCTGTAGTTGGGCCATCGTTTGGGATGCTGCTATTCCTCCGAACGAAGGCGTCATGCACCAACCCAGGATACTTGGCAGTAATGTGAGAGATGTACGCTAAGCACACCATTTGCACATTGAGTGAGTGGAAACTCTTTGGATTTCTGAACACTTGTTTATTCTGGCTGGGAGGGGCAACGCGATATGTGTACCGTCAATCGCCCTAATAATAATGGGAATATGCCCCATTGCATATAATCCCGCTTTCACAGTGGCCAAATCTTCCACCTGGGGGAAAGAAATGTAGCTGCACATATGTTTCACCAGGGCAGACAATACCCTTGCCAGCAGGATTAAGAGCATTGGCTGTAACATTCTTGCCACCAAGCCCACCGTCACTTGGAAAGAACCAGTTGCCAGGAAATGGAGCACTGATATAACCTGCACAAGAGGGGGGATCTCAGTGGGATGACAGATAGCTGTTATCAAGTCAGGCTCCAATTGGGCACACAGCTCTGCGATTGTGGCCCTGTCCAGTCTATAGGTGAGTATAATGTGCCTGTCCTTCAGTGTAGCCAAGTCCACAAGGGGTCTGTACACGGGGGCTTGTCCCCTCGTCCTATTCATCCACAGTGGTAGGTATCTAAGGGACACAAGAGTGAGTAGGCTGTCACAATTTGAACAATGGAACCACCACCCTCAGTGTGCATTCAACCTTAATGTGACTGTGCCAATGGAGTTGGAAAAGGGATTTGTGGGCCATATGTGTGACTGGCTGGATTGTATGTGTAATGCTGTCCTCCTGTCTGTATTCCCTCTGCAGGTCAGCGCCCATCAATGAAGGGATTGTGGTGTGCCATCGCCAAGGATATGCGGACCCTGGGGGTCTACAGCAGGGGGAGCACCCACTGCAGGAAATGGTTGGAGGACCTAAGACGCTGGGCACAGAAGACCACTGAGGCCAGCTGGGGATGGCCTCCCAATGAGGAAGGGGTGCCCGTCAGAACCTGATCCCCCTGATGGCCCGCATACTGGCAGTGGCCTACCCAGAGCTGGATGGGTGCTTGAGGGCATCACAGCAGCCACAAGGGAGGGCTGCATTGTCCACCGTCCCTAAGAAGCTTTTACTTGACCTCTCCCCACCTCCCCCCCATCCTGCCGGTAAGAGGAGGGTCCCAGTGACGCAGCCCAGCACCTCAGCCAAACAGTCCACAGGGACAGTGGAGGCATCTCCTAGTCGTGGAGGCAAGACAGTGAAGGATCCCACTCCACCAGCCAGGAAAGTGAAGGATCTCACTCCACCAGGCAGGCAAGTGAAGGATCCCACTCCACCAGCCAGGAAAGGGAAGATCCCACTCCACCAACCAGGAAAGGGAACGATCCCACTCCACCAGCCAGGAAAGGGAAGGATCCCATTCCATTAGCCAGGAAAGGGAAAGATCCCACTGCACTCCACCAGCTAGGAAAGGGAAGGATCCCACTCCACAAGCCAGGAAAGGGAATGATCCCACTTCATCAGCCAGGAAAGGGGAGGATCCCACTTCACCATCCAGGAAAGTGAAGGATCCCACTCCACCAGCCAGGAAAGGGAAGGATCCCACTCAACGACCAATGTCAGAAGAGGTTCCCACCCAACCACCAATGTCAGAAGAGGTTCCCAATCAGCCACCAATGAAAGGCAAGAAACCCTCACCTCCAGCAGAGGCTTCCTAGGAGACACTTCCCCCAGCAGAGACAATGCAGCCCTCGTCTCCAACAGAGGCTGCCCAGGAGACACCTCCCCCAGCAGAGACAATGGAGCAATCGCCTCCGGCAGAGGGCATGTAGGTCACCCTCCAGGGACTGTTGTTCATAGAGCCCCCTCCAGGAGCAGTGGAAAAGTGCCCCACCTCAGAAACTGTGACCTTGCACTCCCCAGCATTGGGAAATGGGCATGGAGCCCCCTCCAGGAGCAGTGGGAAAGTTCCCAACTTCAGCTGAGGTGCCCCCCACCACCCTTCCCCCTGAGGTGCCTGTCCACTTCCGAGATGTTGCCCCTGCACAGTATTGTGCGGAATTCGTCAGGATCAAGTTGGGGCTTGGACTGTGCCCTGTGGCCATGTGGGCCTTATGTACTTTGGACTGGGCATTGGCCCTTTCTGAACAATTGTTCATGTATCTTTGTTCTAAAATTAGTTCATATGGTAGGGGTTGCCTAGCTATTACAATGTCAGTGCTGCTGAACTGTAGTCCTTGTATTATTATGCCATGCGTCGTGTGCCTTTGGTTTACATCTGCAGCTGGTTGTGTGCATGGTGTGTGTCTGGGGTGTGTCGTGCGTGTGTCACTTTTTTTCCTACCTCTCTTCCTTCTGTGCTAGGTGGCTGTACTCATTGTTGTCGTGTTCGTCGGCGTTGGTGTTCCAGGTGGAGCATGGCATAGAAAAGCATCGGGAAGACTTGCAGTTCCAGTTCCATGGCAGCATTGGTCTTCTCTGTGTCTCTGTTGGTGAGTCTTTGGTCTTCTGTGATGTGTGTCCGCCAGGCTTTTGATGACGTTGGTACCACCCCAGAAGTCCTGGCGGTTTGCAGTGTCATAGAATGGAGGGCGGTACCTTGTCTTCCGTCTGGCTGTTTATGGCTACCGCCGTGGTCAGTGGTATTAATGCCCTGGCAGATGGTGTGGTACATTGGCCGTCTGTGGGAGTTATCACCGCCATGGTCATAATTTGGCGGTAATTACTGACAGCCTGTTGGCTGTATTACTGCCACTTTAACAGTCAGCGCCAATGTCATAATGAGGGCCTTAATGCCTCAATGGTTCTGGGGATCAAAGCACAGAATGTGTGAGACTTCCCAAGATTGTGCCACAAGAGTCCTCTGCTTCACAAAGGGGGTTGCCCGTTCGGGAGAAGGTGCCACATCAGAGAGTCTGTCCTTGTAACCAAGTTGGGTCTTCCTGCCATTAGTGCAGTGATTGTAACCCATATGCAGTTATTGAAGGGCCACTGCCAGTAGTACATAGGACGTAGACATGTCTTGACTGACCAGGAGGGTATTGGTCCTTTGTCACAGGCACTGGAGGGGAGGGGGGCAGGTCTCATAATGGTGATTTGTTACAGAACTGGCATGCCAATATAGGTAGCCAGTCATAAAATGGCAATCCAGCATGATCCACACACTTGAACTTACTGTTTCTGTTTTGGGGGTGGTAGGAGACACTAGTCAGTGGTGCAATAACTTCCTAGACTTACACTGTACCTGTGGCCCTTGGTGTACTTGGTACTATGTGTCCAGGGATTGATATCACAATCTGAGCCTTGATTGGTGATACAGCACAGTTTCCAAAGTTGTGAGTAAGATATGTGGACCACATGTACCATAATGCAATGCAAAGTGCAAAACTGTGCTTGGAAGTTCTGTAATGTAAAGTGTAACCACAAAATATTCCTTCCTCCTTCAGTTTAGCTGCTGTTACTACATGCTTGCATATGTCACGTTGATTTCCATTTGTCACTTCTCTTAAGATGTTAGTTTCATTCTGACAGTGCCGTGCCCCGCAACCAGATCTTATGCTGTGCATACGGAGTGTACGCTTTGAAAGTGGATGATCCGCACTTAAAGCATTAGATTCGGCAATGGGCCAGGACCCAATGAAAATCAACAGGAAGTGACATAGAGGAAATGCAATGCAGGAAGTTCCAGACAGGAAGTTGCAGGCAACCATTTTCTAGTCATTGTGAGTCATGCTCTGCTGCAGACAGGATCCTCTGCCATCCTGCTGCTCTGTACACCCTGACTGCCCACAACATGGCTGAGGGAGCTGAAGAGAGGGCACCCCCTTCAGCAAAAGGGAATTGGACATCTTAGCTGGGGGGGTGCTGGCCCAGTACCCTCATCTTTATGGGGGCCCGAGGACCAGTTGAGCAATCCAGCGCGCACTCTGGTCTGGGAGCAAACTGTGCAGCACTGCAGTGCAGCGGGCGTATACCACAGGTGGGCCAGGACATGCCGCAGCCCTGGGAGCACCTGAAATGTTGGGCCCATCTGAGGGCCCAAGAACTGTGGGCAATCCTCCCAGCCCTACGTGCACCGGCCATGCCTCAAGCCACTGTAAAAGAGGATCCTAAGAACATCCTGGCCGACCCTCCATGCTCAGCTGGAGCAGCAGAGATCTGGTGAGTGCATTGCCTGCATGCTTTGTCTGGTAGCATGTGTGAGTGTTAACAGAGCTATACAAACATGTATCATATGTCATCATGTACAGATTCTGGGCATTTGCTGCAGGAGTCATAAGGGCAGTGCCCCATGGGATCACTAAGGAGGTACTGGTCAAAGTGCATTCTGGGACATATAGTATGCGGGACACTATAAAGGAAATAGCCATCCCTCATGCTTTCATGTGAAGAAATGCAATGCCTCCACCAAGACTGAGAAAGCAAGGGCCTTGTCACTGATGGGTGCAATGCCAAATGGATGGGCCACACACTGCAGTGTGAGGTCAAGTGATCATATTTCTTGTCTCGGATGCTGTGACATGCATGCTCTTTCCGTGCCTCTTATGCTTCTTTGCACAAAATCACAGATATTGCATCAGCAGTCAGAAGGCCAATGCCCCATGTGATCACTAAGGAAGCACTAACTAAAGTGCATTCTGGGACATGTAGTGTGCTGGACACTATAGAGAAAATAGCCATCACTCATGGTTTCATGTGAATAAATGCAATGCCTTCACCATGGCTGAGAAAGCAAGGATCTTATCACTGCTGGGTGCAATGCCAAATGGATGGGCTGGACACTGTGCAGTTTAGGGTCAAGTGGTCACGTTTCTTATCTTGGATGCTGTGACATGCATGCCTTGTTTGCGTGTATCATCAGTCTAAAAAATCATTACTATTAATCTTGGAGTAATGGCTGACTTTGGAATACCTGTCTCAAACATTATGGTTCCAGAACTCACACGGTTGAACAAATGCACCTGTCCTACCAACAGTGGCTCGTCTGTGTCATTTCACAGCTCACTAGCTGAGCCAACTTTGCACACATGCCAACTGGGGTGCAGCACCATCAGACCATCTTGAACTGCCAAATGTGGCACATGCCATGTAGTATGGCAAATAGTTCTAGGCATCCCCCAATGCATGTACTCACATCTTAGCAAAGGTCAGGGCAAAGGGCTGGGTTGCACTCAAATACCCATTCAAGCATTTATGTGGAATCAGACCATGGTACACAGCAGATGATAAGCAATATTTTGTAGGTACCATGTCTACACTTAGCAGGGTGATCATTGACACATAGGGTACAATTCACAAAGCTTAACTTGGACCAAATGTCTATGTTTTACACTTGGGGCCAGATTTATTAAGATCAACTTACACTAAGGCCCATATTTTTACTTTTTGACGCAAATCAGCACCAGGGCAGATTTGTGTCAAAAAGTTTACCGCATGCTAACGCCATTCCAATAAGCCAGCCGGGTGCCTTATTTATGGGATGATGTTAGCCGGCGCTGCGGCCTGGTTTGCGTCAAAATAAATGACGGTAATCGGGCAGCGGAGGTGAAGGGAAGACTGGGGGTTGTGCACCAAAGAATGGTGCAAGTCAGATTAGAGTCAAAAATATTGGCTCTAACCTGACTAGTGCCATTTTTTGACAAACAACCCCCATGGAAATTTCTCCTGTCTTAGCAAAGACAGGAGTCATGTCCCCCCTGCCCAATGGCCATGTCCAGGGGACCTCTGTCCCCTGGGCATGGCCATTGGGCACAGTGTCATGTAGAGGGGCCCAAGTTAGAACCCCCATGCCACTTTAAAAAAATTATAATAATACTTACCTGCACTTACCTGCACTCACCATGGATGGGTCCCCCCCCATCCATGGGTGTCCTCCAGGGGTGGGCTAGGGTGGCAAGGGGTGTCCCTGGGTTCAGGGAAGGGCACCTGTGGACTGCTTCCATGATCTCCCACCAATGAGACCACAGGTCCCTTAACGTCTGCCCTGACCCAGGCGTTAAAAAATGGTGCAAATCCGTCTGGGCGCCTTGTTTTAAGGCCTGCCTCCTCCTGTGCGTCATTTTGACACAGGAGGATAAATAAGGTGCACATTCCTTAGACTAATTTTTTGCACGGGAGCGCCTACCTTGCATTTCATTAGCGCAAGGTAGGTTTTCACATACAGAAAAGGACTCAAACTCCATAACTTTGGTGCTGGACAGGTCTAGCGCCAAAGTATAAATATGGAGTTAAGTTTGCTCCAAATTTTCAAAAAACAAAATGGAGCAAATCCGGCGCAAACAGTATAAATATGGGCCCAAAAGTCTAAATGTACTATGAGTAAAGTTAGACGTTAGGTCTCAACTTACTTTTGGTGTAAAGTTAGACTTTTGGTCTCAGTTTACCTTTCTGAATCGGGCCCCACAAGTCTATGTTTAGACCTAAAGTCTACCTTTACTCTTTGTAAGCTGAGACTTTAGGTCTAAGTTTAGATTATTGCTCTAAGTTAAAGTTTGTGTATTGGGCCGATGGATTTGGGTTAGACAATTCCATCCAGAACGTGTTCCAGCTACACTTGTACACTGACTTGTGAAGAAGACAAGGTATTGAGGACATGACACCCTTGTCCCAATAGCTTTGGGTAACTTGAACTTCAGTTCATTAATTCACATGTACAGCTTTTATAGCCACTGAGAATCAGAACAAGATTTTTATGTCAGGCTTTGTCACTACAGTAGGGCATACGACCCACAATTGTGATGGGTGTCAATGTGTGAGTCATGTCTGGACATATCAGTGATAGTACACATTCTATTAGGAATTCAAGTCAGCTGGAATTGGTCAGTGAGATCAAAGGTGGACAAAGTTAGCTTTTGCTTCAGATATTCATGTGCCTTGCCATGATTTGGACAGCAACTACATAATGTTCTCACTTCTATTTCATTGGACCCGGCTGGCCAAGAAGACCTAGTAGAGGACTGGAGACCAAGGAGAGCTACCTCAGGATGACGGTGGACACAACCTCTATCGTCAACTGAGGAAGAAGAAGAGGAGGAGGAGTGACCTGTACTACCTACAGACAGGTAAGGTGAGACCCCCCCCCAGATGGCTGTGAAGACTGTAGGGGGAGACATTCATCTGGACACCTCTGGACAGGGTTGAGGATGTTGCCTCTCTCCCGGACCTTGAAGACCTCAATATTCCAGAGATGTCCCCAGGGCTACTATCACCAACATCTGTGGCTGTCTCTGTCACCTCCCTAGAACATGAGTCTCCCAGTACAGCGGGGGACCCAGCTGCTACCCCGGCTTCAAGTCTTCTCCATGTGCCTGCCCTAGTGCCACTCGAAGCTCCGTTGTCCCCAACACCCCACATCCCTCGTGTGCTACCCAAACCTCCCCCAGTCTTGTGACCCCTGTGACAGCATCACAGCAAGAGATGGTGGCATCTGAGGGGAAGCAGGTCAACATGTCTTGGCTCCTACAGCAGAAGAACAGCCTAGAACCAGAGGGGACTTGACCCGCTCCCTGAATTCCATCAATGCCACCCTCACTTCCTTTGGTGCAGCCATGATTTCTGCCTTGTCACAGCATCCCACCCACACCACTGTCCACATATTCCCCTGTCATTCCTCCCACTCTTTATCTTCCCCAACTACTCATACTTACAGTGTGTCTCAGTCCAGTGGGGTCCCTGGTCCTCCTATGGCCAGCCAGGAAGAGGCTGCAATGGCAGAGGATCTCATTGTCATCGAGAAAGAGGATGACCAGAATGACTGTTGACTGGAAATTTTATTTGGCTGGGACTTTTTTCCCCATGTTAAAAGACTGTTTTCCATGAAGTTTCCTGACCTTTCTTATTAATTTCACCCAACCTCCTACATGTCCCTTCACCCCACTCTGTGAAGAGCAATATTTACTGTATTTTTGTTTCTCCCTTTCCCAATGGACAGTTCAGTTTTTTCTAATACATTAATCCATATTAAGAAAAAAGGGCAAGTGTGTTGTGTAGTTCACTGTCTGTGCTGGAACCATTGGATGGAATTCTACATCTGGAGTTGGTTAGCTATGCCTTCCACATGACACAAGTGTACACAGATGGTATTAGTGATGAACATGTCATCCCCACATTGTAGACACATACATGGCCTACAGCCACATTAAGCCTTTGAACATCATCAACTAATGACCAAACAAAATCAAATGTGATAATTGTTATTTATTTACATAGTGCTGTGCATGCATGTGTCACAGTGCTCATGGGGGATTTTGGCTGCCTGTCCTCAGTTTTGGTGATGAGGACCTTTGCAATGCTGTATGTTTTCTGAAGTTCTTAGTTGCAGGTGGGTGTGGTTCTTGTCCAGTGTGGGGATCTGCTTGGACAGCGGGTGTGTGAGCCTGTCCAGTGTAGGGATCTGTTTGGACAGCGGCTGCGTGAGCCTGTCCAATGTGGGGATCTGCTTGGACAGCAGGTGTGTGAGCCTGTCCAGTGTTGGGGTCTGCTTGAACAGTGGTGTATGAACCTTTCCAGTGTGGGGGCCTACTGGGGCAGTAAGTGTCTGAGCCTGTCCAGTGTGGGCATCCACTTGGACAGCAGGTGTATGAGCCTGTTCAGTGTGGGAGTCTGCTTGGACAGTGGATGTCTGAGCTTGTCCAGTGCCTAGTCTTCTGGTACAGCAGGTGTCTAAGCCTGTCCAATGTGGGCGTCTACTTGAACAGCATGTGCCTGAGCCTGTCCAGTGTGGGTGTTTGCCTGAACAGGGAGGGTATGTGACAGTGCATTAGAGGGTGTGTGCAAGGTGAGTGTTCCATTGGTGGTTGGGGAAGCAGTGCAGGTTGCCTAACCAGATGTTGGAGGGGGGGTGGTGCAGGTAGATGCTTTGGCTCCCCTTCATGCATTGACTGTGAAGAAATTGGTATCATTTTGAGTACCCCTTCCATCATCTTCATAGCCAATGCATGGTATCTTAAACTCTGCTCCTCTGTATGGCCAAGATGTCATACAGCCTCTTCCCCATGTTTTGCCAGGATCAATCCATCCTCTCCAACACTTGAGAACTGTGGAAGTTGGCGCATGTCCTGCAGTGAGTCGGACATGTGAGACAGTGTAGCCCCTATGTCACAAATATCCTGCCTCACATCTGACTGCTGCTGGAAAAAACTTCCTCCCACTCTCCGATGTATATCTGCCAGCCCTTTCCACCTGGGATGCCCTTCGATGCCAACAGTGGTCCATGAGCAGGAGGAGTGGTGCCAAGTGTGAGGTTGTGAGGAGTAGATATGTGCCTAGGGGCTACCTGCTCCTCACCAGGGCTGCTGTGTCCCTCATATGTTAGAGAGAAGGCCTGAGAGACACTGTCAGAGTAGGAGTGTAGGGGGGAATCAACATGACCAGGATGTGAGGGCTGTGAGGAGGTGAGCTGTAGGTTGGTGGTTTGGGGGAATTGGCAATCCTCTGGGTTGGAGAAGGGGCACCATGCCAAACACAGCAGATGTGGGCTTTGTGTGTGAGCTTCATGGGTCACATGGAGTGGTAATGGGATTGGGATTGATGTCACTTGTATTCAGCCCCTGAATTCCATTTTCCTCTATTTCCTCCTCCTTCTCCTCCCCCTTCCTGTGCTGTTCTAGAAGCTGACAAGGCACCTTGGAAGAGAAGTGGGTTCTTCAGTCGGATTGCTCGGCGCCCATCACTGGTAGTTGCTCCATCATCCAGACTCAGATCTTCATCCTCATCACATGTGAGACAGAGTTTGCAGGAGGCTAAGTATTTGGCTTACAACATGATGTGGTGCAATTCAGGTATTGGTCAAAAATTATCTTCAGGTGATTGGATGTTCCATATGTGAGCTGGCATGTGTCCCCCTACACGTGACAGCTAACACTGTGGCATTGAGATGTTCAATGCAGAAGTGAAATGCATAAGCAAACTCACAAGGTCAAACCAAAGGTCTGTGTGGTACTGAGCTCCCCCTAGATGTCTGCTTCTGGACTGGGCTCCTTGAGTGTGTAGCTGTAGAACTGGTCTGTAATCCAGCAGCTTTGGAGAGAGGTGTATCAAATGTGATTCTGCACGCCTGATATAAGCATCCCAAATCAGTTAGAGTACATTTTGCACACCAATTACTGGAGAGATGCTAAAATAGCAATATCTGCTCATCTACTTGTTTCTTGTTCAAGGGTGGTGTATCACTAGTTTACCGCACCATATGGCACACTTACATGATGGACGGATGGCAGTGGGTTTCACTGCTGCAGGCAGGATTTCTGCTAAACCCCCTAGATGGTGCAATCCTTATCACTGATGTTGTCCTGGCTGCAGCTGTAACGCATAATACATATCCATAACTGATAGCAAAGGATGATGTTGATGATTCCACATGTACATATTCGAGATATGGGTCAATGACCTGCAAGTTACACCAAGTCACTGATCAACCATTTTCCACACTCATAGGCAAACATGTAATTGGACCTCACTGAGAGCTATGGGACAGGACTAACTTGGGGGTCCTGCACTGGCTACCTCTGGACACACCTACATCTTAATTGGCATTATTCATCCTAAGTATGATGTGTTATGTGCTAATCTGCTACTTTGTAAACAAGTCTTCCCAAACATGCAGAGCTGGAGAATTTTAAACATCAGAATTTCTCAGTACATTGACAGGTACATATTTGATTGTATGATGGAACCACACATGCTGGAACAACACATGCCTAAACAACACGGTTGGAACTATGCATTGTTTCCAAGCATGCCTTTACAACAAATTTTGTTGTAAAACTGTTAGAATTGGAGTCTTTGTTTGGCAGTCAAATTACCCCCTGTCTAAGCAAGGACCCTCACTCTAGTCAGGGTAAGCCATACACAATCTATATTATCCTTTGCCCACCCTCTGGTAGCTTGGCACTGAGCAGTCAGGCTTAACTTGGAAGGCAATGTGTAAAGCATTTGTGCAATAAATCATGCAATAACACAGTATAGCACCACACAAATACACCACA
This sequence comes from Pleurodeles waltl, assembly GCF_031143425.1. Taxonomy (NCBI): domain Eukaryota; kingdom Metazoa; phylum Chordata; class Amphibia; order Caudata; family Salamandridae; genus Pleurodeles; species Pleurodeles waltl. The sequence goes on from NC_090450.1 coordinate 467,273,650, forward strand.
CAGTGTTTAGAAAAATATATAATATTTATCTGGTAAAATGCAGGTCTAAACAATTAAGATGCAATAAGTATATGGCGAGATAGCACTGGAAAAGTGATATAGAGTATCTTAAGTCTTTTAAAAGCAATAAATGTCTCTTTCAAGCACAGAGTACCTGGTTTGCGTGCAAAATCTTTGCAAAGAACCGCAGAGGAGGAGATGCTTGGAAAAAAAGAGGTGTGCGTCGATTTCTCAGGCCGCACACGGTGATGCGTTGTTTGGTTTCCACGTAGGGACGCAAATCCGGCGCTCGGTCGTTGATCCTCTTCGGGTTGTGGGGTTTTCAGACACCCCGGTGACGATGCGTGGATTTCCGGTGCTGACAAGACGAAGTCAGAGGGGCTGCGTCAATCCAATGGGCATTGGGTGGAAATTTCTACCACACAGCAGGCGCTGTGCCGATTCCTCTCTGGAAGTCAGGCTGCGTCATTACTGCTCGGTTGTGCGTCGATGCAGTGGGCCATGCGTCTAATTTTCGGTCCCTACGCTGGTGCTGCGTCGATCTTCTCATTATGAAGTCGGACTGCATCGTTCCGGTTCGGCGTGCGGTGAATTGTTGGCTGTGCTTCGATTTTTGCCACAAAAGGAGTCCTTCTTGTAGAGATGACGTCTTTTTCGTCCTGAGACTTCAGGGAACAGGAGGCAAGCTCTATCCAAGTCCTTGGAGAGCACTTCTGACCACAGCCAGAGAGCAGAAAGGCAGCACGGCAACAGCAAGGCAGCAGTCCTTCACAGAAAGCAGTCAGGTGAGTCCTTTGGGCAGCCAGGCAGTTCTTCTTGGCAGGATGCAAGTTCTGGTTCAGGTTCTCTTCTACAGAAAGTGTCTTTAAGGTAGTGTGTCTTCCTCAGAAGTGTCTGAGTTGGTAGGGACAGGGGCCCTATTTAAATACCCAAATGTGCCTTTGAAGTGGGGGAGACTTCAAAGAGTGGCTTAGAAGTGCATAAGGTCCCCTTTCAGCCAGGGTCCCAGTAGGGGGTGTGGTAGTCCTTTGAGTGAGGGCAGGCTACAGTCCTTTGACATGTATGTGTCAGGCCCTCCACCCTCCCAGCCCAGGAAGACCCATTCAAAATGTAGATGTATGTAAGTGAGGCTGGGTATCCTGTGTTTGGGGTGTGTCTGAGTGAATGCACAACGGAGCTGTCAACTAAACCCACCCAGACTTGGATTGTAAGGCACAGAAGGATTTAAGCGCAGAGAAATGTTCACTTTCTAAAAGTGGCATTTCTAAAATAATAATATTAAATCCAACTTCACCAGTCAGCAGGATTTTGTATCACCATTCTGGCCATACTAAATATGACCTTCCTACCCCCTTCAGATCCGCAGCTAGCACTCAAACAGTATATGAGGATAGCCCCAATGTTAGCCTATGAAGGGAGCAGGCCTTACAGCAGTGTAAAAACAAATTTAGGAGTTTTACACTACCAGGACATGTAAACTACATAGATACATGTCCTGCCTTTTGCCTACACAGAACCCAGCCCTAGGGGTTACCTAGGGCACCCCTTAAGGGTGACGTATATGTAGAAAAAGGCGAGTTTTATGCTTGGTAAGTACTTTTAAATGGCAAGTCAAATTGGCAGTGAAACTGCATACACAGGCTTTGCAATGGCAGGCCTGAGACAAGGTTAAGGAGCTACTTAAGTGGGTGGCACAATCAGTGCTGCAAGCCCACTAGTAGCATTTAATCTACAGGCCCTGGGCACATATAGTGCACTTTACTAGGGACTTATAAGTAAATTAAATAATCCAATTGGGTATGATCCAATGTTACCATGTTTAAAGGGAGAAAGCATATGCACTTTAGCACTGGTTAGCAGTGGGAAAGTGTGCAGAGTCTTAAAACCAATGAAAACAGTATCTAGAAAGTGGAGGGAGCCAGGCAAAAAGTTAGGGGTGACCACCTTAAGGCTTTCAGGTCTAACAAAAACCATGTCCAATAGAGACATGTGTTGAAACGCATGCGAAACAGCATGTGTGGCACAGTCATACAACCCCCCCCACCAGCCCTAAAGTCCCAAACTATCCCACCCCTAATACCTAACCTACCCCAACCCCCACACCTGCCTGAGCCCCAAAATAAATACTATCATAACCCCTCATCCCGACACCTCCCCCACCCTCCCTGAACCATAAAAAAACTATCCAAACCCCCTACCCAGCCTGAGCCCTAAAAAAAATAGTACCCTGATCCCCACCCCTAAAAAGTCCATTACCCTGACACTCCCACCAGCCCTGAGCCCTAAAACCGTCCCCACCCCTAATAAGTAAACAACCCCAAAAGCCCTAAAAATAAAACTATCCTGACCTCTCTCTTCCCCTGCCCCATAGAACTAAACTACTCCGACCCCCCACCCACCCTGAGCCCTAAAATAAAATACCCGACCCCTGCCCCTCAAAACTAAAGTACCTCGACACTCCCACCCACCCAAAGCCCTGAATCCACCCCACTGCTCTAAACTACCCACCAACCCTTCCCCAACCCCACTTACCTCACCACATCCTCTCCCGATCCTTCCTCCTCCTTTCTCCTTCCGCCCTTCCCTAAACCTTCCCCACCCTTTTAAGAATAAACTACCCCACCCTAAACCTTAAATAAAAAAATGACCAAACCCCCACCCCACCCCTAAAAAAAATACCCCAAGCCCCCACCCTAATCCCCCTTAAAAAAATTCCCAAACCCCACACCCTCTTTAAAAAATTGCTTGCCCCCATCCCCCCCACCTAGTCCAATCCCTTAATCTACCCCCCACCCCTGGCCAAGCCCCACTTACCTCACCGGGTCCTCTCCCAAACACAGTATGGCTTTTTCTGTGCCTTAACCACGCATATGCATAGTTCAGCACATACATGGTTAAGGCACAGAAAAAGCCATTTGTTGCTCAGGCAAGCATGGTTACGCTTGCATGGGAAACATCCATGTTCTTAAGGATGCATTGTGAAGGACATTTCCCCAAATTTATCGACTAAGTCATGGGTGCCATTTGTTTAACCCCCACCTCCCAAAAGGACCACATTGCTAAATATGGACTGTGTAGGCAGCCATCTCTGCTGTGCACTTACACTTTAGACTGTGTTTCTGACTTCATGTTCAATGTTAGCTGACTTTATACAGTCATGGTCAGCACACATCATGTGGTCCTTTATTCAGAGGTTCAATTATTTGTAGTATTGTTGGCAAAGGGAGATTGACAGTATTGAAGGAGCCTCCATCTTGTGGAAGTGGAAGAGCTGGACTATTCCCCAGCTTTACTGTTTTCACAATATGCTGTTCAGCCACTAGATGTCTAGTCTTACCCTTCTCTACACCCAACTTGCCACCCCCTATCACGCTCCCAAAATGCAAGTCTGCTGGTATCAGTACACCCCTCACCAATAACTTAACTTTAGCAGTTGTTTCCTGGCATCTTGTCAGCAAGAAGCCATGTCAGGAATTTAGGAACAGGCTGTGACTCCACCTCTCCATGATGTACTTGGTGACAAATTCATAAGCCCCTCAAGGCCTCGGAGGATGACTCTTTGTGCGAATCCAGCTGCACTCACCAGTGAATCATGTCTATAAGGCCACAGTAGGCCACTTTGCATGGTATGAAGTAGGCTGTGTTTAGTGTGTCAAGGGTGGACCAATCACTGTGTTGCCCCACTCTCCACTTGAATGACTTTGCATGAACAATGGGAATACTTGTGACAGTTCCCCAGAGTGACAGCACCATGTATACCTGGGAGGGTACAAACACCTTACACCCTGCGAGGTGAGTCATAGCGGCTTGTTACATGTAGACCTCTAGAACTGACCCACACAATATATAAACCTATGTGAGGGCCCATTTGAACCCTCAGGTAGGTAATATACACATACATAATTTGGTACACCTATAATTCCCCAACATGTCAGGTAGGCATGTGGCATACTGTTATGAGCCATGTATGAACATATGGGGATAAGTGACAACAGTGACATTAGACAGACACCACATTATGCTGACATTTAAAAAACAGTTTAGGAGCAAAAGCTTTTTGTGAAGCCATTTTCATGAATCCTTACCGGTGTCTGACATACGCCCAGTGTGTGGTGTTGGACAGACCAGAAGTCACACCCATACATGTTGAAGAGGTCACTGCAGCATGTACCTTCCTGGACAACTTCACAGGGCCCTCAGTGAAATGGGTGTGTTCAGTTAACATAGTAGTTGGCACGTGAAACACAAGCATACATAGTTCATATCACAGGTTTTACAGAGTTCATGCATTCCATGTACATTATCATGAATTGACTGGTAACAGTGTATGGGAGAATGCCCTCCCCTAGCCAAATTTGCATACCAGTTAGTACTGATTTTATGGGTTGTTGAGCTCCATGACATTCCCTCAATGATGGTGCAGGGACCTAGGCTCCACTGTGTGACTGTTCTATGGCTGCATGTGGCAACAGGACAGAAAGGTCATCAGACATGTCCAAGGTATTTTATTATGTGCAACATGTGACATGACTGCACATTTGGAACTGCATGCCAACAGCAGTGGTAATTGTATAAGGGACCTTTTCTATTACCATACACCATTGTGAAGTGTATGATGCAGCAGTGATGGCTCGCTGTGTGGCACTGAGATATTGTACATTTCTGTTGCCATCTGAGAATATTCTCGTACTTGTAGTGTAATGGACGAGCTTGACACATGAGAGGCAGAGTCAGCATGCAGATAGCACTTATTGGTGACACCATTCATGGACACATTTAAAGAGTATCACAAGCACATCTGAATGCCACCTTTATGGAATCAAAGTGGAAACTGAAAACATTTTTTACTGAAGATACTGCAGTAAATAAGGAAATTAGGAAGCCAGGTCCTATGTCCAACCCCGCTATCGTACATTGCGATGTGCATCTTAACATTAAAATAATCATAGAAATTCACTAAAAAACAAAAGGTTACAGGGACGTTATAGTTAGGAAATAGAATTAAACAAATCTTAGAAATTCACTGAAAAGCAGGGTTTACAGGGGTGTTATAGTTAGGTTCAGATTTTACACGCACAAAACCATAACAATTCAGCTGTTATAGTTAGAGTTATTTCAAGTAAATATAACTCCTGCCCTAAGTTAACTATAACTCACCCCCTCACCATGCACTGCCAATTACCCAAGATATTCTTTGACAAGATTGATTATATCACTATAACATCTGCAGTAAAATTATTGATGAAAAAACTGTAATTGGCAAGGGTGCAAGTTATAGTTATCTTTAGGCACGAGTTACAGAATAACTCTAAGTATAACAGCTCAATTTCTCTGGTTTTGTTAATTTAAAATGTGAGCCTTTCTATAACATCCCTCTAACCTTTGGTTTTTAAGATAATTTCTATGTTTTTCCCAACTAAAATGTCCCTGAGGAGACCAATAACTAAGCCAAATATTATGCATTTGGAAGGTATTGACATGGAATTAAATGATCCTCTATGGTATCCTTTATGGTCAGACTGTCTGCTATTACTAAATAGAATTTTTCTTTTGATTTACATGTAGAGCAATGATAAATACCAAAGATATTTGTTCCCATAGATGATTTTGTCTGCACAAAAGTTTAAGTGATACTTGGAGTTTGGAATGATCTGCTTTGGAGCGCATACATATACTATAGTATACTACAGTCTACAGCAGATATGACGTCTTTCCACAATGTGGTCCACCTGAATCTACTTTGGATTATTTCCAACTCTAGGATGAACCCTGGCTGATACCACACCAGACCGGTGGAACGTAAATTTTATAGCTCCTTTGTGCGATAAAGCATTTTCTTATCATAGTACAGAAGAATGAGGATAAGTTATCAGGTATTATTCTGTTTTAACTAATCCTGCCAATTGATTTGTTTAAAGTGTTTAAAGCTCTGTTGAACTTTATCTAGGAAAGCTTCTTTATAATTGCTGCAATTACTTGATGGTGCTTCAAGATTGAATGTTTTATTTCTTTCTGGTCATTGTCCTGACTCCTGTCTCATTAAAGCTTTGCTATTTTTACCTCAGATTAATAAGTTACAAAGAAATCAAATTATGTAAATAAAAACATCCACCATAGTTTTTGTGGGGCTAGAAACCAGGAAGAACAAATTAATTTCAAATTGTGGTGGTCAGTATTTTACTACTGTCACTGTATGCTTGGGTCCTAAACGATGATACTGTAGTGTCATTCTCTAAAAGCTTCTTTTATGGTTCGTATTTCCTCTGCCTCAAAAGTGTAACTGCATGCATCAAAGCTTAATTTCCAGGACACGAAAGCAACTTAGGCAATAACCCATTTTTCTCACCTATTGTGACAAAATTGCACCAAAGGCCACATTTGAGACTTCTCATTCAAGTACAAATGGTAGACTAGGATTGAGATGAGCCAATACTGGAGCAGAAGTTAAAGCTGTCTTCAGACATTAGAAGACCTGCTCAGTTAACCATTGTAAAGGAACCTTTTTATGTAGTGTTTGAGTAATTGGAGCAATCACATGAGAATTGTGGTTGTTGAACTTTTGGTGAAAATTGGAGAGCCCCAGAAAACTTTTTAAATTTCAAACAGACTTTGGGGTTCAACAGTCTTTGTTGCTTGTTCTTCTCCTTCTGTCATGTTCATATCTGTAGGAGATCAATTCACCCAAAGGAACTCAACAGTAGTTACATGGAAGTCACACTTTGGGAGTTTAGAATATTACAAGCATTTACATAAGACCAATATACTGCTTAAACATGTTGAATGTGATGTCCCATTTTGGGAAAAGATCAATGTATGGTCAATGTACACAATCCATGGAGGATCAAGGAAATCTCTCAAAACGTCATTGATAAAGAACTGCAACATCACTCGAGCGTTGCACAGTCCCCAAATCACTATGCAGTAGTTGAGCATACCTTCAACAAGTGGTATGCTCCTCCTAGATCTAGCATAGTAAAATATTGGCTTCCAATACTTGACCGAGTAAAACAGGAATCAGCGGCAAATATTATTTATTTTTCACAGTGATTTTGTTGACAGTGCAGTGATCAATGTGATTATGTAATTTCCCAATGGCCTTGGGCACACATAAACAATGAGAAGCTGCAGGAGAACAAGAGCATCAAATAAATATGTTGGTCAAATAATTATCTATAACGTCAAATAAGAATTTTCTGCACCACCATGAGCGTAGATCCTACAGTTGGTTACCTGAGAATATGGGAATCTGGAGTAAGATCAATTTGACAGTATTTCTGTCAGTAAGGGTGGAAACATTCAGCACTTTTTTCATCGAAGATGTCAGAGAATTTTCCTTAAATGAGAGAAGTTGAACTTCCTTCTTAGTAATGGTGACTATCTCCTGACTGAGTAATAACATTTGAATGGATGAACTATATTGAATCTGTTTTTACTTCCAACATGTTTCATTACAAAAGGTGGATGAGAATATATTGGTACATTTTCCCTAATCAATATTAGGATTACGGCACAGTAACCAAGGCATTCTTCAAATATATCTGTAGTGTGAGCCATCAATAGTTTTGAACCAGATCCTTTTAATATGATGTTGACCCCCTCTACATGAACACCTGAAGGTCAAAGAAAATGTGTGAATCACTATAGCCCCTGAAGATAAAGGGGTACCATCAAAAGCCAGTACGCATCCAGGATTTCTTTTCTTTTGGAATATGTAATTTTTAAACCACATGAATCTCAACATTTCTTGTAGCTCTGGAATAAATTATGACTTCAATCTGTTTGGGTTTGGAAAGATATATAATTAGGGACACTGAAAAATAATTCTTGGGATCACCAGGAGAAAGAGCTGTCAGGGAAGGCATTCTCCAACTGTCACCCAAAGTGGGGCCTTTATCATACCTTGGGCCTTCTAGTTTTTCTTTTTAGCTTTGATTGGTATTCAAAACATGATTTATTTAGGCTCCTATGTTCTCTCTGGTTTTACAAGCCATTCTTTCATAAAGTGCCCCTTCTTTCCTCAACATAAGTAAAGTCCTGTTCACCTTCCGATTTATTTTCTCCTCTCTGTTGAGTGGTTGCTTATACTACATAATTCCATTGATTCTACACTAGGATGATCACCAATAAAACATTGGATATTGAAGTGCAATCACCTTCAAAATGACCAGGGATTTTTATCTCCCTTCTCTCCAGTCTCCCTTGTATCACTAAGGCGGTGGTCTAGCCTTAAATGTAAGTTATCAAATCCATACAGCTAGTGAGCTGAGGACCAAATCTATGTGACAATGTCATTGAAGTTATCTTTCAATCCATGAAAGATGAGGGCTGATTTATTTTCCTCAGGCCAAGCAGTTTCAGTCATCAATCAGGTAACCTTAGAAAAGTAGAAATGTATTCCCTTGTCTTAAATCTGACAATTCTATGTCACCAGACCAGGTGGCCACCATTCTGTCAAATCTTGTTCAAATTTCATCTTAACCCCTTAAATGCTGCTTTCTGCATTATATTTTTTGCAACATTCTGGCGATTCTAAAGGTACCCAGAGTTTGTAGATTGCCATAGAGGGTACTTTGAAACTTTGAAATAGACAAAATATAGCTTTTTCATAAAATAAATAAAGTGCTGTAGAAGAAAGCATCTGTTTGTTTTTTTAAATGACATCAATGAAACGTTTACTGTGCCCAGCTTTCAGGACAATCAGAGCTATATCAAGACCATTTTTACCAGTTTTGGCATTTTCTAAGAGCCCATTTTTTTCTATTTTTGTGATTTTAACCTACCTGCATTTTGTAGTGAAAGCAGTTGAGAAACTCGGGGGTGATTCCAAAACACTACCCATTTTTGAAAAGTAGATAACATTCTGAATTCAGCTAGGTGACATTTTTCTATATCCCTCAAGCTTTTCCCAATGAAACTAACTGCTGAAGTGAAACAATTATAAAAACAAGGAGGTAAGAAACAGCCATTTGTGACAATATTTTCTTCTGTAAATTCTTGTTACAATGACCCAGTTACAAAAGTGATATACAATTTGTCCAATAGTCAATTCTGATTGCGGGGAAATATTGGATTTGTAGGTTCTCCGAAAACACATGACATCCAGTGCCAACAACTGAACTGCACCGTACAATTATTTTTTTTATTTTGCATTGAGTATACAGCAATTCTTTTGGTAAAATATAAAGAGTGAAAATGGATATGAAGATGACCTATGTATTTCAGAAATGTACAGAAGATACTGAGTTTAGGAACAGTAGGTATTTGTACATCTCTGAATTTGTGGAATCGATATTATTGATATTATCAGGCGATTCAGAGGGCATTTTGGAAAATGTCTTCTTTCTTGAACTCATACATTTGGAAGCAACACATTCAGGGAAATACAATTAGCAATAACAAATGTTTTACTATTTTAAATTCCCACATCTCCCAACACAACTGTTCTCTTACTTGTATGGCTGGACTTAGCTCCCTGGAGAAAAAAGGGTTCAAAAAGCAGCTTGGACCCTGGCAAACCCAACAAACCCAGATATTTGTGAAATATTGACACCATGGTTGGCATGACAAGCATGGATCTCATGAGGGTTTTTAACCCAGAAGCCTTGAAAACCCTCAAAATGTGGCTAAAGCACACATTTCCATCTCATTTTTATGAAGGAAAGTTCCAGAATGTGTTGGGATCAACAAATTCCCTACCATTAAGTGTTTCCCATGTCTGCTTTTTAAAACAATACCCAATTTTTGTTGGTGGGCCAAGTGCCCACAACTGGAAGAGCTCAAAAAGTAACATGGACAGATTACAATTTTTCACGCAAAATGCCAATTTTTTGTAATGTGGGTAGCTGTGAATTTAGGTGCCTGTGCTAGGCTGCAAGCAAAGCAAACCTATAAAACCCAGACATTTCTGAAAACTAGATGCCCATGGGTGTCAAAGATGGGATGACTTGCATGGATCTAATACGATTTTTAAACCCAGAAGGCCTTGCAAACATCAGACTTTGGCTAACACACATTTACCTCACATTTCTATGAGAAAAAGTTCTTGAATGTGCAAGGATGCTCAACGTTCCTACCACCCATCATATCCACATGTCTCCCTAGAACAAAAGTTCTCCAATTGTGTGGGTAAAAGAAGCGCCTGCGTCAGGAAATGGCCCAAACCACAACATGGACACATCAACATTTTCCATTCAAAATCAAATCCCGTTTTTGCAATGTGGGTAGCTGTTGATTTTGGGCCTGGGCTCAGCTGCCTCCCAGGGAAACCTACCAAACTGAGACATGTTTGAAAACTAGACACTAGGAGAATTCATGGTGGTGAGACTTGTGTGGATCTCACAAGGCTTTTTTGTTTAATTTTCTTTACTGGATATGTACCAAAACAGAAAGTAAGCAAATGACAAAAAATAAAGGTATGACACAGGGACAAAAACATCGAACTGAACGGGCACATGTCTAAGAAACTACATTAGTGGTAAAGTTATGGACATGCAGTCAGCTGACAATATGGGGAGGGACTGTGTGGCCACAGTCAATGACCTTGAGTCAAGAGAAATATTCAACAACACATTCAGAAAATCAAAGAATGCACTTATGGCTATTCACAGTGGGTTGAGAGTGGTCATCACTCTTGGCTTCTAACTGTGTGATATATGCACCCCAATGTATGTACACTGTACCCCACCATTGAAGTGGGCCTTAGTAAGTAGATCCAATTCTGTCTTCGCCCTTTTCAGCAGTTCCCATGCCCAGTGTTTCATGTTTGGGGCCATTATGCAATCTGTCTTCTGGAGAGCACAAGAGCCAGGTCAACAAACCTATGGGTATATTTACCCACTTTGGTCCTCGGCCCCGGGCCCAGGAGACCTGGGTCAGTGTGAGTGGTATTGGGCAGTCAACTACATCAGTAAAAAAGGCCTGTTGCCTCTGCTCATGTGTGTTGCAGTGCCGCACATCCCCACAACATGTGAAAGCAAATGTCGCCCGGTTGATTGGTTGATGACATCCGGGACACTGTAAGGAGGCCACAGGTAAAATGTGATGAATGTGCCAGGGTGACAAAAAAGTCTGGTGCAGGAAATTGAATTGTGTGTACCTGAACTGTGGGTTCCTAAAGACTGCCTTCACCTGTAATGTAGCACCAGCCCACTGTTTAATGGTTAGGACAATACCGAGATCTGCCTTCTACCTGTCCCTTGCCAGCATCCTCATTGTGTAGTGTTGGGTGCTCGGAGTGCTATACAGTTACTGCTTTACCCATGTTGCCATGTGTTAGTGCGGTCTGCAAGGGAAAGGATATCAGCAACTTCATCTGACCCAGCCCAGCTGGCCATGATGGAGTGGTATATTGCGTTATAATTCAGAAAGCGGACCACTGGCACCTCACTAGTGACCCTCGGGTTCTGAAAGGTTCTCAATACTCCCTCATCATAGAGATCCCCAGTTAGCGATATCCATGGGTCATGTCAGGGGCATGTGTCACCATGCCCCACACTGTCCTTGATGACCGGGAAGGTCCAAATGGGTAACTGAGGAATGTAAGCTGGGCTGCCTCCCACACCACATACATATCTATGCCAGCAGCTATGCACAGCTGCCATGAGCCTTTATGTGTGTGTGCACAGACTTGACTTGCGCATTCACCAGGTGAAAATATTGTGACAAAGCAAAACATGGTTACCACTGTCCTATCTGCACCCGGAGCAGTCCTCAACCAATGTAGTGGTCACTGCAGTTGTGCCACGGTGCAGTGAAGCTCATAGTTAGGAGCCCCCAGAGCCCCATCCAGTAAATGTCATTGTGCCATCTGTAACTCAGCCCTTTTTCTACCTGGCACCCAAATTAGCTCTGAGAACAGTCCCTGAAGACCAGCGAAAAAGCATCTGAGAAGAGATAGCAGCAATGCCGTAATAAGGTACAACATTTTGACTACTAACATCTAGCCCATTGGAGACAGAGGCAATGAGGGTTAGAAGGGAAGAGGGTGGCGTGCTGATGCCACCCCCACGTACAGAGTACCATCCAGTAAATCGGCATCAGAGCTATAAATATCCGACCCCAACTATTTAAAAGTATCAAACTGACATACCAGCCTGGTGAGAATTACAAAGTCCATCCTATGATCCAAAAAATGCTGGAGAGGGAACAGACATTACTTAGGTCAATTCATTTTGAGATCTGATTGCTTCCCAAACTTGTCAAGCATCCCCATCAGCGAAGGGATGACTGGGCATCGCGTAAGGAGACCAGAGTGTCATGGGAGTAGAGGGATACTATATGGGAGTCATCAAATGCCTGCACTGCCCATGCCAGGTGCATAACCAGCTGGCTGGTGGCTCCATCACTAGTGCAAATAGGAGCAGAGATAAGGGACATTCCTGCCTGATGCCTCTACGGATCTCAAATCTGTCTGAAATCACCTGACCGGTTTTGACCTTCGCCATTGGTTTCCTATATAATATCCTCACCAATTGCAATAGGCCACCATAGAAATATGACCACTCCACTGTGTTGATTGCTTTTTCTATGTCTAGCGATAACGCTAGGCAGGACACCGTTTCCTCTGGGTTGGTCAGAATATTCAGGAATGTATTGCACTCAGGGATGAATCCATTCTCATCTTCATGGACCAGCTGCCCCACTACTGGCATCCACCTATTGGCAAGGATCTTCCCTAATATTTTATAGTACACATTTAGGAGTGAGAGGAGATGATATGAGCATGCATTCATTGGGTCCCACCATGGATTGGAAAGTACAGCTACCAGGCCTTTCCTAAGAGACTCAGGATGCTCGCCCAGGGCCCCTGCCACTTTGTATACCTTTAGCAGGTGCGGGGTGAGAAGTGTGCTGCAGGCTGCATAGCGTTCTACAGGGAAGCCTCCCAGGCATGCCATCTTGTTCCAGGCTATCTATTGTATGGCCTTGTGTATTTCCTCCACCTGTATAGGTTGGACTAGATCTGCATGCTGGAGTGGACCGAGGTAAGTGGGAGGTATCTCACGCAGAAAGCTGTCAATCTGATCAGCAGTTGCTTCATCTTGCAACCGATAGAAGGGGTGGTAATAATCCACAAAGGTGGATTTAATCTCTGTTTGATTGTTACAGTTTGTCTCATCTGTGGTACAGATGGCAACTCAGTAAATGTTGCTGCTCACCTGTCAGAAAACTAGGCTAATTGAGGAAGCCCCCCTCACAATTTGCCCCCATTTTTAACTGATACTCGTGTTTTCTGACCCTGGCTGTGCCTTGGGCTCCACTAACCTGTTCCAGGGCCAGTGCTCTGTTTAAAATGGTATATGCAGATGAGTCATAATTATATTTGTCTCTAACAACCTACCTATAAGTCTCTTGTATATGGTAGGGCATGTAGGTTTAGGGTCCCCAGTGTAGTTAGGGTACCAATGGGTGCACTACTATGTCTGTTGTCATTGTCGCTAGCTGTTTTTAAAATAAAATGAACCCAAAATTAAACTTTAGAAAAGTACTTCCAAAGTCTCAAAGTACCTTATTTTTACATATAAGTCACCCCTAGTATATGCCCTAGATGTCCCAAGGTTTGGGTGCAGTGAACATATAAGCAGTGGCTTTATAAAATATGGTTTATAAGCCCTGGTGAAGGAGCCCTGGTGAGGGAAAAACAGCCACATTTATGTTTCTCCATTGAAGTACATGAGCTCCATAGGTTAACACTGGGAGGCTTTATTTAAAAACAATAACATCTCAATTCTGCTAGAAAAGAGCTAAATATATGATGTTTAAAATCAAATAAGCTAGAATAAATGTAATAGTTTACCAATGTTGGATTTATTATAACTGGTAATGAGAAATATTTTTAAAACTCTTTCTGAAAGGTACAAAAATCAGCCCTGTATTGCCCTTTCCTGATTTCATTACAGGACTGGAGGCTACCATTATGCAATAAACCTTTATTGCTGCCCCAACATGCAACCCTTTAAAGAATAATTAATACATCACAAAGACAATATTTCAGAACAGAACATTTAACATCATGTAGCTCAGTGTCGCTAAGCATCTTCCTCTTTTATTCGCTGCTCCTGCACAGTTAAGTACTATGCCCTTTTGTATCCTAAGATGTTATGCCACATTTATCTAACTCTTATTTCTCTTACACAACACATTTGGAGGTAAGGGATTAGACGTATTGTATACATATTGTTTTTTAAATAATTTCCTTCTTTCCTTACTTAATCTGCCAATTTATGGTAGAGCTCTTGTTATTAAAGCCTGTGCATCCTTTGAGTGAAGCACAGGCCGAGGATGCAGAGCTTGGCTCGTATCCTCCACGCTTCGGAGCCAGGGTGCTTTTCGAACAGAACGTGCAGGCCGAGGGGTCGCCTGGTGGCCTGATCGCCCCTTGACCTCTGCGTCTTTTGAGAGACGTGTAGGCTGGGGGCAGAGAGCTCCACGCTTCAGGCCTGAGCGAGAGGAGGAATTAAATATAAAGAGCTCATTCAAGAGCGTGAGTAAAGAATTATTTTCTTAAAGCTTGTCGGCAAGCTTAGAGCTTGTTTGCAAGTTCGATTACATATTTGCTTACCCTTCTCCTTTTCCAAATGCAGCACGAGCGATGGGCCGGACTCCCTTGCTTTTCTATAATGAGGAAGCTTCTCAATAGAACGCAGAGCGTTTACATGGTAACACGCAACTACCTACATTTAACCCCATATGCAGTTGGGAGTTTAAACCGTTAGGGAGCAGTGCTATTTTTTGCCTTAACTTCTTTAACTTTACTAATATTTTAAAAAGGGGGTATCTCAAAGGAGAGAGGATAGGAAATGTCTGAAAATGGTAACCCACGTGAACTACCAGTAACGCAGATGACTGAGGACATGTTTAAGAAGTTCAAAGATAGGGAACTAAAATCCTCTCTCAAAGAGACTGTGGAAGCAGCCTTTCGAAAAAGCAAAAGGGTTTACCCTTCGGAAAAGGACTATTTTCTGTCTCTGATGAAGAAACAACTCCTCAAGTTAAAAAGGGTGGCAAGGCTACTGAAAAAACTTAACACCCTTTAAAAGTGGGCAGACTATGCACCGCAAATGACCATACCCAATCTATAGACAGCCTGAGCACAACAAAAAGTCACAATCATTCTCTTGGTAGCCTGAGTGCTGCAAAACAACAAGGTATCCAGAGCGGCACACATAGCAAGAGCGACCTTCTTGGCACAATGGATGTAGGTGTCCCCCACAGCACAAAAAAAAATAGTAGTCTATATGGCACAAAAGATAACAGTGTTGACACTGATCATGAATTTTGAGGCTTTAACAAGATTGATGATGAGGCAGATGCGTTTGTTTTCAATCCTCAAGAATTTTTGGAGAATGATCTCCTTGATGAGGATTTAGATGAGCCATAAAATTCACAAAAAAAGGTGATTAGAGATCCTTTAGGTTTGGAAATGTTCAATCCTACTTGCATTATCCAACCTAGAGACTCGGATTGGTGGCCTATGGATCATGTGACTGATTTTATTAAGTTCCTGGATCTGCAAATTCCTTGATAAGGAGACGCAGAATCTACTGAGGGCTGAATGTCCAAGACTGTTCATTGATAGTAAGAAAGGGATAACACCAAATTTGGACCCAGAACTTCTGAGTTTCCTATTTAAGTCAGGGAGAGATCCTAGGAAGGGTCTTGAGTGATTCCTCAAACAATGCCAAGACAGATTACTGGACATCCTTGGTCTGATGTGGGGAGAATGTTTAGCAATAGGGTTTTCAGAAGGGCTGACAAGAGGGGACTAGCTGTCAGCCGTGGAATGCTAAGGTCCCAATACTTCCGACAGGACCAGTGGGGATATGGAAGAAACCTCAGAGCAACCCACACTTTCTACCCGCAAAGAGGTCGGGCTTCAGTCTCAATAGGCAACAGGGGCAGATGAGAAGGATCTGGAGAACAAGGTAAGTCCTCCTATTGGATTTTTCCAATCAAAAGTAGGAGGAAGATTACGATTTTTGGCTCAAAATTGGTCAACTATAACAAAGGACGCATGGGTATTAGGCAGATTCCTTTTCAGGATCGCCATCCAAGAGAATTAACACTTAGGCCCTCATTATGAACATGGCGGCAATCACCGCCGACCGCTGTGGCGACGGTGAACCAAAGACTGCCAGTGGCGTGAACAGCACACTGCTGTACACTGATGCCAAAAAGTCAAACCTCCAAAAATCCTGCAACCTCCAGCTACCGCCAGGGCCTATGATGGCGGAAAGGCTGTGTAGCTCACCCCGCAACTGCCATGCAGACAAATCCTCCGCCCACCAAATAATGATGCACAAATCATCATGGCAGATAGTGGATGTCGAACGACCATTGGTGGTATGGACCACCACGGACAGCAATGGCACCCACCAACAACAAATGCACACATTGTCAAATTTAAAACCCACACACCTGACACAAATCCACAACACTATAAAACACTCACATACACACCCCAACAATCATTTGCAATGCCAATTGCATGAATGAGACTGACAACAGTACACGCATACATTGAACACAACATGACAAAAGTCACACACAGAAATACACCACCAAAACCCATACACTCCCCAAACACCATCACAAGCCACACACAGAAACACACAACAGCACCCTCACCAATACACCCATAACGCCACACCCACAACACACGCCATGGCATCCGCTAAGGACCCCAGCTTCACAGATAGGGAGCTAAGGACCATGGTGGATGAAATACTCAAGGTTGAGCCACAATTATTCGGGCACAGGTGCAGCAGACAACCATTGTCAGGAAGATGGAGTTATGGCAGAGGATTGTCAACAATGTCTATGCAGTGGTAAACCATCCACACACAAGGGACGACATCCGCAAGAGATGGAACGACCTGCGAAGGAAGGTGATGTCAATGGCATCCAGGCACAATATCATGGTACAGAAGATTGGTGGAGGACCCCCACCTACACCCCACTACTACACCGACTGGGAGGAGAAGGTACTGGCCATCCTACACCCGGAGGGCCTCACTGGACTCACTGGAGGACTGGACTCAGGTAAGTCAACTACAATCACTTCATATCCACCACACCTGTAATGCATGTACCACCCCACCCCTCCCACTAGCACCAGGACCACATCCCCACCCAGACTACAACACCCACATCCAGTCACCCTGCATGCCCACAAACCCACTAACAGGCCCCCATCCTTTCCCCTGTGCATAGTCACCTACCCCTGCAAGGATTCACAATGGCATTACAACACCTACAATGCACCTCCACCCCCCACGCAAAATGAAAGAATGACTCCACAAAAGAACCCTGCATGGCACGACAGGAGAATAAAAACACAAAATAGGGCAGAGCTGTGCATCCATTTCTGAATTAGTACATGTAACATACATGTCCATTCCCCCCCCCCACAGGCACCACCACCCATGCCACCTGGACAGAAAGGCCAAGGAGTGCCAGCGCCACACATGGAAACAGGCACCCCCCTCAGGAGACTGGAGAGGGATGTATGGAAAGTGAGGAATACCCTGGCACGTCACACAGTCCTGAACTGTCTCCCTCCAGCAGCCCCAACCAGGATACCACTGACAGCCCTACCACCCAGCCACCACCATCAGCTCTCGCCAAACAACCCCACATCAGTGACTGGCAGACCACATGTAGAGAGGCCAGAGTCTCTACCCACCAACAGGCAGGATGATGATGGCCCCAGTGCAAGTGGGACTGCCAGACCTGTGCAGGGGACACAGGCACAGGGGGCAAGGGCCAATAGGAGGGCATCAGTGGCCCGGGGAAAGCCAAAGGATGGATGCTACAGCCCAGGAGGTGACCTCAGAGCTCCTGGGAGTATACCACCTTACCAGGACAGGATGGGCCAGATCCTGGCCACCCTGGAGCAGAATCAAAGGCTGCAGATAGCACACCACCAAGAGGCCATGGAGCAATGGAAACAACTCAATGCCACCATGGCCACCATTGCAGGGGTGCTGCAGCACCACTACCATAGCCAGCCTGAGACCTCCACCCACCTGCAAGCCCCTACCACTAGCCAGGACACTGCCCTGCCATCTACATCTGCAGCAGCTACAGGACTGGTGGCACTGCCAGAGGACACACAGGAGACCAGCACCCCTAGCCCTGCAGCCCAGCTCCAGTCACTCAAATGTGCCCTCAGACCCAGAAACACCTGCCAAGACCAAGGCCCCCACTAAGAAGTGACTCTGCCCTGAACTGCCTCCCATGTGTGCCACTGTGCTACCTTGTTGACCTGCCACTACCAACACACCATCTACAAGGGACAAATGAACCAATACCCACTGCCACCAACAGCTGAGCCCATGCACCAGAGTTTGGATATGCGCCATGAGCCCACTCCATATCACTGTACAGCGATATAACAAATTTATGACACTTAATAAAAACACATCAGCACCAAATCGTATGTCCTCTGTTATTATGAGTTTCCTATTGTGAGTGTGTATGCATTAGCCAGTCAATTTCATATTCATACCTTTAGTGCAGGTAGGAATCCCATGCACTGTAGTGTTGGAAGTAAGTCACAATGTACACAATATTGGGTTCCCTGGCACATGCCACTTCAGTCTTCAGTTAACAGTATCAACAACTACAGACACCACATCACCAATCACATGAGCCAGACTGACACTATGCAGTGAAGACAACAGCATCAGTGAACAGTACCTAATAGTCACTGGAAGGATAGACGGATCAGATGGTTCCTGGAGTTGATATCTTCCCCCTCTTCTTCCTCACCATTACTCTCATCCCCTCTCTGAGGTTACAGGTATGCTTGGACAGCACCCTCCTCCTCTAGAAGTGGGATAGCTTTCCTCACAGCCACGTTGTGCAGCATGCAGCAGGCCACCACTATTCTACACATTTTCCCCAGAGAGATGGAGGCAACTAAATCTAGCCTTCTGGAGAACTATAGTGTGCTCAATCACCCTCCTAGTACGTCCATGGGCCTCATTATAATTCCTCTCTGCATCTGTCCTGGGATTCCTCACAGGCGTCAGGAGCCATTGCAAGTTGCGGTAGCCAGAATCACCTGCAAAACTGGGCGAAAGAGCACTTTAACAAACTGCCATTACTTGCATACAGTCTGGTTGTCAGCTATGAACAGATCCACTGTGATACACACTCACATATGAGCCATCCTCTTTCCCCTTGTAGTTGTCCCATCAAGTGTGGGACACTGCTGTTTCTCAGGACAAAGGAATCATGGACTGATCCTTGGAACCTGGCATTGACATGTGATATGTACTGGTCAGCAAAACACACCAATTGTATGTTCATGGAGTGGAAGTTCTTTCGATTCCTGTACACCTGTTCATTCACTCTTGGGGGTATGAGAGCAACCAGGGTTCCATCAATGGCGCCTATCACATAGGGGATGTTAGCCAAGGCACAAAATCCAGACTTGATGGCAGGAAGTTCAGCGCTTTGGGGGAACTGAACATATGTCTGGAGGTGTTGGACGAATGCATCCAGGAATTTGGACAGGATGAGACTAAACATTGGCTGTGAGAACCCTGCACCCATGCCCACTGTCACCTGAAATGAGCCTGTAGCCATAAAATGGAGTACAGATAGCACTTGCACTTCAGTAGGGATGGCATGCTGATTCTGATTTGTCGTTCTCAGTATAGGATCCAGTAAAGCACATAGGTCATGGATTGTTGCACGATTGAGTCTGTAGGTGACAATGATGTGACGTTCATCCATGGTTTCCAAATCAACAAGAGGTCTGTACACAGATGGGGCCCTCCCTCGCCACATGGGTCTGTACCTATGGGAGAGGAAAGAACACATACGAGGGGCACACATGCACGTGCAACACATGTTGTTATTGAATTAATGGATGTGCAAAATGTAGGTTACACACACAGACGCTATGTATTATGTACAACATCAGGCACATGTGTGCAGAGTCAACTCTGTTGTAATGGCATCCCAGTGTAAACACATTTCCTAAGATGGGTGCATGTGAGGATCAGACACTCATGTAAGCAAGCGACTAAGGTCGGAGACTTGAAGGCCCTGAATGGGGCCCCTGGCCTGGATATGTTTACGTGGTAGTAGCAAGATGGCAGTCTCCTGCCATCCAGGTTTGAGGGAGTCAAAGTGACATCATTCTGCTGGTGGTAGTTGTCATGGGGGAAGGCTGTGTTCACCGCCGTGTGCCCACTGATTGGATTACATGGTTGTCAATGGGGAACCTGGGCCTATCATGATCGCCGTTGGCGGTGGCGGTGCACACTGCTGCGGAGCGTATGCCATGTCGTCACACCCTTGACACTTGACTCCTGATTCCCGTGCAGGGAAGTACTCCACTGAGTGTGCTGCTGTGTCCTGACTCTGGACCCTGGAATGGCACGAGTCACTGGGGAAAGGGCCCCGGCCTTCACCATGAAGGAGCTCGGGAAGCTGGTGGATGGGGCCCTACCCCTGTATGCCAAGTTGTATGGGCGACCAGAGGAGCAGGTGAGTTGGCGGCTTGGATGTGTGTGATGGTGGTGGATGCCTATATGCAATTGTGTTCGATTTGTAACTGCACAGACGTAGATTGTGTGGCATGTACTGTTTGTGAGCTGGTAACATGGCTTTTAAAAATATCTGTTCCACAGGGGAAGACATGTCATCTGTATTTGGAGCACACATACTGATGTCTGGTTTTCTGCTCTGTGTGTCCCATGCAGGTCAGCGCCAATCAGAAGATAGGATGTGGTCAGCCATCGCCAAGGAAGTGCAGACCCTGGAGGTCTACAACCAGCGGAGCATCCACTGCAGGAAGCAGTGGGAGGACCTGAGGCGCTGGGCCAGGAAGACCGGCGAGGGCCAGCTGGGGAAGGCCTCCCAACGAGGAAGGGGTGCCCCTCAGACCCTGAACCCCTAATGGCCTGCATTCTGGCGGTGGCCTATCCGGATTTGGATGGGTGCTTGAAGGCCGCACAGCAGCCACAAGGAGGTGAGTACCAACACTGTTGTAATACTACTTTGATGGATGTGTTTGGGTGCTGTGGTATGCATGCTGTCTATTGCCAGGCAGTCGGACAGGTGTGTTCCTGCAGTCCTGCCGCCTCATAGACCAGGAGATGGTGAGGGGCAGGTGTGGGCAGTCCCAATAGGCCCATGGGGGTTCACCTTTCTGTAATCTTGGATGCTTTGTGGGCTCATTGACTAGTGGGTGCATTGGCTGGGCATGGTCCCCCATGTGTGTACTCCACACAGTTTCTCAGGTCCGTGTTTCCTGTGGGTAGTGGTGTGTATTCTGGGGTAGTGGCCACGAGTCAGGGACACAGTCATGAATATTGTTGCAGGTACTGCGTGTAGTTGTGTGACCTGGATGGGAGCATGTGTGAGCCAGGGATGTACATTCATTCAGGTATTTACAGATTTTTCTCATGTTTTGTCTTTCCACCCCTGTGCTCTTGTGTCCTTTGTGTACATGAACATCATCTGTTGAGGGAGCAGTGGCACCGGCGAGTGGGGATGCAGTGACCCACGGTTCCAAGGAGGCAGAGTCGGCGGAGGCCAAGGGGACCAGTGTGTTGGAGGGCGAGGGGAGTACCACGAGGGAGGCAACTACCACTGGCGGTAGTGACTCTGATACCTCCTCCGATGGGAGCTCCCTGGTGGTGGCGGACCCTACTGGGTCCACCCGTTCTATGTCATCTTCCACCATCCCCATGCCATCTCCTCCCTCCCAGTTGCTCCCCACTGAGTTGCCCGTGCCCGCTCACCCAGGAGGGTGGGCATCTCCTTCGCCCCAGGCACCTCATCCCCTTCCCCAGTCAGCCCTGCTGCCCTCACGGAGGAGGCTATTGATCTCCTGAGGACCATTTCTGTATGTCAGACAACCATCATGAATGCCATCCAGGGGCTAGCATCCCAGATGCAGCAATGAAATGCATACCTGGAAGGCATTCACTGTGCCATGTCTGGCCTACAGAGACCTTTTCAGGCTCTGGCTTCCTCTTTGACAGCAGCCAGTGTCCCTGGTCTTTCCGTCCCCCTCCCACCACCTCTACCCCTTCCAGCACCTCACTCCCTTCTCCCATCCCAAGCACACATCCAGACATCCATGCACAAACCTCGACACACAAGAAGCACACAAACTCAAGAACCACACTTCCCACCACAGGCATACACACACCCAACATACAAAGGCACACATAACAACAACCACTTCCCCCACTGAGTCCACCTCTCTCGCTTCCCTGTCTGTCACCTCAACATGCAAATCTACAAGCACTGCACCCTCAGTCACTGCTGCAGCCCCCATTCTTGCAGTCACCACAACATTTGACATTCAGTCATCCACCCCATACACCACACCTGCACTCACCACAACTACATTGACCGGCACATGCAGCACACTCACCAGACCTGCAGACACCCAGAAAACATCCATTTACACTGGAAGCCTTTCTTGTCCCACTGTGTCCACCACCCCTCCTCCCAAAACACTCACACTTTTGCAGCCACCCACACAACACACGTCCACCACACATCAGCATACTTTACAGGCACCTGCATCCACGTCCGGAAAACCTGCACCTGGTAAAAGCACTCCCTTAACCTCCACTCCCAGACTTTCCTCCAAATCCCCCCAACTGCCCCTAAGAAGCTTTTACTCTCCCGTGTTGACCTGTTTGAACCTACTGGCCCACCCCGTCTCGACCCTAAATGTGCCCATCTCCTTGCCCAGTCCACTCCTTCCACGTCCAGGTCTGGCCCAGTCTGTCCTTCCCATTCCTGTGCCCCTTCCTCATGGAGGAAGAAACCCCGTGTTGCCCCAGGTCCCTCTGCCACTCCCCGGTCCAAGCCCACTCCTGGACCTTCCAAGGGCAAGCCCAAACCCCCTCCACCTCCCAAACCGAAGCCCAACCATCCCCCCCACCAGACGTAAGTCCCCACCTCTGCCACCCGCTGCCCCTGTTCCCTGAGGTGCCTGGCTGCCCCATTGATGTCCCTCTACAGTGGAGTATCCTGTGCACATGTGGGAGTCAACTCCGGCCTATTTAGGCCCTTAAGGGTATTTAAAATGGACTGGCCAATGGCCTTACATTTAAATGACATTACAGTTTTCTAGTTTTATTAAACTTTGAGTGCCCAGTGGTGCTGTTGGCACAATATGGTGACGTGGTTCATCATTTCATTTTGGGGGGTGGTGTGCACATCTGTGTACTTTGGTGCAGGTCGTTGTTGCCTTGTGTTGGGTAAGTACATCTTATTCTGGTGTGTATGGTGTGCAATGGTGTGAGGAGTTGGGAGTACGTTGCAGGGTGGGTGGGATGGGTGTGTAACTGTGCCCTTTCTTCCCATGTGTACTGGGTTGCAGTACTTACTGTTGTCGTCTTCATTGGCAGGTACTGTCATGGAGGTATATGGCAAGTACTGGCATTATTTCCAATTCTCTCACCATGTCTGCATTGGCGTGTTGTGTGTCCCTCCGGTGAGTGTTTCCTTTTATTTAGTTTGTTTCCTCCCCGGAACTGACGGCGGTCTTGCGCTTCAATATTTGGTGGGCAGGTGGATCCTTTCCGTCAGCCTGTGGGTGGCCTCTTCTATCCTTCTCGCCACTCCAATGATGGCGGTGTGTGAATGGACTGCTACTTGTTTCTCATGTGATTCATTATCTGGCTGACCGGACCTCCAGCTTGTTGGCAGTAGTTATCGCCACCGCCCGCGGTGCAGCGTTTGCCCCTATGTTCATAATGACCCCCTAAGTCATGAACAGCTGGCATTGGTAGATGTTGAGGTCTCACAAATGTTGCTCAAAGGAGAAATATGCAAAGTCAGAGACTCAGAAAGAGTTTTTGTAAGTACTGTCTTCTTAGTAAGAAAGAATGACAAGGGTTAGCGACCTGTGATAAATGTAAAGGGGTTTAACAAATTTCTAGTATACAGACACTTCAAGATAGAAGGGATCCATCTTCTACGAGACATTTTACAGGAAAAAGACTAGCTAGTGAATTTGGATCTAAGGGATGCCTATTTACAATACCTATGGACTTAGACTCACAGACGTATATGCAGTTCAGGTGGAAAGGTGTCTTGTACCAATTTTGCTGTCTTCCATTTGGTCTATCATCAGCCACTTGGTGTTTCACCAAAGTCCTTTGTCCCGTAGTCGCTTTCTTAAGGAAAAGAGGGGTATGCTTGATGATTTTCTGGAGGATATGTTGCTGATGTCCCAAGATCAAGGGAAATTGTTGATGCACATGGACAAAAGATATCTTGCAAAGGCTGGGCTTTATAATCAATGGGAAAAAGTCAATTATGAGCCCCACACAGAGTCTGGAATTTTTGGGATTCCAGTTAGACAACAAACACAACTCAATTGTGTCTGCCACGAGAAAGAAAGAGGTATCTCACGTTCTAAGAGTGGTAAGTCTGAGGGACCTAGCATTGGTGATTGGTCTCTTATCTTCATCTATCCAGGCAGTTTCCCCAGGACCACTGCATTACAGGGCTCTCCAGAGACTGAAAATAATGGGTCTGAGGAGATGTCTGTGGTATGCGGATACCATTCCACTGTCCAATGAAGCTCAAGAAGACCTTCAGTGGTGGTCGAACAATCTGGACAGCTGGAACGGGAAAGGTATAATTAGAAATACCTCTGAATTTATTGTAGAATCTGATGCAAGCAGACTTGGTTGGGTGCCAAATTAGGGAAGCTAGAGACGGGGGAAGGTGGTCCAGGGAGGAATTGTACCTTCATATAAATTGTCTAGAGCTGTTAGCAGGCCTCAATGCATTCAGCTTCAAGTCGACTCTTGCCAACAATGTAATATTGATCAGAATGGACAATTTCACAGTAGCATCTTATATCAATCGCCTAGGGGGAGCAAGGTCAAAGAATCTTGCAGATTTAGCAAGAAAAATGTGGTGCTTTTCTTGGAGTCAGAAAATCTTCTTAAAGGCAGAGTTTATCCCAGGTCATCAGAATGTCAGAGCAGACTGGACCTCAAGGTACTTAAAGGATTCCAGTGACTGGAAATTGAATCTGAAGTACTTCCAGAAGATTCAGAATTTATAGGGCCCCTTTGAGAAAGACATGTTTGCCAGCAGACTGACATTTCAGGTAGAGTCATTTTACAGCTGGAGACCAGTTCCCAAAGTTTTGGTGGTGGATGCTTTAGTGCAGGTATGGAAGAGAGAGAATTGTTATCCTTTCCCCCTTCACTCTGATCCCGAGGGTGTTACTAAAAGCTCGGAAAGAATGCTGCAGCATCGTTCTAGTGACTCCCTTTTGGAGCTCACAGATTTGGTTCCCAGGAATAATGCAACTGGCAGTGGAATTTCCTTGTATGATTTTAGGAACTTCAGGTTCTTTTGGAGGGTCAGGAAGGTGAGGAGCACCCTTTGGTGCTAGAAGGGAACCTGAACATTCTTGTATGTAAGATTTCAGGAGATTTGGGAGATACTCAAGCCTTTCAGGAGAGGCTAAAGACATTTTGGAAGAATCATGGGACCCAGGTACCAGAAAAGGATATGTAGGAGTATGAAGTAAATGGTGTAGTTGGTGCTTGGAGAGGAATTTGGATCCTGTGGAGACTCCTTTAGTAGAAGTAGCAAACTTCTTAGCACAGCTGTTTAGAGCAGGCCTCTCTTATAGAACCATGAATTGTTACAGATCTGGTATTTTGGCCGGTCATTCACTAGTGAATGACTACACTATTGGTAGTGACCCTTTGATATGCAGAGTAATGAAAGGAATCAGGCTTCGGCATCCACCTAAGTCTAGGTATGATTCACATTGAAATGTTAATGATGTGTTCAACTTGTTTATCTCATGGCCTGACAATTCCTATCTTTCCAGGAAACAGATTTCATTTAAAACTGGCAACTTGCTCTGTCTAATATCTTTCAGAAGAGTATCAGATGTAACGCACTTGAGACTTCTAGTAAAATCTATACCCCAGATCGGGTCTATTTTGAGATTTGGAAATGGATAAAAACAATGTCATAAAGATTTGTTACCCATATTTTAAAGAATGTAAAAATTGTGTGTTGTGAATTGTGTAAGGGTTTACGAACAGACAATGTTGGAATTCACACCAGATGGGGAGAATCAATTGTTAATTTCATATGTTAAACCTCATAGAGCAGTTTCAACAGCCACCATTACACAATGGGTGAGGGCTGTTATTTCTGAAGCAGGAATAAATTTGACTAAATTTGGGGCTCACTCCTATAGAGGTAAAGTGTTCTAGGCAGGTGGCACACTTGCTGATATTTTGAAAGCAGCAGACTGGTCAAGTGTGAGAAAGTAGCCACTTTCTAGCATGCTTACCCCCATTTTTGGCCTGTTTTTGAGTGTTTGTAAGTGTGTTTTTACTGTCTCACTGGGATCCTGCTAGCCAGGACCACAGTGCTCATAGTTTAAAACCTATTTGTTAGTGTGTTTTGCCAATCTCACTGGGATCCTGATAGCCAGGACCCAGTGCTCATAGTTTGTGGCCTACGTGTTTCGTCAGTATGCTTGACTGTGTCACTGACGTTCTGCTAACCAGAACTCCACTGCTTATGTTCTCTCCACTTACCAAACTTGTCACTACAGTTTAGTGACTCCATATTCCAATTCTGATTGGCACACTGGACCCCGCAGTTATAAGTCCCTAGTACATAGTATCTAGGTACCCAGGGCACTGGGGTTCCAGGAGATCCTTATGGGCTGCAGCATTTCTTTTACCACCCATGAGGAGCTCATACAAACCTTTCTTCAGGACTGCCATTGCAGCCTGAGTGAAATAGTGCACACACTATTTCACAGCCATTTTTCACTGCAGTAAAAAACGTATAAGTCACCTATATGTCTAACCTTCATTTACTGAAGGCTAGGTGCAAAGTTACTGTGTGTGAGGGCACCCTTGTACTAGCAAAGGTGCCCCCATGTCATACAGAGCCAATTCCCCAGACTTTGTGAGTGCATGGATACCATTAAAATCCTGCACTACATTTATGTCAATACATATATGTAGCCTCACAATTGTAACTCCAAATATCGCCATGTGAGGTGTCTAAGATCATGGAATTGACCACCCAATCCAAATCTGGTATTGGGGGTGCAATCTCATGCACCCTGGGTGCTCCACCATAGACCCCCAGTACTGCTAAACCAGCTCTCTGAGGTGTCCACTGAAGCCCCAGCTGCTGCCACCTCACAGCAGGTTTATGCCCTCCTGGGGATTAAGCAGCTCAATCACAGGAAGGCAGAACAATGTATTTCCTTTAGGAGAGGTGTGTTACACCCTCTCCCATTGGAAATAGGTGTTACAGGCATGGGAGGGGTATCCTCCCAGAGCCTCTGGAAATGCTTTGAAGGGCACAAACGGTACCCTCCTTGCATAAAACCAGTCTACACCGGTTCAGAGACCCCCAGTCCCTGCTCTGGTGTGAAACTGGACAAAGGGAAGGGGAGTGACCACTCCCCTGTCCATAACTACCTCAGGGGTGGTGCCCAGAGCTCCTCCAGAGTGCCCCTGGTGTTAGCCATCTTAGATTCCAAGGTGTGGGGACCCTTTCGAGACCTCTGAGTGACCAGTGCCAGCAGGTGACATCAGAGACCCCTCCTGATAGATGCATACCTGGGTAGGTAGCCAATCCCCCTCTCAAGGCTATTTAGGGTCTCTCCTCTGTGTGTTTCCTCAGATTCGGTTTGCAAGATTTCTGCAGGACTCCTCTCCATCCTCTGCTTCAGCTTCTGACTGTCAGCTCAACCGCAGACTGCTCCAGAAACCGCTGTAACTGCAACAAAGTATCGAGGACAACTCCTGTGACCTGCAACTTCAGCTCCAGCCAGCATATGCAACAGTTTCCAAGGTGTGCATGCTCTGAGGACTGCCTGTCTTCACTGTGCACCAGAAGAACCAAAGGAATCTCCCGTGGAGTGATGAAGTCACTTCCCTGCTTCAGCAGGCACCCTTCTGCGATGACAGCCGGTACTCTGGGACTCCTCTTCTGACAACGAGCGTGCTTCCTGGAACATAGGTGGTGGACCAAAGTGACCCAGACTGTCCAAAGGTCCAGCTGTCCATATTTGGTGGAGGTAAGAGCTTGCCTCGCCGTGCTGCGATAGCACCCATGTGAATTGCGTCTTCTGCAGCTCCTTGGGCTTCTGTACAGTTCTTCCAAAAGTTCTTCATGCCAGCATAGCCCAGGTCCCCAGCACTCCATCCTGCGACATACAGCTCTCTGAGTTGTTCTCCGGCGGTCTGGGAGCCTCCAGTGTAGTGTTGCGACAACCACACTTTGCATCTTCTTTGTCCTGTGTTCTGCGACTCCCGTGGGTGCAGCCTGGTCTTCTAAGGGTTCTCTGGAGTGCTGAGAGCCCCCTCTGTCTCCCCAGTCTGATTTGAGACCCCCAGGTCCCTCCTGGGTCCAGGCAGCTCCTCTTTGATTCAAACTCTGTACTTGCTTGAACCAAGTCTTGTTGGTGGAATCCAGTGACGGAAACAGCCTGCATCCAACATATCGACGTGGGACATCTCTTGCATCAAGCAGGAACCTGCAGTCTCCTTCTTTGGTGCACTTCTGTACTTTTCTTCTAACCAGAGAATCCACTTTTGCACCTTCTTCTAGGTTGGCAGGGGCTCCTGTTCTTCCTGGACTCTTCTTCAACTTCTGAACTTGGTCTCCTCTCTTCACAGGTCTTCAGGTCCAGAAATCCATTGTTTGTTGCTTTCAGTCTTGCTTGGTTCTTGCGTAATTCTTCATTACGACTTGTAGTGTGTTCTGCTGAAACTTGCCATACTTTACTCCTCCTTTCCTGGGCTCTGATGGGTTACTTTACTTACCTTTGGTGTTTTCTTACACTCCCAGTGCCCCTCTACACACTACACTTGCCTGGGAGGAATTCGACATTCGCCTTCCACTATTTTTGTACATGGTTTGTGTTGTCCCTAGGCCCATTGAAATCTATTGTATTTTCTACTGTTCACACTATTCCATGACACTTTGCTTACCTGATTTTAGTTATTAGTGTATATATTGTGTTAATACTTACCTCCAGAAGGAGTATTGCCTCTAAGAAATTTTTGGGCTTGTGTCACTAAACTAAAGTACCTTTATTTTTGATAACACTGAGTATTGTCTTTTATTGTGTATAAATACTGTGTAACTATAGTGGTATTTCAGGAGCTTTGCATGTCTCCTAGTTCAGCCTAAGCTGCTCTGCTACAGCTACCCCTAGACAGCCTAAGCTGCTAGAACACTGCCCACATTTCACTAATAAGGGATAACTAGTAATGGTATAAGGTGTATGTACCTTAGGTACCCACTAAATACCAGGCCAGCCTCCTACATTAAGCGCCAGCACTTTTACAATTTTTCCTCTCAAACCAGTAGAACACGTGAGTGGTGTAGCATTGGAAAGCTTTAAACATGCATAATGGTAGCCTCCGGTCCTGTAATGAAATGATGATTCTCCAATTAACATACAGGAAGAATCTTGATTTAATTAAGGACAACGGAAGCTAACATTATCCCGCCCGCAACTCCCATGTTTTTCTCTTCATTTTTTCATTATTTAATATGCATAGTTCTTTCTTTTAAGGAAAGTTGCATCATCATTTACATCCCCACAGGTTCCCCTGCCAATGTCACTGGAGAGGACGTGGCACCACTATTCAGTCCCTCAACAAAAGAGGCCCCCAGTGATGACAGCAACTCTGGAATTCTGGATCTGGAAGATCTACCTGGCCCATCAGGGACCACTGGACAGTCCGTTATCCAAACTCAGTCACAGGCCACCACAGAGCCTCCCCCATCAGGAACCAACACCACAGCACCCACCCAGTGTAGCCACACCTCTGTCCCCAGGACACGTCAATCACCAGTGTTCCCAGCTGCACAGGGACCCCAGGCCACAACTCGTACACAAGACAATCAGGGACCTGGGGTCAGTGGCAGTGGCAGTGGCCACACCATTCAGAGGACAGAGGCACAGGACAACATGGACACTGGGAGGACTGCTGTGCGCCAGGGGAAGCACAGGACCAGGGAACCAACTCTTCAGGAGGCACCCTCTGAGATCCTGGGAGCCTACAAACATTCCCAGGGCACAATGGGCCAGATCCTAGACAACGTGCAGGAGAAAAGGCGGCTGCAGGAGGGACAATATCAGGGGATCAGGAAGGACTTGAAGGCCATCAACAACACCCTGATCTCCATAACAGGGGTGCTGGCAGACTTGCCAGTCATATGAACAGCCCTCCACGTCTGCTGCTGCTAGTGGCCAGGAGGCCAGCCACAGGACCAATAGGCCACCAGCACCCCTCTCTCTGCAGAAGGTGAACCACCCTGCAAACATTCCCTGCGAACCAGACAGAAGCCAGAGACACTTGCTAAGATCACCGCCAGGAAATGAGACTCTCCTGATTGTCCCCGTGTGTCCCACTCAGTCATCTTGTCCACCTTGAACTGCCATTTCTTCCCTTCCTATGTCCCCATGGACAATGCACCTGTGCTACAAACAGACTGGAACAATACCCAGGACTTTCCTCCATCATTACCCCATTCCATTGTACTTTCCCCTCTATATTTTAGCACTACAATAACACCCTTGGCTAAAAATCAACTACTAGTATTTCATGTATTGTAAATTTGTATTGATTGAAACAGCTACAACCATTGCAAATACACTGCACATAGAATGAGCATTAAATGAATTAACTGTAGCTGGCTGTTGTGATCACACCAGGAGAATGTATCATATCACCAACAACTGCAAAATGAATATCCAGAGGTAACAGTAAGTGGGCAAAGATGTGGGTAATGCCAGCATGGCAGTGCCACACAGAATACAACAATAGTCATAGAAATGTAAAGTTGTACTGTCTCACCTGTGTGTTATTGGAAGTACTGATGTATCACAGATGTTCTGTTGTCCTCATCCTCATCCTCTGCCTCCTCATCCTCACTGTCCTCAGGGTCCACTGCTGCCACAAGGGCATCTCCAGTCTCCTCCTCCTGCAGAAAAGATACATGGCGTCTGAGGGCCAGGTTGTGCAACATGCAGTATGCCACTACTATCTGGCAGACCTTCTTGGGTGAGTAGCACAGGGATCGACCTGTTAGATGGAGGCACCACAACCTGGCCTTCAGGAGGCCAAAGTTCCTTTCAATGATCCTTCTGGTTCACTCATGTGCCTCATTATAGCGTTCTTCTGCCCCTGTCCTCCCATTCCTCACAGGGGTCAGCAGCCATGATAGGTTTGGGTAACCAGAGTCACCTGCAAATATTGAGGGACAACATTTAGCCACACACTATCCTATATGGCCAACACCATAGACATACACCAAAATATACTGGGTGGGAACCAGGGCTCACCTATTAGCCACACCCTGTGCCTCTGTAGTTGGGACATCACATTTGGGATGCTGCTATTCCTCAGGACAAAGGCATCATGCACCTACCCTGGATACTTAGCATTGACGTGGGAGATGTACTGGTCAGTCAAGCACACCATCTGAACATTCATTGAGTCGAAACTCTTACGATCCCTGAACACCTGTTCATTCTGGTGGGGGGAGCATCAATGCAATATGTGTTCCGTCAATCGCCCCAATTATATTGGTGATATGTCCCATTGCATAGAATCTGCCCTTTACAGTGGCCAAATCCTCAACCGGGGGGAATGCAATGTAGCTCCACTTGTGTTTTATCAGGGCACACTACACTCTTGTTAGCACATTTGAGAAAATTGGCTGTGACATTCCTGCTGCCAAGCCCACAGTCACTTGGAAAGAACCAGTTGCCAGGAAATGGAGAACTGATAGCACTTGCACAAGAAGGGGGGGATCCCAGTGGGGTGACAGAAAGCAGATATCAGGTCAGGCTGCAATTGGACACACAGCTCTGTTATTGTGGACCTATCCAGTCTATAGGTGAGTATTATGTGCCTGTCCCCCAGTGTAGCCAACTCCACCAGGGGTCTGTACACGGGGTATGTCTCCATCTCCTATTCATCCGCAGCAGTAGGTATCTAAGGGACACAAAAGTGAGTAGGCAGTCACAAACTGAACAATGGAGCAACAACAGCAGTCCACAATGTGCAAACATGTTATGGGACAGTGTAATTTGTGAAGTACGTCCCTATTGATCCTGTGATGCAGCAATAATTGATAGGCCTGTTCACCCCCTGAAATGGCGACCGCCTGTCCTGTGTGTAGGGACAGGTGGAAGTGAGGTAATGCCACTGACATTGAGCGCCGTGGTGGTAGGCGGTCGTGAACCGCTGTGCAATCCCTCATTGGTTAATATTGGGCCCTAAGGGGTACAGTGGGCAATGGTAATCTATGCCGGTGGTGATGGTATGCAGCGCCGTGGATGTGACCACCATTTTCTATCAGATTCTTCTCTTGTTTCTTAACCTTCCATAGGAGAGGGCTTTCACTGCATGTGCTGATGTGCCCTGTGTCTGAAACCTACCATGGCCCATGTGACCAGAGAAAGGGCCCCAGCCTTCACTTCGGAGGAGTTGGAGCGACTGGTGGATGGGGTCCTACCCCAGTACAGATTGCTATATGGGCCTCCAGACCAACAGGTGAGTACACCTTGTGCACGATGCATGTGGCATGAATGCTTGGAGTTGTGTGTGAAGGCCTCAAGTTGGCGGGTAGGTGGATGTCCTCTTGGCA
The DNA here is from genome assembly GCF_031143425.1 of Pleurodeles waltl. Lineage (NCBI taxonomy): Eukaryota > Metazoa > Chordata > Amphibia > Caudata > Salamandridae > Pleurodeles > Pleurodeles waltl. The sequence continues at coordinate 467,306,317 of NC_090450.1, forward strand.
GTGTACATGTTGTGGGTTGGGCTATGTGTGTGCCAATGGTGATGCAAACGGGTATGGTGGGCCAATTGTGTGATAGGCTGGACTGTTTGTCTAATGGTGTTCTCCTGTCTGTATTGCCTCTACAGGTCAGCGCCCATCTAAAGAAGGGAATATGGTGTGCCATCGCTAAGGAGGTGTGGACCCTGGGGATCTATGGCAGGCGGAGCACCCACTGTCAGAAACAGTGGGAAGACCTGAGACTCTGGGCATGGAGGACCATGGAGGCCCAGCTGGGGATGGCCTCCCAAGGAGGAAGGGGTGCCCATTGAACGCTGATCCTCCTGATGGTCCACATACTGGTGGTGGCCTACCCTGAGCTGGATCGTCACTTGAGGGCATCACTGCAGCCACAAGGGGGTGAGTACAGTGGCTGTCATTACAACTTACGGCTGGTGGTTGTGTCTCAGTGGATGCCCCTAGGCCAGGCCAGACATAGCAGCATAGGTCCTCTGGTGGCTAAGGGTTTGAATGTGAAATATTGCTTACCTAGCTTGTTAGTATTTACTCCTGGGCAGGGCTGTGTGAGTCCCAGGTGTGCTGCAGTTGGCGGGGTGTGCCCCTCCTCATTCCTTGATGACTAGCCATTTCACTGGTAGTGCCATGCATAGTGCTTAGGCCTCTTCCCTGTGTGTGAGGGTGTTGTGTACGCCAACGGTGCTGTTGGTGCAGTCATTGACCCAATGCATCCTTTGTCTCTCCCACCCTTTCTTGTTTTGTCATCCTGTCTTTATGTCCATTAGAATCATCTGACGGAGGAGCAGAGGCACCGGCGACAGAGGGAGCGAAATCCCAAAGGACCCTGGAGGCAGATTCCACCGATGCTGAGGGCACCAGTGGAACAGAGGGCGAGGGGAGCACCATGGTGGAGAATGGAAGGGATTGTAGAGACTCTGATACTTCCTCTGATGGGAGCTCCCTGGTGGTGGTGGACACCTCTATGACCACCCCAGCTGCAGGTACAGCCGCCACCCCCGTACCGGCACCACCCTCCCAGTAGCCCCTCAGCGAATTACCAGTGCCGCTCACCCAGGAGGGTGGGCATCTCCTTCGCCCCAGGCACCTCAGGCCCTGCCCCAGTGAGCCCTGCTGTCCTAAGTGAGGAGGCTATTGACCTCCTGAGACCCATCTCGGTAGGGCAAACAACTATTGTGAATGCCATCCTGGGGCTGGCAGCCCAGATGCAGCATTCAAATGCATTCCTGGAGGGCATTTGTGGTGGATTGACGGCCCAACAGAGATCAATTCAGACTCTGGCCTCCTCTCTTATGGCAGCCGTTGTCCCTGTTTCAACCATCCCCCCTCCAACTTCCACTTCCCAGTCCCATTCTTCTCAACCACAACCCATCCCAAGCACATAGCCAGAAGATCATGCACACAAGACAACACTCAAGAGTGTCACAGGCAAACACAAGCACCACACTTCATCCCACAGGCACTCACACAAACACCATTAATTTGCAGACACAACAGCATCCACTATCTCCACTGTCTTCCCTCCTCCTCCACCTCACACCCAGTTGCGGCTACACTCACACCTGCATTCACTACATCAATATCCACTACCAGTTTCATCACCACACCAAGCAGAACACACACCTTACTATCAGACACCTCCATAATATCCATGCATGCGTCCCCTGTGTCCTATCCCACCTTGTCTGTCCCTCCTCCTAAAGTACACAAATACAAGCACTCAGACACCCAACAGCCATTGACCTCACAACAGCTTACAGCCCATGCACCTGCACCCAAATCCAGCAGACAAACACCTCCAACGGCAACTCCTTCATCCTCCCACTTCCTGCCCCAACGTCCCTAAAAAGCTTTTCCTTTCCCAGATTGACCTCTTCCCTACCCCTCCCCCAGTCCTGCATGTATGGGCAGGGTAGCAAGGACCCAGCCAAGCACCTCAGCCAAACAGTTCACAGGCCCAGTGGAAGCACCACCTACTTGTGGTGGAAAGGATTCCAGGCCAAGAATACTGAAGGGGAAGGAGCCTGCAGCAGCTGCAAAGAAGGGGAAGGAGACTGCACCAGCTGCTAAGAAGGGGAAGGAGCCTGCACCAGCTGCTAAGAAGGGGCTGGAGCCTGCACCACCAGGCAGAGGGGAGGGGGGGGAAGAGGCCATCCACTAGTGCCAGGAAGTGTAAGGGATCCCCAACCCATAAGCAGGAGGAGAGGAGGCAATCTACACCAGTGGAAGCTGACAGCCAAACAACACCACCACTACCACCACCATCAACCATGGTTGTACAGCCATCAGAGGGTGCAGAGGCTGAGCAGCAGCCTCCCACAACCATCACCACAGTGCAGCCATTGGAGGGTGCAGTGACTGAGCAGGAGCCTCCTACAACCACCACCACCACAGTGCAGCCGTCACCTCCTGCGGACGCCATTTAGTCCAGCCTCCAGGGCTGCCTTGTGGCCTGCCCCACCAGAACCAGTGGGCAAGATACACACTTGAGAGACTGAGGCCTTGCCCTTCCCAGGACAAAGCACAGGGCATGTTTCCCCCTCCAGAGCCAGCGGACAAGACACCCACTTGAGAGACTGTTGTCTTGCACTCCCCAGGACAAAGCACAGGGCATGTTTTCCTCTCCAGAGCCAGTGGACAAGACACCCACTTCAGAGACTGTGGCCTTGTACTCCCCAGGACAAAGCAGAGAGCGTGTTGGCCCCTCTAGAACCAGTGGGGAAGACACCCACTTGAGAGATTGTGGCCTTGCACTCCCCAGGACAAAGAGCAATGGGCATGTTGCCCCCTCCAGAACCAGTGGGGAAGACACCCACTTCAGAGACTGTGGCCTTGCACTCCCCAGGACAAAGCACAGGGCATGTTTTCCTCTCCAGAGCCAGTGGACAAGACACCCACTTCAGAGACTGTGGCCTTGTACTCCCCAGGACAAAGCAGAGAGCGTGTTGGCCCCTCTAGAACCAGTGGGGAAGACACCCACTTGAGAGACTGTGGCCTTGCACTCCCCAGGACAAAGAGCAATAGGCATGTTGCCCCCTCCAGAACCAGTGGGGAAGACACCCACATGAGAGACGGTGGCCTTGCACTCCCCAGGACAAAGCACATGGCATGTTGCCCCTCCAGAACCAGTGGGCAAGACACCCACTTGAGAGATTGTGGCCTTGCACTCCCCAGGACAAAGAGCAATGGGCATGTTGCCCCCTCCAGAACCAGTGGGGAAGACACCCACTTCAGAGACTGTGGCCTTGCACTCCCCAGGACAAAGCACAGGGCACGTTGTCCTCTCCAGAACCAGTGGGCAAGATACCCACTTGAGAGACTGTGGCCTTGCACTCCCCAGGACAAAGCACAGGGCACGTTTCCCCCTCCAGAACCAGTGGACAAGACACCCACTTCAGAGACTGTGGCCTTCTACTCCCCAGGACAAAGCACAGGGCATGCTGCCCCCCTCAAGAACCAGTGGACAAGACATCCACTTGAGAGACTGTGGCCTTGCACTCCCCAGGACAAAGAGCAATGGGCATGGTGGCCCCTCCAGAACCAGTGGGGAAGACACCCACTTGAGAGACTGTGGCCTTGCACTCCCCAGGACAAAGCACAGGGCATGGTGCCCCCTCCAGAGCCAGTGGGCAAGACACCCACTTGAGAGACTGTGGCCTTGCACTCCCCAGGACAAAGCACAGGGCATGTTGTCCTCTCCAGAACCAGTGGTCAAGACATCCACTTGAGAGACTGTGGTCTTGCACTCCCCAGGACAAAGCACAGGGCACGTTTCCCCCTCCCGAACCAGTGGACAAGACACCCACTTCAGAGACTGTGGCCTTGTACTCCCCAGGACAAAGCACAGGGCTTGTGGCCCCCTCAAGAACGAGTGGGCAAGACACCCACTTGAGAGACTGTAGCCTTACACTCCCCAGGGCAAAGAGCAATAGGCATGTTGCCCCCTCCAGAACTAGTGACCTTGTTCCCGCATCCCGCTGAGGTGCCTGCCTATTTGACAACTAATGCCCCTGCAGTGTTCTCTCCGGCTTGGTGCAGGATTTGAGTGAGGCCTTGGACTGTGGCCATGTGGGCCCTGTGAACTATGAACTGGGCAGTGTCCCTTTGATATACATGAGTACAGATCTGTTTCATGGCCACTTTGGATTTTTCATTTTATTGTTGGACTGATTACAATCATTTCTGTAAATTCCTATTGCCTTTGCATTATCTGCAGATTTTCATAGTCAAATTGTTTTTGACTGCATATGGTTGTGTGCATGGCATGCGTATGTCGGGTGTATGTGGTGCGTGTGTGTATCACTCTTGTTTTCCTCCCTCCCTCCCTTGTGTGCTAGGTGTCTGTACTCACTGTCGTCTTCTTCACCAACGTTGGTGTTCCAGGTGGAGCATAACATAGAAGATCATCGGAAAGACTTGCAGTTCTGGTTCCATGGCAGCGTGGTTCTTCCCTGTGTATAAAATGGTGAGTCTTTTCTCTTCTGTGATGTGTTTCTGCCAGCCTTTTGATGGGGTTGGTACTGCCCCGGTAAAGGTGGCGGAATCATGTGTCGAAATATGGTGGGCGGTACTTTGTCTTCCGCGTGGCTGTGAGCGGCTACCGCCGTGGTGACTGTTGTTTCCACCCTGGCGGTCGGTGTGGTACATTGACTGTCTATCGGAGTATCACCCCCATGGTCATAATTTTGCAGTAATTACTGCTAGCCTGTTGGTAGTATTACCGCCACTTTATCACTGACCGCCAGGGTCGTAGGAGGGCCTAAGTTAGAAGGTCACATTTCAACAGAGGCCTACTGCTTACTGTATCCGACTTAGGTCCCATCGCAGTCTGCCTCAACCTTTTGACTTTGTCCCAGTCAAGCGGCACATTTTTCCATTTAATCTTTAAAAATTCATATCTCCTGTTCCCTACTTTGGATTTTTGTCATGTGTGCCTCATTTTAGAGATACAAATATTTCTTATTTGGATAAAGTGGTGTTGGATTTTTATTGTGTGGGGTGTTTTACTTATTTACTGTTTTGTTGATATTAAGGGGCATATTTATACTCTGTTTGCGCCGAATGCGCGTCAAAAATGTTGACGCACATTCGGGGCAAAACTAACACCATTTTTATACTATGACACCCGTCCCTGCGAACGTCAAAATCTCTCTGTGTGCTTCATTTTCTGGATGCGGGAAACCGCCTTGCGTTAATGACATGCAAGGGAGGCGTTGTCGTCCAAAAAATTACTTTAAGGCCTGTGCGCCTCATTTATACTCCCACGTCATTTTGACGCACAGGAGGGGGCGGGCCTTAAAAAACGGCACTCAGCCTGATGTGCGCTGTTTTTTAATGCCTTGGTGAGGGCAGGGGTTAAGGGACCTGTGGGCTCACTTCCATGGTCTCTGACCATGGAAGCAGTCCAGAGGTGCCCTTCCATGCCCCCAGGGACACCTCCTGCCACCCTCGCCTACCCCTGGAGGACACCCATGGATGGAGGGACCCATCACAGGTGAGTACAGGTAAGTTGAGGTAAGTATAATTTTTTATTTTTTTAAAGTGGCATAGGGGGCCTAACTTGGGCCCCCCTACATGCCACTGTGCCCAATGGCCATGCCCAGGGGACAGAAGTCCCCTGGGCATGGCCATTGGGCAAGGGGGCATGACTCCTGCCTTTGCTAAGACAGGAGTCATTTAAATGGGGGTTGTGCGTCAAAAAATGGTGCAAGTCTGGTTAAAGCCATGATTTTTTACTCTAACCTGACTTGCACCATTTTTTGACGCAGAACCCCCATTTTTCCCTATGCCGGCGCTACATGGTTTGAGTCTTTTTTTTTACTCTGACCAGTCCACAGCGCTGGCTAACGTCAATCCTTAAATAAGGCACCTGCCTGGCACGTAGGAATGGCGTTAGCTGGCGGAATTTGTTTTGACAAAACCAGCGCCCACGCTGGTTTGCATCAAAAAGTATAAATATGGGCCTAAATGTTTTACACACTTGTCTCCTAAGTTAAGCCTAACTGTTCGTGGGCCAAACTACTAAGGGTTCAGCAAGGATTAATTTATTGAGACCTTGACCGGACCTAGTGTGGGATTGTGGCCTGTTCGTAGGGTACCTGCCTTTACTGATAATCCACTTTCCAACATTACCTCATAGCACCCATGCAACAATGCACCGCTTGCTCCCCCTCTCCACTTGGAAGGGGCAGAGGGCATTCCAGCTGCGAGTGTCCTGGGATGAATGCTGTGTTCAAAATGCAGCTCTGCTGGTACTAATCTACCAGCTTCCCGTGAGGATTCCCATCTACACAGCAGGCGGACTCCTGACACTGTCTTCAGGTATGGGGCCAGGGCTAATCCCCTGGATGGGGCCACACAGAAGGGTGCTCAATTATCACAGCTCATTCACTTTATGACAGATTGCAACTGTGTCAATAAATGCATCGAAAACTGTTGGACCTGACCCTTTTTTCAGAGTCATCCCCAAACTTTTTATAAATTTCCTCCTATTTTTTTGGACCTGTTTTTGTTGGCTTGAGGACGCTGGGGACTTTGCCACTGCTAACCAGTGATAAAATGCATATGCTCTTTGTCTAAATTGTAAGGGTGATCAGTTTCTCCATGATTGGCTTATTTGATTTACTAGTAAGTCCCTAGTAAAATGCACCAGAGGTACCCAGGACCTGTAAATTAAATGCTACTAGTGGGCCTGCAGCACTGATTGTGCCACCCCCATGAGTAGCCTTGCAAGTATGTCTAAGACATGCCACAGCAGTGTCTGTGTGTGTAGGTTTAAACTGCCAATTCGAACTGGCAAGTGCACCCACTTGCCAGTCCCACACCTTCCCTTTTACTACATGTAAGTCACCCCTACGTTAGGCCCAAGGCAGCCCCCTGGGTATGGTGCAATGTATTTAAAAGGTATATATACTAGTGTGTTTACATGTCCTGATAGTGGAATACTGCTAAATTCATATTTCAATATTGTAAGGCCTATCTCGCCCATAGGTTAACCTGGGGATTGCCTTGAAATATCTTTTAAGTGAAGCTTCTCATTGGGAGCAGATTGAGATTTTAAGTTTGGGGTCTCTGAGCTCACAAATTAAAAATACACCTTTTTGTTAAGTTGTTTTTTAGACTGCAAGTTTGAAAATACCACTTTTTGAAAGTGGACCTTTTCTTGCTTAACCATTCTGTGCCACTGTCTGGCTGCTGAATACACGTCTGTCTCAGACAGACAGTTGGGCTTTTTGTGAATTCATTCTAGACAGTCACACAAAGGAAGCTGAGGTGTGTCTTGCATATTCTGATGAGTCTCCCTGGGCTAGAGTGTAGGGAAGAGAAGACACATGTACCTGATTAGGGCTCTGCCTGTCCTTACACAAAGCAATCTCCAACCCCCTAGAGTGTATCTGGGGCCAGAACAGGGAGAGGCAGGATCTTGTGCAGTACAAAGACTTTCCTTCGATGTTTGCCTACTTCAAGGCCAGAAATGAATATAACTATTGGACTGCTGACCCCATAGCTTCTGAACACTTCTGGAATGAGGACATTCTGCCACAGAGAAGAGCTGGATGGTTGAGGAGGACCTGGCACTCTGCCTGTTGCTTTGCTGTGCTGGCCTGCTGCTGCTACTTCTGCCCTAGGAGTGAAAAAAACTGGCATTTTATTTCTAAATTCTGCTTTCCAAGGTTCTCCAAGAGGATGAACTGAGCTTGCCTCCTGTTAGAAGTCTCAGGGACATCAAATACTTAATTTGGCAGCACCTGGGCTTTCTTGCTGAGAATCCTGATCTGCCTATTGGCACCAAACCGAGTTCCTGGGCCCTTGGGAGTGAAAGGTGGCCTAAAAACAAAAAGAACCAGGCACATCGACTGCAGGCAACCTCAGAACCGGCACTACCGCCTGACTCCATGCCGCTGCCTGCACTGAATCTGTGGGCCTGCTGGATTGTGATGATTGCAACTGACCCTGCAGGCCTGATGCTGCTGCAGCGCTTCTGAAGTCCTTCAACATTGTGGTCCAGAGTGCCGTGTCATTGATGTCCATGACATACGACTCCGCTGTTGCGCCTGTGGCCCCATGGTGTGACCCCAACCCAGAGAGGTCACCCCATTGCGTCTTGACCTGCCAGATTCATCGACTCCATTGGATAGTAAGGAACCAATGCCTCACCACTGATGCCACATCATCTCCCCTGTAATCATAAGGAACAAGTGCTTCACCTCCTCTGTCTCGCAATAAGGAACAGACACCTCACCACCGTGGTAGCAGTAAGGAACCAACGCTACACCGGTTCAAGCAATGGCTCACCTTCCCAACGTTTTCAAAGGTACTGTACCTGGGGGTCCATGCGACTCTGTGACCGGTGCTGCGCTACCTCACAAGTGGCGTCAGACTGTTGGGAACAACTCCATTAATGAGGTTGTGATAGGCCCAATTGGGGCTAATGTGTTTGTAAGTGCTTTATTGAGATTTAGGCCCTCATTACAACCCTGGCGGTCGGTGGTAAAGGTGTGGTAAAACCACCAACAGGCCGGCGGTAAAAAACATGGAATTATGACCGTGGCGGAAACCGGCAACATAGACAGCCACTTTAACACTCCGACCGCCCTGGCAGTACAAACAAACAGCATGGCGGTCACCGCCAACAGACAGGCGGAAGGCAATGTACCACCCATACTATTATGACAGGCCAATCCGCCACCTTTTACGGGGCGGATTCAACGCGAACAAAAACACGGCGGAAACAGGACTTGGAAGGGGAAACACTCACCCCTACACATTCCATGAGGAAGCAGGACACCATGGAGCCTGAACTCCAAATACTCCCTGCGATTGTCGTCCTGCTCCTCTACCAGGAGCACAACCGACAGCAGCGACGACCACGGTGAGTACAGCACCAACGACGCAGTGGGGGGGGAGGGAAAATAGAGTGACACACACACGCAACACCCCCACCCCCACCCTCACCCACAACAACACACACACCAATATATGCTGAAACATTACATTTACACCGCTCAACCCCCCCGGAAGAACGCAAGGACAAAAGGAAATGAGTTGAACGATTGTAATCATGTAAAATCCATTAATCAAAAATGTATATACACTATAAACAAATATGTACACCAAGAATTAAAGTCCAGGTACTGCACCACTATAGTCCGTGGACCACTGGGTCCAAAATGCATGGGCGAGGCCCACACAAGATACTCAATCGAAACGGAGATAACACTGCAGGGGCATCAGATCGAAAAAAAACACAGACACCTCGGGGAAGGGATGGGGGGCACCTCAGCCTGATGAGTGCACGACGCCAGCTCCACGAGAGGGCTCCATGCCCATTGATGTATCCTGGGGAGTGCAAAGCCACAGTCTCTCAAGTCTCTCCAGTGGGTGGTTTGCCCACTGCTTTATCCTGGGGAGTGCGAAGCCACAGTCTCTCAAGTCTCTCCAGTGGGAGGTTTGCCCACTGCTTTATCCTGGGGAGTGCAAAGCCACAGTCTCTTAAGTCTTTCCAGTGGGTGGTTTGCCCACTGCTTTATTCTTGGGAGTGCAAAGCCACAGTCTCTCAAGTGGATAACAGTCTCCACTGGGTCTGGAGGGGGCTTTGTGCCCAGAGTGCTTCATCCTGCCAAGGACAGAGGTAGTGGATGTGATACTCCACTTGTTCTGGAGGGGGGTTGTGCCCAGAGTGCTTCATCCTGCCAAGGACAGAGGTAGTGGATGCCTTTCTCCACTGGTTCTGGAGGGGGCTTTGTGCCCAGAGTGCTTCAACCTGCCAAGGACAGAGGTAGTGGATGTGATACTCCACCTGTTCTGGAGGGGGCTTTGTGCCCAGAGTGCTTCATCCTGCCAAGGACTGAGGTAGTGGATGTGACACTCCACTGACGGTGGTACAACATGCAAGCTGGCCAGGCCCCTGGAACTGACAACCAGCCTCGTACGAATGACCATTGGGGATCGCAGCCATGTCTGCGGTGGTGCCACTGGCTCAGGATGTGGCACGGCCGCTGGCGGTGCTGGCGGCGGGCTCAGTAGCGGGAGGCTCGCGGCACTCATTGGACACATGTGGCCTTGGTACCCCCCGCATGGTGAACAGGTGTACAGAAACCTGAAGAGCTGCCATTCGATGAATGTTCAGATGGTATGTTTGGCCGACCAGTACATCTCCCATGTGAGTGCCACATTTCCTGGCTCAGTGCATGACGCTTACATTCTGAGGAATAGCAGCTTCCCTTATGTGATGGGGCAACTCCAGAGGCACCGTGCGTGGCTGTTAGGTGAGGACAAGGACCCTATACAGTGTGAATAGTTGTCTGGATCTGGGGTTGTCCCTAATGGTTAGTGTGTGTCTAACAGTTGCGCCTCAACATTTGCAGGTGACTCTGGCTACCCCAACCTGTCATGACTACTGACCCCAGGGAGGAATCCCAGGACAAGGGCAGAGGAACGCTACAATGAGGCACATGGGCGAACTAGGAGGGTTATAAAGAGGACCTTCGCCCCCCTGAAGGCCAGGTTCCGGTGCCTCCATATGACAGGTGGTTCCCTATACTACTCACCAAAGAAGGTGTGCCAGATCATCGTGGCCTGCTGAATGCTGCACAACTTGGCTTTGCGACAACAGGTGCCTTTTCTGTAGGAGGATGGTCCAGAAGGAGGTCTTGTGGCAATGGACATTACTAGTTCCCTCAGTTATTGCAAATACACATTTGTGAAAGCACAGACTGACTCCAGATTGTTTTGTGATTCAAGGGTGTTTATTTAAGTGCTAAATAGTGGAGGGGGTTGTAAAATGGGCAGGGGTGATGGTGGAGGAATATCCATGGTAGAGTCCAGTTATTTGTCTCGCAGGTGCATTGTCCAAAGGGGCATAGGAAGTGGAGCTAGGGCAGTTTAAGGATGGACAGGGTGACAAAGTGAGACAGAAGGATGACATTCAGGGTGGTCTCATTTCTTGGCGGGGGTCTTGACATTGTTCTCTGTCTTTGTCCTGGATATCAGGACCATTTGCGGATGGTTCTCCATCTACAGGGGGTATGGTGCTGGTGTCATGGTCCTGTGGCGGTGCCTCCTGTCCACTAGAACTGGCAGAGGTGGTGGGCAGCTTATCGTCCAGGCTAGTGTCAGTGGCCCCTTGTTGTGCCACAGTGTCCCTCCTGGTGTTCACAAGGTCCTTCAGCACCCCTACAATGGTGCCCAGGGTGGTTTTGATGGACTTGAGTTCCTCCCTGAACCCCAAATACTGTTCCTCCTGCAGCCGCTGGGTCTCCTGAAACTTGGCCAGTACCGTTGCCATCGTCTCCTGGGAATAATGGTAAGCTCCCATGGTGTTGGAGAGGGCCTCGTGGAGAGTGGGTTCCCTGGGCCTGTCCTCCCCCTGTTGCACAGCAGACCTCCCAGTTCCCCGGTTTCCCTGGGCCTCTGTCCCCTGAACCGTGTGCCCACTGCCACTGCCCCCAGGTCCCTGCTGTTCTTGGGGTGGTGGGTTAGCCTGAGTTCCCTGTAATGGGGGACACACTGCTGCTTGACGTGTGCTGGGGACAGAGGTATGGGCCCGCTGGATGGGTGTTGTGCTGGTTTTTCCTGAGGGGGAGGCTCTGTAGTGGCATGTGCCAGTGTGAGGGGAACTGACTGTCCTGAGGTCCCAGATGTGCCGGGCTGGTCATCTAGATCCAGTTGGACAGAGCTGCTGTCATCACTGTGGGCCTCTTCTGTGGGGGAGTGGACATGTCTGGAACCTCATGTCCGGTGACATTGGGTAGGGATCCTGCAGGGGTGTAAAGGCATGATTATTGCATCTGTGTGTGCCATGGTGTGCAATGGGTGGGTGACCCTGTACCCCAGTGCATACATTCTTACGTATTCCTGTTGGCCTGACAGTGGAGGTTTTGTTATCGCCAGTTTATCACTGACCTTTGGTGTGGCGGATTGTGTGGTGTCTAGATTTTGGTGGATTCTGAGCTGTGGGTCGTAATAGCTGTGGCAGGATTCCGCGGCCGCGGAGGTGTGTTGCCGGTCTTCTGCATGGCGGTAAGCGGGATTTACCGCCAATGTTGTAATTAGGGCCTTAATCTTTTAAAAAATATATCTTTGCTTGTGTATGTTGGATGTTTGTCATCTTAGTCTTGTTTTATCCAGATAAATATTAACTATTCTAAACTAATGCAGAGTACTTTTTTGGTGTTTCACTGTGTTACTGTGTGTGTGGGGGGGGGAGGGTTGTGGGGGTGTGTACAAATACTTAACACATTGACTTTGAGATAAGCCTGACTGCTTGTGCTAAACTACTAAGGGGGTGAACAGGGGTAATCTTAGGTGTGTGACTCCCTTACCCTGACTAGAGTGAGGGTCCCTACTTGGACAGGGTGCAAACCACTGCCAACTAGAGACCCAATTTCTAACAAAAACCTATCTCACATCTCTCTTGTGTCTCACCTGGGCATGCATGATTAATACCACAAAAGGATTAGATATGCTTCCACGACTCCCCTGAGGAGTCAGAGTGTCATATTTAGGTTGCCATAATCACCTTCCACACCAGTTGACTTGCGGGTCCAGGTGAAACACTGCAAGCTATCCATGAAGGTGTGGATGGAATTAGTACCCCACATTCTGAAGTTCTGTTGTCCTAATTCCAAGTTGTATTACTAGGGGAAGCAGTTAACTCTGCTCCACAATCGGAGTTCACAGAGTTTTGCCACTCTGTACTCCACTTTAGAGACAAAGGGCCATATTTATACTTTTTGACGCAAAACTGCGCTATCGCAGTTTTGCGCCAAAAAGATTAGCGCCGGCTAACGCCATTCTGAAGCGCCATGCGGGCGCCGTATTTATTGAATGGCGTTAACCGGCGCTAGCAGACCGGCGCTGCTTGGTGTGCGTGGAAAAAAAACACGTACACCAGGCAGCGCCGGCGTTGGGGAAAATGGCGTTAGGGCGTCTTAAAATGGGGCAAGTCAGGTTGAGGCAAAAAAATCGCCTCCACCCGATTTGCGCCATTTTTAACGACGCCCAGACACCATTTACATGACTCCTGTCTTAGTAAAGACAGGAGTCATGCCCCCTTGCCCAATGGCCATGCCCAGGGGACTTATGTCCCCTGGGCATGGTCATTGGGCATTGTGGCATGTAGGGGGGCACAAATCAGGCCCCCCTATGCCAAAAAAAATAAAAAATAAAAATAAAAATTTATACTTACCTGAACTTACCTGAATGTCCCTGGGATGGGTCCCTCCATCCTTGGGTGTCCTCCTGGGGTGGGCAAGGGTGGCAGGGGGGGTCCCTGGGGGGATTGGGAGGGCAGCTGTGGGCTCATTTTGAGCCCACAGGTCCCTTAACGCCTGCCCTGACCCAGGCGTTAAAAAGAGGCGCAAATGCGGGGTTTTTTGCCCCGCCCACTCCCGGGCGTGATTTTTGCCCGGGAGTATAAATACGACGCATTTGCGTCGCAGTCATTTTTTTAGACGGGAACGCCTACCTTGCATCTCATTAACACAAGGAAGGCGTTCACGCAAAAAAATGACGCTCATTCCTCATACTTTGGCGCTAGACGCGTCTAACGCCAAAGTATAAATATGGCGTTAGTTTTGCGCCGAATTTGCGTCGAAAAAAACGACGCAAATTCGGCGCAAACGGAGTATAAATATGCCCCAGAGTTTGGCCAAAACTCTGCCAACTCCTGTGTGGCAGTTTACCTGTGCAGCAAACAGGACCTTGCTTTCTATTAACTGTTTACTTGCTACCTTAAAAGTTCACATTTTCAATGCCTTTGAGCTGATGTCTGGTACATTACTTATTAACCACTTGTGCAGTTTTTGATTTGCATTCGGTTGCGCCACCTCTTCTGTTGAAAGGAGGGGCCACCTGTATGAATTGTAGTTAAGGCAGAAGGTTCTGTTTGCAGTAAATGTATGTTTTTGCATTTGTAAACTGGAATGATACGTATATGCAACACATAGTAAGGCATGATGCCTGTATGTCTGAGACTCCAGTAGTCGTGATCTTGAAGACATCAATGATCAAGAATGATGCAACTGTATATTGACACCCTGATAGAGGGCTTACATTTTACAGTGTAATTCACATTGAAAAATCCCTTGAAAACCATGTGTGAAAGCTTTAGTATTTCTCTGTGGTCTGTATTTGACACTTCCTGAATGTTGTTTTTTCGTGAATAATACACATATCAACATTGCACATGTTTTGTATTTTCTGCTAAGATAACAATAAGCTCTAACTAATACTCCCAAAATGGTTCCCTTCCAATCTGGAAGCAGGTAGAAAGAGTTACAACCAAACAACTAATTGGTATCATACATCTCACCTGGTTAGCAAGTCCAAGGGTGACACAGTATAATAGAGAGGAATCCCTAGCAATGCAGGGTCCTCTAGATAGATGCAGACGAGCAATGGGATTGGCCATCGGTCATAAAGGCTGTGATATTTGTGGCCAGCAAGCCAGGAGTAGGGTGGGATCTAATTTGAGTTTTGTTGTTAAGTTGGTTGTTAGGGATCAGTCAATGAGCGAGTGTGTTGTTCCGAGGTCATGTGGACAATGAGGTAGGGGCACTGGGAGCAGCAGATCCAAGGAGGGGGTAAAAAAGGTAAAATAGATATGAGGATATTCATGAGTGAAAACATATATTTTCTTTGGTGGCATGATAATAATAATTTGTGGCAAAGAGGAATGTGAGAAATGTGGTGTGCCTACTGCTGCCTGGAAAGTGCACTCATAGAAGCACAAGTTTATGGGCTGTGCCACCTTGTACTTGGAGTACAACTGATTCACAAAGTACAAACTCTGTCATCTCTGCAGCCTTGAAAATTGTCTCAGACAAAGTAAGTGAGGACTGACTGCAGCAGTATTAATAATGCAGTCAACTCCTGTCAGGCAGGGGAAGCCCAGCAGAGCTTTTACTCCGTGCTCCTAGTGTTCAACGCACACCCAGGCAACTTGTGTACTTGCATCACGACAAGCATGTACGGCAGGCCAGAATTCCACCACTCATGGAACTCTGCCGAATCTCACAGAGTTTATAGGTAACTCAATGGAATTGCATGCAGTTAACACAAACCACCCCTACCTATTACATTAGTAGGAATAATATACCATTGTGCCACCAACATATTTAGTAAGGTCTCCTGAGTAGTTTTCTCTTGTGTGCCCAAGGTGCCCTATTCACCATCATACAGAGATGTCAGTGGTGTTAGGAAATATATCCTGAGAGTGCGCGCAAGCCGCCATCCAAGATGGCTGCCTGACCTCGGAGCTCCGTGAATCATCGGGCATTTTTTTACCGCCAGAGCTGTTTATTTCCTTTTTTTATGGCACTTTGATCATAATAGCTGTGGGGTGTTTTGGTGAGCATTTTCTTTGTTTTTATGGTCGCTTAGCTTATTTTCTGACTCTTTAATTACGCTTTTACATTTTTCCTCATGAGAGCGGCCATTTTGAATAAATTTTGCTCATCATTACAATGTACTTATCTGTTTTTTCTTTTAATATTTGATGGCTCTGCTCGCAGTTTTTTTGTGCAAGCCATGTAATTTATTTTTGCTGTCTTATTAACATATATTTGGAGTTCCTGTGTCACTCGTTTCCTCATTGGAGGCTTTTTAATTTTAAATGGGAAAACTTAAGAAAACAAAATCTGTCACATCAGTCCTCCTCAACTGACAAACTTTAGCAGTTTTTACAATTGGAAACTTCTGCTGCAGCGTCTTCTTCTTCCATGTCAAAGACGTCTTCCTCATCCTCTTGTTCGCCTAAAGTATCTCAGAATATTTCTACAACTACTCATAAGAGGGTCAAACAGGACCCACCTTCACTAGTAAAATCTCCCTCACTGATCTCTCTTGAACTTGTGCTTGACAAAATATGCGCATTGCGTCCTTTTATCGAAGAAACTAATTCTCAGATACAAAATCTTGATACTAAGTGGTCCCAAATGGAAGTGAGAGTCTCTGCTTTGGAGCAAAGAGTCAGTGATGTGCAGGATGAAACACATTAAATTACTAGTTTGGAGAAGGAAGTGGAAGCTTTGAAGACACTTATGGAGGATTTGGAAAACAGAAACAAACGCAATAATCTTTGCCTTTATGGATTACCGGAGGGTCTTAAAGGGAGTGACCCAATTAAATTTTTTGCTTCATTCTTTCCACAGTTGGTGGGCCTACCATCTTCTACAGTATTGAACATCCAAAGGGCGCACCGCATTGGTCATCGTCTTCCGCATTCCTCCACATCTAAACCAAGAGGCATGATTATTTTCTTTCTTGAATTTACTGATCTATTGAGAATTCTTAATGCTGCGAAAGCCAAAAAAAAAATCTCTTGGCAGGGAAGTAAAATCTTCATCTCACAGGATGTGTCCAAAGCTACAGCAAACAGGAGGAAAGAACTTTTGGATCTTCATCCACAGCTTCGTAACTTGGGAGCTCGTTTTGGATTATTCCATCCGTGTTTGTTCAAAGTGACATATCAAAATAAGACCACTTCATATACCTCCCCTGCAGCTCTTCGTGATTTTCTAAGACTACACTCTACAAACCCTATGGAAACAGCTGGTCCTTCTACACGTTGACTATATATGTTTCTTAATTTATGATGCCCTTGTTCATTAATATTACGATATTGTTGATGATCCTTCATATGCAGTTTATACATTATACTATACTGACGTGACTACAGGCCCTCTTTGTTAATGTATTGTTTTCTCATAACTTTTGTCCGTTGATGCGTTCCGTTCCCTTGCTGTGCAGTCTTTAGTCTGTGCTGTCATCACCCCTCCCCTATTGTTCATTCATCTCAGGTATGTTTTTGCAGTACTCTTTATTTAAAATGTGCTGTCTCTTCTTTTTTTCTTGAATATTTTCTATCTTTTTTCTTGCTGTTTTCCCTTCACTCTTCTCTCTCTTTGTTTTTCTTTTTTTCTTTTCCCTTATATGTACTTTCAGTTATTTATGGTACAAGACCTTTCGTGTATATATATGGTTATGTGACGTAAATATTCAGAGTTATTTCTTGGAATGTCAAAGGATTTATTAACCTAATTAAAAGGCAGAGAATTTTATCCCATTTAGTTAAATATAATCCAGACTTGGTTCTTTTACAAGAGACCCATTTGACAGATTCTGAAGCTCTGAAACTTAAAAAAGTTTGGGTGGCAATGTTTTTACTTCTCCCTCATCTACAAAGAAAAATGGTATAATTGTGCTCTGCCATAAAAAATTATCAGTTGAGGTTGTTTCGCAAGAATCGGATTCCGATGGTAGATGGCTCTTTGTGAGGCTAAGTATTAATGGGATTATAATGACTATTGGTAATATTTATGGTCCTAATAACTCAGATTTTCTTTTCTGGCTTAATATTACTAAACAATGATTGCATTATAATGATGATTTTTTTCTTCTTAGAGGGGATTTCAATCAAATTATTGATCCCTTTATAGATAGACAATCTCTAATTAACTTTTCTACCCATAAAATGCATAAACAATTTAAGGCATTTTTCTCACAATGTAGTTTAATTGATTCATGGAGAACCTGTAATCCTGATAGTAGGGATTTTTCTTTTTATTCTCCACCACGTGGCTCCTTATCTAGACTTGAGCATATTTTTGTTCCTAAATCATTATCCCAAATCTTATTAACTCCTCCTATGGTAATATCTGATCATGCTCCAGTCATCACAGATTTTGACTTGCTCCCGGTACATCCCAAATCCAATAGGTGGCGATTTAATAATTCTTTGTTGCTTGATTCTAAATTTTGCACCTCTTTTGTTGCCTTTGTGGAGGAATTTTTCAGATTTAATGAAGATTCTCACATTTCTCCACAATTGTTATGGGATTCGTTTAGGGCTGCGGCTTGTAGTCATATAATAAATTTTGTCTCGAATAAAAAGAAAACTTTTAATGCCCAACATCAATCTCTGCTTCTCAACATTAAACGGTTAGAACATCAATATTATTTGTCCTCCTCTAATTTTTATCTACAAGAATTTATTCAGGCAAAATTGCAATTTAACAAAATCTCAATGGATAACGCCTCCTCTTTTCTTCTACGTAGTAGTGCCCATTATTATGGAGGTCGAAATAGATCGGGGAAACTTCTGGCTAATTATTTTAAAGTACGAAAGGAACGCCATACTGTGAAGTCTATAGTTACAGATACTGGTGAATCCCATTTTAAGGATGAAGATATTTTAGCTGAATTTGTTAATTATTACCAGACACTTTATACTCCTGAGTCAGTCCCGACCTCCTTACAGATTGATGATTATTTAAAGAATATTCCAAACCCTAATAAGACGCTTGTTGATGCTACTTCACTTGAAGTAGATATTTCTTCATTAGAAATTTTTAAAGCCCTTCAATCTCTAAAAAAAGGTAAAACTCCTGGTCCGAATGGATTACAGTGGAATTTTTTCTACAGTTTTCTGACATTTTACTTCCCCAACTTTTTCAGCTTTTTCAATTCTTCATGGGTTCTGGTTGTACAGGGGGAACATTTCAAGAAGCTTCGATTTGCTTAATTCCAAAAGAAGGTAAGGATCATACTTTCTGTAAAAATTATAGACCAATCTCTCTTCTCAATACAGATTATAAAATCTTTGCTAAATTATTAGCTGTACGTCTTGATACCCTTTTACCTGCGCTGATAAGTAAGGAACAAACAGGTTTTGTCAAAGGTAGACTTGCTTCTGACAACTCTAGAACATTCTTCATTGTACTCAGCAAAGCTCCTGCTCTTTTGGACTCTTTAGCAGCAATTTCCATAGATGCTGAGAAAGCTTTTGATCGGTTAGACTGGTCTTTTCTATTAAAAGCTTTAGCCAGGCATGGTTTAGGTCCTCATTTCATTTCATTCATCTCTTTGATGTATCAATCCCCAATGGCATTGAAATGAGTAAATGGGAAATTGTCAAGATATTTTGTATTACGCTGAGGTGTACGTCAACGGTGTCCGCTCGATCCACTCCTATTTATTCTAGCTGTGGAGCCCTTTCTATCCTGTATTAGAAATAACATTAAAATTGAGGGTTTCCAATATGGCGAGAAACACTTAAAATAATGGCGTATGCAGATGATATACTTTTATATATATCAATTCCTGAACTCTCGATTCCGTTTCTACTTCGGGAGATTGAAGACTTTTCTTTGATTTCAGGTTATAAGATACATTCGAATAAAACTGGAATCCTTCCTCTAACAAAATTTTGTTTTAGATCATTGTTTGATATTACTGGTTTTCACTGGAATTCTTCCAAGATTAAATATTTAGCTATTTGGTTCACCTCATCCATTGAAAAATCCATTGAAGTAAACATCTCAGATGCTTTAGAGAAGGTTGATAGATCGATTTTGGTATGGAATCCCTTATTTATATCTTGGTGGGGTCGTCTTCACTATATTAAAATGTTGATTTCTCCTAACGTTTTATATATCCTATCCATGATTCAACTTCCTCTACCTGTTACTTTTTTTGAACAATCAGCTCCAGATTGTCTAAATTCCTCTGGAACAATAAGAAATCTAGAATTTCTCTTAGTCATCTTTGTCATTCTAAACAGGAGGGAGGAGCCAATTTTCCTGATTTCAGATTATATCACAAACCCTTTTGTTTGGTCAGGCTTCTAGATGGATCTCCCTGTCAGGCTCTATGTTTACTCCCTTATGGTTGGGTATTGAATGTTCTTTTCTTCTGCCTTTTTCCCCTTGTGAAGTGGTATCCTTTTCTCATAATATTTTGCTTATCTCCTCCCGCTTCTTAAACATACTTGTGCTCTTCTGCGTTCTTACTATTTACCTCCATCCTTCACTTATTCCTCTTTTCTGAATTTTCCTATTTGGCATAATCGTCTCATCACTATTAATAAAAAACTTTTATTTTGGAAATTCTGGAGACAAAGAAATATAACGTGGGTTAAGGATTTATTCTCCAATGATACTCCACTTTCTTTTTCAGAATACCAACTTCTATTTCATTGTCCCAATTCATTTATGCCTAAATATCTTCTTCTTATTAATATTATTCTTGATGTACTTTTTTCCTTGCCTTCCCCTTCTTCTTCTTTGGAATTACCCTTCTCTTTGTCCTTCTTTCTTACCTCGTATCCTAAGGCATCAAATATTTATAAACTTTTTCATTCTCCTGTTTTGACACGTCCTAAATCTAAAATTGAGTCTCAATGGGAATTGGATTTGGGATGTACCTGGACTGTTTCCTTTTGGAATACGGTGTGGCATCGATCTTATAAAATATCTAGATCAGCTACCACACAGTCGCTTTTCTTTCTTCACCACAGACTTTATTTTACCCCTTCTACTATAGCAAAATATTCTATATATGTCCTATAAGGCTTGGTGGTATAATGTTTGCCACTACCATAGACTAGATTTTGCTTTTATCTCTTTATGCTGCCCCTCAATAAATAGAGATCTGGATTGGTTAACTTTGACTGATTATCTTAATGCTGTTGCTTGTAATTTTACTAATCGTACATTATCTGAGAATTTTAAGCCACCATTGTTGTATCTAGGTAACAGGAGAATGTGTTTATGGAATGTGGGGTGAAGTTGGAATGTGGGAGGCATGCGGGGATTCGGGACTCGGCTGTTGGAGACCGAAGCAAGCGGATGTTGCTGTTGTTGATCAAAATAAACTCGAGGATTTATATATAACTTTCCACTGTCATGCTTGGTATTTAACAGTGGCGACGAGGATCTGGAGACAATTTTGTTAGATACAGTGTATTTTTTAGCGGACCTATATGCGTATGGGAAGTTTTTCGATTATTTTTCTTTGGTGTTCTGGAAAGATCGCATTTTAAGAACATACAGCTGAGGAGAAATTCTACGGACTGAATTGGTAACTTTAATGTTAGTTACTGTGTGATTTATGGCATTGAACTTAGCCGTTAACAAGACTAAGTTCAAAACAAGCGGCGCACGCAATATGTTTACCGCGCGCCAGCATTCTCCTTCAGCGATGGAGTAGCGCGTTCAAATAACACGCGCTGCACTGTTCAGTAAGCGCGATCAGGTAACACGCGCTGCACTGTCTTCTTCGTGCTGCTTGTATTGATTGGGAGCAACTCGTGCTTCAGTGATATATTTTAAAAGAAGGAATTGTATCAGGACAATAAGACTTACCAGGATTGAAGATGCAATTTGAACCACCATCTAAATTTTTGCAAAACAAAGGTGATCCGCCTATGCATTGGTCCAGGTGGAAGGAAGAATTTTTAACCTATTTGAGTGCGATTGACGTTGAAAATATGTCTCAAGAAAGAAAAAAAAATATTTTGCTGCATTGTTTGGGCTCGGAGGGACAAATGGTGTTCAGAACTTTACCACCTGTGGCTATGTTGGGACAAGGTGAAGGAGATGTAGATGTGTTCAAAGAAGCTTTAATAAGATTGGAAAACAGATTCAAGCCTACACCAAGCGTTGCGTTGAATAGATTCAAGTTTTACACAAGAATGCAGCATCCTGAAGAAACTTTTGATGACTTTTTAACGGCACTCCGGGGTTTATCGATACATTGTAATTTTGGAGAAATAACTGATGAAATGATTAGGGATCAAATTATTGTGCACGTAAAAAGTAGGAAAATTCAGGAACATTTGTGGGTTATGGGAGATCCTAAACTACAAGATGTTATTGCAACGGCTAAAACTTTAGAACAGTCAGAAAAATGGATAAAAACGATACAAGAATCTGACAAAGCTAGTAGTATGGAATTGGATGTTGTGGGAGCGGTGAGAGGGAATTCCAATAGTAAAATGGGTGATAGCAACAATGTTGTGGAGAGAAAAGAAAGGGTTGGCAGGGTGGATAAATATGCTTGTTTTCGGTGTGGTAGTTTAAATCACTTAGCGTCATCAGCTCAGTGTCCGGCTATTGGGAAGGATTGTAAGAGATGTGGAAGAATGGGACACTTTGCTAGGGTATGCAGGGATGTTAAGAAAAACAATAACATTTTGAGAGGGAAGATGGCGTGTGTGAGTGTTGGAAAATCTAAGGTGGATGGATGGGGCAGTGATGTGAAAAGTGATGAGTATAGTGGGACGGTGTTATCACTGAAAAGTTGCAATGGCGAAAAAGAGAGTGTCTCTAAACGACCTATGTGTGAGGTGATGGTGGCAGGAAGAAAGTTAGTACTCATGGCGGATTCGGGGTCGCCGTGGACAATTGTTGTGCAAGATTACTTCAAACTTATGTTTGAAGGTATTTGGGACATGACTGACTTGAGTGGACCTGACATTGTAGCTGAGAGTTTTGAAGGTACGACAATTGATGTTATGGGATTTGTGGAGACGGAAATTGTGTTCAAAGAAAGAAGAGCAAACATTAAATTGTATGTGGCATCGAAAGGCGTGAATGTCTTGGGTTGGAAGGATCAAGGTAAGTTGAATATAATTTTGAACCCCAGGAGCAGAGAACCAGTGTTGGCAGTAGGATGTGAGAAAAACAGGGAGGACATTATTTCCAAATTTCCACAAGTATTCACCAATAATCTGGGTAAATTGGTGAATTACAGCCATAAGATAAAGGTTAAGAATAATGCTATACCTGTAGTGCAGAAACTTCGAAATGTACCCATTTGTGTTAGAGAAGAACTTAAACATATATTGATGGAGATGATAAAAGACAATGTAATAGAAGAAGTAGAATCTTCTGAATGGGTTTCTCCAATTGTGTTGACCCGGAAACCAGACAAATCTTTGAGATTGTGTGTGGATTTGAGGGCGGTGAATGCAAACATTATTGTAAATTGTCATCCTCTGCCTAAGATCAATGAGGTGATCAGTCTGCTAGAGGGAGCAAACATTTTTACCACCCTGGATTTAAGGTCAGCGTATCATCAAATAGAATTGAAGGAGGATTCTAGGCATCGTACGGCGTTTATCACCCCACAGGGTTTATTCCAGTTCAAAAGGATGCCCTTTGGTTTAGCCTCTGCGGCATCAGTTTTTCAAAGGGCAATGTTTCACTTGTTCAAGGACATGGATAAATATGTAAAGTGTTTTCAAGATGACATTTTAATATTTTCCAGTGATGAAGAAGTCCACAAAGAACATGTAGCAAATGTTTGTAAAGTATTAAGGGAAAAAGGATTGACTTTAAAGGAAAACAAATGTAAGTTTTTTGCCGAATCTGTGGAGTATTTGGGGCATAGCATATCTGGCAATGGGGTAGTTCCAAAACAGGCGTTGGTTGATGCTATTGTGAAGGCTCCTGCTCCTGACAATCGGGAGAAACTACTGTCATTTGCTGGATTGTGTGAGTACTATAGTAAATTTATTGACAACTTTGCCACAAAAATGGAACCTTTGAGAGAGCTCACACGGAAAGGGATCCAATATATTTGGACGGAAAGACAAAATGAAGCTTTTGAAGCGATAAAAAGGGAGATAGTGGAGGCTCCAACTTTGAAACCGTTCAGTGTGGGGGCGCAATGTGTGGTGACGGTGGATGCGAGCATGTATGGAATTGGAGGTGTACTATCTCAAAGAAGTGGTAAGGACAGGTGGAATGTTTCGTTTGCCTCACGTACACTCAACGACACAGAAAGAAAATATGCTGTGATTGAAAAGGAGCTGTTAGCATGTACTTGGGCGGTGGAACATTTCAGGGATTATATTTGGGGTACAAAGTTCATTCTTCAAACGGATCATAAACCTTTGGTTGGTATTCTTTCTCCAGGTGGGGATGGAATGCCACAGCTCGTATTGCAAGGCTGGTGTCGAGATTGCAAGAGTATTGTTTTGATGTTGAATATGTACCGGGGAGGAATAATGCGATGGCAGATTGTCTATCAAGACTTCCACAGAATGAGACTAAGGGGGATGAGGCAGTCCGTGAGATGTTAGAGAATGATGTAATTTCTAATGTGTCAGGATACATGACTGAAGAGTTTGGGAGTATCAAAGAAGAAGATTGGATGGATGGGTTGAAAAATGATAGTGTTTTGCAGGAGGTAATAAAATATGTGAGAAATGGTTGGCCGGGTAAAGGGAGGTTTGCATCAGAACTAGAACCGTTTGCTATGGTTAGGGATGAATTGGAAGTGGTAAATGAGATGTTATTCAAGAAAGGGAAGTGCATTCCTCCCAGTGGATTGATACAGACCATTTTGAGCATAGCCCATGAGGGACATCCGGGTATGTCGTCTATGAAACGTTTGGTACGTACATGTTTCTGGTGGCCAGGATTAGATAAAATGGTAGATAGAGTGGTCAGAGAATGTGATGTTTGTGTAAATGCAGAAAAAATGTTAAGAACTGTGCCTGCCCCTTTGGCACCTGTTTCCTGGCCGACCTCTCCCTGGCAGAAGTTGGGATTTGACATTACTGGTCCATTTTATTCACTTCCAGCTGATGCACGTTATGCTCTGGTTCTTATTGATTATTTTTCCAAATGGCCTGAGGTGAAAATGGTTCCAAGCGTTTCAGCGAGTAGTATAATAGAATTTTTCAAGGAAATTTTTGCAAGAGAGGGCTATCCAGAAGTTGTAGTTACGGACAATGGGGTTCAATTGGTTGCTAGTGAAACACAGAGATTTTTTAGGTACAGCAACGTTAAACATGTTACTACTCCATTGTATGAACCACAAGGCAACGGACAGGTGGAGAGATTTAATCGGGTTCTTAAAGACAGCATAATTTGGGCACGTGGTTTTGGAGGTTTGTGGAAGGAAAAGTTAAGAGAAAGATTATGGCTTTATCGGATTACTCCACAATCCACAACAGAGGTGAGTCCTTTTAGACTGTTAAGGGGAAGACATCCTGTATCAAAATTATGTCCATGGTGGTTCAAGAGGAAGCATGGAAAGGAGGAGTGGGAACGTGTATCTCTGGAAGAAGTCAGGGAAAGAGTCAAGGGCAAACAGATGAAGATTAAAGAAATTTATGACAGAAAGTGGAATGTGAAAGAACCTAAGTTTGTAGTGGGAGATTGGGTTAAGATACGTAAGCCTGGTTTGGTAAGAAAGACTGAAAGCAGATTTAGCAAGGCTATCAAGGTGGTCAAGGTGTTAAGAAATAGTGTGGTTACGCAGGATGGCAGGGTGTGGAATGTGAGAAGGGTGGCGAAGTGCCGTGGTGACCAAGTTGATGGTAATGAAGGTAATTGTATTGATCAGCTGGTAACAGGGTGGAGTGGTTGTTGTGAAGAAGTTGTACGACCTGTTGAGTGGGCAGGAAGCGAAAGAGAGTACAGACAGTCTGTCTCTGCTGATGCTTCCTCAGATCAAGGGAGTTTTGGGGACAAGATAGGGAATGGAGATTCTGTCGCTTCAAGAGTAAAACTTAATGCGAGGAAACGTTGTCCACCGGGCAAATTTAGAGAGTTTGTGTAATTAGAAATTAAGTGTTAATGTGTATAATAGTTTTGTTGCATTCTCCATCATTATCTATATTTTGTGTTTTTATTTTGTATTTTCTGTGTATTTTGGACTATGCAACACCATTTATTGTGTTTGGTTTCGTTTTATATATTTCTGTTTTAGGAAGGGAAATGTGTTGTATCTAGGTAACAGGAGAATGTGTTTATGGAATGTGGGGTGAAGTTGGAATGTGGGAGGCATGCGGGGATTCGGGACTCGGCTGTTGGAGACCGAAGCAAGCGGATGTTGCTGTTGTTGATCAAAATAAACTCGAGGATTTATATATAACTTTCCACTGTCATGCTTGGTATTTAACAACCATGAAATCGTTATTTTCTCTGTTCTTGAGTGAATTTAAATTTAGCTTAACTTTATGCTTTATTGAATATCACTTTTTTCTTTTGTTAGCTTTTTATGATCCAATGTATCTTTCTTATTGTAACTAGTCTTGTTCCGTTTTCATTGTTTCTCCCCCATTTTATACTTTAAACTGTTAAACAGCTTTTACAATTCCTTTCAAAATTATATCATTATCATTGTGAAAGATATCTTGTATTGATATTATGTGACCCATATATATTTTGATTTTAATAAAGCTGATTTACCTTAAAGGAAATATATCCTACTCAGCAGTATATGTAGCACCTATGTTTGTCTGTAGGTTGTTCAAGCTTGAAACTTTGAAAAGATACCCCACTTAGTATTTCCTCCTCTGAATTCAATTTTTTTTAAATGGGGAATCCTGTTGCTATTCCAGTAAATTGTAGACATGTTGTGATACAACTTTTACTTCAAAATGGGCTTCTTAATAGGGGTGGAGATGTTACGTTTATGGTAGAGGCACACAATGACCCTCATTACAACCGAGCCGGTAAATGCCACCTACCGCCGTGCTGACCGCCGCCAACATACTGTGCCCACGGCGGTATTCCGCCACGGGTATTATGACCCACACTGAGAATTCCACCACAATACAGACACCCACACAAGTCCGCCAGCCCAAAGGTCAGTGATAAACTGGATATTGCATAACCCACACCATTACGCACACAGAAATACACCCACAGTATCACGACCCACGAATCACATCGGCGGTCTTCCAACCACGGTAAACCATTGTCGATACACACCACCGCGCTCAAAATACACACACACTTACAAAACACCACCAGATTGGACAATTCAAACTACACACACCTGACACACACATACACACACCACACACACTCACACCACTATAAAACACACACCCACATTACTCACTACCCTTTCAACAACAAAAAAGATTGCCAACACAGAGAGACACAAGCCAGGAGCACCCACTCAATCAAAGGCACAGAACACCATCACCCATACACCATCCACGCACATCACAGCATACACCCCAATACATCACCCCACACATCACCCCACACATCCTCACACATATCACTCACACCACATCCATGGCACCACAAAGACACCCCAGGTTTTCAGAGTAGGAGCTAAGGGTCATGGTGGAGGAAATCATCCGGATAGAGCCACAGCTATTCGGATCACAGGTGCAGCAGACGTCCATTGCAAGGAAGATGGAGCTATGGCAGAGAATCGTGGACAGGGTCAACGCCGTGGGACAGCACCTAAGAATCAGGGATGACATCAGGAAGCATTGGAATGACCTACGGGGAAGGTGCGTTCCGTGGTTGCAAAACACCAGGTAGCAGTACAGAGGACTGGCGGTAGACCCCCACCTCTTCCCCCGCAGCTAACATTATGGGAGGAGCAAGTCTTGGCGATCATGCATCCTGAGGGCCTCCCAGGAGTAACAGGAGGACTGGACTCTGGTAAGTCAAATATTTACTACTTTATCCCCCCACCCTACCTGCATGCCATCACAAACTCCTACCCTTACCCTCACCCCATCACTCCACCACCTCACATATACCCCACTATCACAACCCACTATCCCAATACCAGGCCATGCATGCAACACCAAAGCATGACCCCCAACACAGACCTGCATGGACACCCATCACCACAGCATGCCCAGTAGAGAGACTCACCCAGCCCACAAAATCACCACTCACACAAGGCCAAGCTGACAGGGAAATCACAATCAAACAGGGAAACACACCCATGCACAAGATGGCACACGCAGATACATTAACACTACATTTGCATCCCCACAGGACCCATACTCAATGTCACCGGAGAGGAGGTGCCAGCTACATCCAGTCCCCCCACAGAAGAGGCCCACATTGACGACAGCAGCTCTGCATGCCTGGATCAGGATGACCAGCCTGGCCCATCTGGGACATCTGGACAGTCAGTTCTCCTGCCAAAGTCCCAACCCACCACAGAGCCTCCACCCTCAGGAAACACCCGCACAGCACCCACCCAGCGGGCCCATGCCACTGTCCACAGGACACGTCAATCAGCAGTGTGTCCACCACTAAAGGGACCCCAGGCAACCCACCAAAAAAAGGACAATCAGGGACCTGGGGACAGTGGCAGTGGGCACATGGTTCAGGGACGGAGGCACAGGACAACTGGGAGGACTGCTCTGTGACAGGGGAAGGACAGGCCCAGGGAACCAACAGGCCACCAGCTCCCCATCGCCTGCTGAAGGCGAACCACTCTGCAAACAGTCCCTGCGTTCCAGGCAGAAGCCAGAGAATATTGGCAAGACCCTCCCCAGGAAATAAGACTGTCCTGATTGTCACCCTTGTGTCCCACACTGTCACCCTGTCCACCTTGAACTGCCATTACTCCCCTTCCAATGCCTCATTGGACAATGCATCTGTGATACCAAGAGACTGGACTCTACCCTGGACTTTCATCCACCATCAGCCCAGCCCATTGCACATCCCCCTCTCCTTATGAGCACCTAAATAAACACCCTTGGAACAAATACCAACCTGGAGTGTGTCAAATGATTTACAAATGTATTAGTACAACATTATTGTTAGAAATGGGGTCTTTGGTTGACAGTCAGGTTACCCCCTGTTCAAGCAAGGACCCTCACTCTAGTCAGGGTAAAAGAGAATCACCCTCAGCTAACTCCTGCTTACCCCCTTGGTAGCTTGGCAGAGCAGTAGGCTTAACTTCAGAGTGCTGGGTGTAAAGTATTTGTACCAACACACACAGTAACTTAATGAAAATGCTACAAAATGACACAACACCAGTTTAGAACAATAGGAAATATTTATCTAAACAAAACAAGACCAAAACGACAAACATCCGACATACACAAGTCAAGTTATGAATTTTTAAAGATTAAACTAAAAAATAGCGCTTAGAAACACAAAATGCTTCGATGAGGTGTTAACACAGCATCGTGATGGAGTCGTTCCCAACAAGCCGACACCAGCAGCGTCGGACACGGAGTCGCGTAGACCCCCAAGTACAGTACCTTTGGTGAAGAGTGAAAACAGATCGATGTGCGAAGTCGGGGATCGCGGCATCTGTGCGAAACGTTGAATCCATGTACTTCCGGTCGATTTCCTTGGATTTCCCCGAGCTTTGCTTTCAAGGGCCCAGGGACTGGATAGGGCACCACTTGTCAAAACAGGAGTCTCTCCAGAGACTACAGGTGCTGGCAGAGAGAAATCTTTGCTGCCCCTGAGACTTCAAACAACAGGAGGCAAGCTCTACATCAAGCCCTTGGAGATTTCTTCACAAGATGGAAGGCACACAAAGTCCAGTCTTTGCTCTCTTACTCTGGCAGAAGCAGAAACTGCAGGATAGCTCCTCAAAGCACAGTCACTGGCAGGGCAGCACATCTCCTCAGCTCTTCTCCAGGCAGAGGTTCCTCTTGATGTCCAGAAGTGATCTAAAGTCTGTGGTTTTGGGTGCACTTCTTACATCCAATTTCTCCTTTGAAGTAGGCCTACTTCAAAGTAAAGTCTCTTTTGAATGCAAAATCCTGCCTTGGCCAGGCCCCAGACACTCACCAGGGGGTCGGAGACTGCATTGTGTGAGGACAAGTACAGCTCTTTCAGGCGTAAGTGACCACTCCTTCCCTCACTCCTAGCACACATGGCTCATCAGGAAATGCATACTACACCCCAGCTCATTTTGTGTCACTGTCTAGTGTGAGGTGCAACCAGCCCAACTGTCAAACTGACCCAGACAGGGAATCCACAAACAGGCAGAGTCACAGAAATGGCATGAGCAAGAAAATGCTCACTTTCTAAAAGTGGCATTTTCAAACACACAATCTCAAAATCAACTTTACTAAAAGATGTATTTTTAAATTGTGATCTCAGAGACCCCAAACTCCACATGTTCACCCCCTCCCAAAGGGAATCTACACTTTAATCAGATTTAAAGGTAGCCCCCATGTTAACCTATGAGAGGGACAGGCCTTGCAATAGTGAAAAACGAATTTAGCAATATTTCACTGTCAGAACATATAAACACACATTACTATATATCCTACCTTAACCATTCACTGCACCCTGCCCTTGGGGCTACCTAGGGCCTACCTTAGGGGTGTCTTACATTTAAGAAAAGGGAAGGTTTAGCCCTGGCAAGTGGGTACACTTGCCAAGTCGAATTTACAGTTAAACCTGCACACACAGACACTGCAATGGCTGGTCTGAGACATGATTAAAGAGCTACTCATGTGGGTGGCCCAACCAGTGCTGCAAGCCCACTAGTAACATTTGATTTACAGGCCCTGGCACCTCCAGTGCACTTTACTAGGGACTTACTAGTAAATCAAATGTGCCAATCATGGATAAACCAATCAACAATACAATTTACACAGAGAACATATGCACTTTAGCACTGGTTAGCAGTGGTAAAGTGCTCAGAGTTCAAAAGCCAACAGCAACAGGTCAGAAAAAATAGGAGGCAGGAGGCAAAAAGATTGGGGATGACCCTGCATAAGCAAAAAGGTCCCACAATTATCGAAGCATTGCAACTCAAATGTAAAGTGAAATATACTTTGGGATGACCTTTGGTGGGAAGCAGTACACATAGCAGGAGCCAGAGTGGGGCACAGAGATCTGAAAATAGAGATGCCAAAGAGTACAGTCAGTGTCTATAGACATTGGGAAAAAAGCTGCCTTGTACAATGTCCAACAGATAACAGAAATGTAAAGTGAAGTTACAGTGTCTTACCTGTGTGTCACTGGAAGTACTGCTGAATTATATTGCTTCTGTTGTCAACATCTTCTTCATCGGCCTCCTCTTCCCCACTGTCCACAGGCTCCACCGCTGCCACAAGACCATCTCCAGGCACATCCTCCTGCAGAAAAGGCAGCTGGCGTCTCAAGGACAGGTTGTGCAACATGCAACATACAACGATGATCTGACGCACCTTCTTGGGTGAGTAGTACAGGGATCCACCAGTCAGATGGAGGCACCGGAACCTGGCCTTCAGGAGGCCGAAGGTCCATTCAATAATCCTCCTTGTACGCCCTTGTGCCTCACTGTAACGTTCCTCTGCCCTTGGGTTCAGTAGCCATGAGAGGTTGGGGTAACCATAGTCACCTGCAAATATCGAGGGACAACTGTTAGACGTACACTAACCCTTAGAGACCACCCCATACCCAGACACCTACTCTTAGTGTGTGAGGACCTTTGGCTACTTATTAGCCACACCCAGTGCCTCTGGAGTTGGCCCATCACATATGGGATGCTGCTATTCCTCAAGATAAAGGTGTCATGCACAGAGCCAGGATATTTGGCATTCACATGGGAGATGTATTGGTCCACCAAACACACCATATCATAGAGTGATAGCTTTTTCCATTTCTGAACACTTGTTCATTTCTCTGGGGGGGACAAATGCCACATGTGTACCATCAGTGGCACCAATGATGTTGGAGTTATATCCCAGGGCATAAAAGTCAGCTTTCACTGTGGCCAAATCCTCCACCTGGGGGAACACGATTAAGCTGCGCATGTGTTTCAGCAGGGCAGACAACATTCTGGTCAACACGTTAGAGAACATTGGTTGTGACATCCCTGATGCCATGGCCACTGTTGTTTGGAAGGAACAACTTGCCAGGAAATGGAGCACTGACATGACCTACACTAGAGAGGGGATACCTGTGGGCTGGCGGATAGCTGACATCAGGTCTGGCTCCAATTGGGCACATAGTTCTCGGATTGTGGCACGATCAAGTCTGTAGGTAATGAAAACATGTCTCTCCTCCATTGTCGCAAGGTCCACAAGGGGTTTGTACACCGGAAGATGCCGCCATCTCATATTCAGCCTCAGCGGTTGAAGCCTATGGAAGAGATCGGTAATGAGGAGGGTCAGATTCCCACATCTATTGTATAAATGATGATTTGTTTACTTTACAGAAACAAAATGTGAATCCGACAATCAGTTGCCGTGAGAATGTCTGCTCTGACGCAGTTAGGTGCCATGCCCTGTGTCCCCCTGAAATGACAGATGCCCCGCCTGTGAGGGAGAAATGCAAATGAGGTAATTGTGCTGGCATTGTGCGCCATCGCGGTAGGCGGTCGATGACCGCCGCGCAAATCTTATTGGTTATCATTGGGCCCTATGGGTTCCAGGAGCCAATGGCGATGTACGCCGGCGGTGACGGTACGCACCGCTGCGGACGTCACTGCCATTTTCTATCTATCCACTCACTTGCTACCTGACCTTCAACAGGAGAGGACCCACACTGCAAGTGCTGCTGTGACCTGTGTCTGGAACTGACCATGGCTCATGTGTCTGGGGAAAGGGCCCCTGCCTTCACTGCGGAGGAGTTGGAGAAACTGGTGGATGGGGTCCTACCCCAGTACACATTACTCTATGGTCCTCCAGACAAACAGGTGAGTACACTGTGAGCATGATGCGTGGGCCATGAATGTATGGAGTGCTGTGTATGTAAGCCACATGTAGGGGGGGCAGAGGCATCCTGGCCAGAGTGCAGCATGTAAGTTGGTCAATGTATGTGCATCAGGAGATGGTAGAGATCTGGTGGGCAATGAGTCTAACGGCCCGGCGGTTGACTGATTCCCTTTTCTGCTGTCTTTTCCCTGCAGGTCAGCACCCACCAGAAAAAGGGTATTTGGCGTGCCATCACCAAGGAGGTGCGGGCCCTGGGGGTCTTTGACAGGCAGAGCACCCACTGCTGCAAGAGGTGGGAGGACATGCGCTGCTAGGCAAAGAAGACGGTGGAGTCCCAACAGGGCTGGACTCCCAATGAGGAATGGGTGCCCATCGCACCATGACCCCGCTGATGTTCTGCATCCTGGCGGTGGCCTATCCGGAGTTGGATGGGCGCTTGAAGGCATCACAGCAGCCACAAGGGGGTGAGTATTGATTCTGAAGCCTGACTTTGTGCGTGTTATGAGGTACCGGGGTGGGGGATGTGGGCTATGGGTGCCCCTAGGCCAAGGCGAAAATGGCAGGGTAGGTCCCTTGTTGGGCAGGCTCTGAGGCACTCCTACCCCAATAGTGTTAGTGGGCATCTACTACTAGGCAGGGTCCTGTGGGTTTCTGGTGTGCAGCTAATGGTGCTAGGAATTGTACCCCATGGGCTGGTGACTATCTTAGTAAATGGTTGGGCATGGCCTAGTGCATAGGGCTGCTCCCTGTGTGTTGTGTACGCCAACGGTAGTGGTGTTGCTGGCATTGACCAAGTGTATCCTCTGTCTATTCCCCCCCTTTTGTTTTGTCACCCTGTCCTTATGTGCATTATCATCATCTGGTGGAGGAGCAGAGACACCAGCGACGGAGGGAGCTGCATCCCACATGGGCCTGGCGGCCGAATCCACTGAGGGTGAGGGCACCAGTGGGACGGAGGGCGAGGGGAGCACCACAACGGGGACAGGAGGGGAGACCACAGACAGCGACTCCTCTTCCGATGAAAGCTCCCTGGCAGTGGCAGACACCTCTGTGCCCACTACAACAACAGGTACGGCCGCCACCCCTCCGACCAGCACCGCCCTCCCAGCAGCTCCTCAGCGTATTTCCCGTGCCCGCTCACCCAGGAGGGTGGGCATCTCCTTCGCCAGAGGTACCTTAGGCCCTGCCCCAGTCAGCCCTGCTGCCCTCAGTGAGGAGGCTATTGACCTCCTGAAATCCCTCACTGTTGGGCAGTCAACCATACTGAATGCCAGCCAGGGTGTCGAAAGGCATTTGCAAAAAACAAATGCATACCTGGAGGGCATTCACTCTTGCGTGTCGGCACAACAGAGAGCAGTTCAGGCTGTGGCCAACTCCCTGATGGCAGCCCTTGTCACTGCGTCTAGCATCCCCCCTCCAATTTCCTCTACCCAGTCCCAATCCCCTCAACCCCAGCCTATCTCAAGCACACCTTCAGACTAGCATTCACCCAAATCAACACACAGAAGTGGCTCAGGCAAACACAAGCACCACACATCATCCCACAGGCACTCACACAAGCACCATCCCCATGCAAACACACCAACATCCACTGCCTCCACTGTGTCCCCCTCCTCCTCCTTGTCCACCTCCCTCCCAGTATCGTCTCCACTCACACCTGCATGCACTACATCCTCATCTACTACCTCCATCACCAGCACACCCATCACTACTCACCCCTCACTGGCAGTCACCACCCCCACATCCATGCACATGTCCCCTGTGTCCTCTCCCAGTGTGTCTGTGACCCCTCCTCCCAAAGGACACAAACGCAAGCATCCATCCACCCAACAGCCATCCACCTCACAACAGCATCCAGCACATGCACCTTCACCCAATCTCAGCAGACACACACCTCCTACGATAACTCCCTCTTCCTCCACTTCCAAATCCTCTCCCTCTTCCCACCCCAGTGTGTCTAAAAAGCTTTTCCTGGCAAACGCTAACCTGTTCCCTACCCCTTCCCCCATCCTTCCCCTCGGGCCAGGGTGTCCAGAACCCAGGCCAGCACCTCAGCCACCAAGTCGGCGTCCGCTGTGGTACCTGCAACTCCCAGGGGCTCAAAGGGGGCACCAATCAGGCAGCCAGTGTGCCACCAACCTGTGCAAAAACCAAACCATTCTGCCACCTGCCAAGGTGAAGAAGGGGACAGCATGCAGCAAGGGCAAGGAGCATGACCCACCCAGCAAGGCCTCTTCCAAAACTCCAGCTGCCAGAGCCAAGGTCACAACAGCATCTGCCAAGGTGAGGAAGGGGCAGAAAACCAAAGGCAAGGAACTTCAGCCGTCGGAGGCTGCAGGTGAGGGCCTGGTGCCCACCAGCACAACCGCCAGCCCCACTCCCCGGAAGCATGGGCAGCACCGCCAGCATCCCCGCCACAAGCACCGCCACCTGCACCACTGACAGTAGGGTCACAGCCAGCAGCAGTAGCCCCAGTGGGCAGCCATCCGAGGCTTCAGGAGACGGGCTGGAGCCTCCCTCCACCACTGGCAGCACTGGCACCTGCCCCACAGCCAGCATCGCCCGCAGCCCCGCCGCAAGCACCGCCACCTGCACCACTGACAGTAGGGCCACAGCCAGCAGCAGTAGCCCCAGTGGGCAGCCATCCGAGGCTTCAGGAGACGGGCTGGAGCCTACCACAACAACTGGCAGCATCCCCACCAGCACTACCACCAGTTTGCAGCCTTAGGAGGATGGAGACTAGCCCTGCCCCCATGGACTATCATGCAACCTGGTCCCTGCAGATCTCGTGCCTCAGACACCCAAGTGAGAGAATGTGGCCTGCCACACCCCAAGTGCTGCATCACTGGGCACAAGGCCCCCTCCAGAACCAGTGGAGATATGCATCCACTAAGCCTCTCCTTGGCAGGATGAAGCACACTGGGCACAAGGCCCCATCCAGAACCAGTGGAGATATGCATCCACTCACCCTATCCTTAGCAGGATGAAGCACATTGGGCACAAAGCCCCCTCCACAAACAGTGGAGATATGCATCCACTCAATCGCTCCTTGGCAGGATGAACCACACTGGGCACAAGGCCCCCTCCAGAACCAGTGGAGATATGAATCCACTCAGCCCCTCCCTGCCAGGATGAAGCACACTGGACAAAAAGGCCCCCTCCAGAACCAGTGGAGATATGCATCCACTCAGCCCCTCCTTCTCAGGATGAAGCAGACTGGGCACAAGGCCCCCTCCAGAACCAGTGGAGATATGCATCCACTCACCCTATCCTTGGCAGGATGAAGCACATTGGGCACAAAGCCCCCTCCACAACCAGTGGAAATATGCATCTACTCAGCCGCTCCTTGGCAGGATGAACCACACTGGGCACAAGGCCCCCTCCAGAACCAGTGGAGATATGCATCCACTCAGCCCCTCCTTGGCAGGATGAACCACACTGGGCACAAGGCCCCCTCCAGAACCAGTGGAGATATGAATCCACTCAGCCCCTCCTTGGCAGGATGAAGCAGACTGGGCACAAGGCCCCCTCCAGAACCAGTGGAGATATGCATCCACTCACCCTATCCTTGGCAGGATGAAGCAGACTGGGCACAAAGCCCCCTCCAGAACCAGTGGAGATATGCACCCACTCACCCTACCCTTGGCAGGATGAAGCAGACTGGGCACAAAGCCCCCTCCAGACCAGTGGGGATATGCATCCACTCACCCTTTCCTTGGCAGGATGAAGCACACTGGGCACAAAGCCCCCTCCAGAACCAGTGGAGAAGCCACCCACTAGAGAGACTGTGGCCTTGCATTCCCCAGGACCAAGCAGTGGGCAGATCACGCACTAGAGAGACTGTGGCTTTGCACTCTCCAGGACCAAGCAGTGGGCAGACCACCCACTAGAGAGACGGTGGCTTTGCACTCCCCAGGACATCGCTGTGGGCCCCCTCTAGGAGTAGTGGCATAGTGCCATCTTCCGGCTGAGGTGCCCCTTCCTTTCCCATCCCCCTGAGGTACCTGTGTGTTTAGGACCTGATGCCCCTGCAGCGTTCTCTCCATATTGAGGCAGGAGTCAAGTGTGGGCTTGGCCCATGATTTTTGGCCCAGTGGCCCACAGACATTTGGAAAGGACAATGTACGGCCTTATGTACATATTGTATATTTTTGTAAATACTGTTTTTATATTCATTACGTATATCTGCCTAATTCTAATATATCACTGATTGGACTCTATTCCTTTTGTCCTTGCGTTCTTCCAGTGGATTACGGGGTGTAAATGTAATGGTGTTACATGTGTTTGTGTGTGTGGTGTTGTGGGTGAGGCTGGAGGTAGGGGTGTTGCGTGTGTGTCTCACTCTCTTTTTCCTCCCCCCACTGTGTACTAGGTGCAGTACTCACCGTGGTCGTCGCCGCAGCCTTTGGTATTCCTGGTAGATGAGGAGGTAGACCAGCATGGGCAGGACATGTAACTCAGGCTCCAGGACGTCCTGGTTCTTCGTTTAGTGTCAAGAGGTGAGTGGTTTCCCTTCCAAACACTGTTTCTGCTGTGTTTTTGATGGCATTGGTACTGCCTTGGAAAAGCTGGCGGATTGGTGGGTTGCGATGGGGTGGGCAGTACATTCTCTTCCGCCTGGCAGTTGGCGGTTACCGCCGCAGTGTTTGTTGCTACCGCCGTGGCGGTCGGAGTGTTAAAGTGGCTGTTTGTGTTGGCGGTTTCCGCTGTGGTCTTGATCCAAATTTTTTTTACCACCGTCCTGTGGGCGGTATTACAGCCCCTTTAACACCAACCGCCAGGGTTGTAATGAAGGCCAATGTGTTCAAAACTGAAACATTTTACTCAGGGGTCAATATTCCTGCAGTAGATTCCAAATCAAATACATTTCATACATGCACGGTGGCTCTAACCCACCAGCACAATACAGAGCATACAACCATTTAGAAATACCTTTAACTTATCAAGAACATGAAAACCGGTTCCAAGGCTTCCTACCAAACAATGTTGAATAAGTTAGACTGGGTCACTTCTGTAATGACAGGGCCACGTGGCCAGTCCTAGATACTTGTACCTCAATTCCAAACATACAATATTTAGCAGCAGATGATTTACGCACATTAGATAATAATCTAATTAGATTATTAAGACATGTAATGCAGTTTGCTATATGCACCCTAAAAACTGCCACAGTGAGAGCTGCTCAAGCTGTCCAACCGCAAATGGCTATACCCGGGATTCATCCAGTAACTATCAGTACTATTATGGGTACCAGACAGGAAGAAATTCCATTCTGGATTGCTCAAACAACAAATCAGCTAGAAGCAGTGTTTCCCTATACGGAACCCCAAGACAAACATTGTGCTTGCCACTTGGGATAGTACCCTCTATTGAAAACAGTGCCACATGGGCTACAGTATTTGCTACAATATATACCATAACCCATGGTACATCAGCTCTTGCTGTTTCACCAGATGTGCTGAAACAGGTAAAGAATGGGTACAGGGCTGCCTCTGCCATGGACTTGGGGATGAAGTTACTTGGCAATTTTGCCCCAGTATCCTCAAAAAACAAAAGGGGAAGCAGAAGCATTGGTAGCTCACCAACATCTTGCGTAAGTGCCTTTAATTGACCAAATCATATTGCTGAAACTTAGGGGGCAGATCAAATAAGCCATAGCTTAAAGGTTATCCTGAAAAGGATAATACCATGCAAGCACATGAGTCTTCAAAAAATCGTTGGGGCAAACAAAGATTAAATAAAGACAAAATGAAGTCATGGTGAGAATCTCTGCAACCAGAAAGCTCTGAAAAGACCTTAGAATTGACATAACTTTGACAATTTGAAAAAGGATGACAGATATCAGTACACTGATATATGTTGTTTTCATTCCATTCAGGACTCATCTACAAAAGGTCTGATAGAGTGAGGTGGTTAGAGTGCAGAAAAGAAGAGTATGTGAAATCGAAAAAGAACTCTGAACGCTCGTCTGACATGATCATAAAAAAGTAAGAGAAACTTCCACAACAAAAACACCAATCCAAAAAGAAGAGGTTTGGGGGAACTTTGGTGAAATATGCCACACATACTAAAACATTACTGCAGAAGAGGACTTGGACAGTGACTCTGTTAGACAGCGTGGCA
The DNA here is from genome assembly GCF_031143425.1 of Pleurodeles waltl. Classification (NCBI taxonomy): domain Eukaryota; kingdom Metazoa; phylum Chordata; class Amphibia; order Caudata; family Salamandridae; genus Pleurodeles; species Pleurodeles waltl. Next base: position 467,344,631 of record NC_090450.1, read on the forward strand.
GAGGTCACAATAGTTAACCAGAATCCTCAAGTGTTTCTGGATGTGAGAGCAACTAAGGACTACATAGACGGCTAATCCCCTGATAGGCAAGTCACCCCTCCTGACAGAGTCCATAAATTAAACATAGAGATTAAGGGGGACCTAATGCTCACAACTAAAGTAATTTTCTAGGAAACAGTAACACTGAGCAATGACGTTCTCTTGGCCGAAAAAGATTGGCCTCCAGGAGTTTGTCAGAACTCTCAAACAAGGGTAAGATGTGATTTTACATTCTTGTGCAGTCCCCCTTCCTGATCAAGCAAAGAAAGTGTATGCTGCAGAATGGGCTCTTGCACAAGCCCCTGCACTATACTGCAATCACGTGGGCTAGGATAGGGACTCTCCTTGTCATATAATACCCATAAGGTCTAGCCCGTAAGTGCAAGCACAATACCTAATAAAACATGAAGCAAAAGCTCTCACAGCTGTGTACCGGGGGTAATTGATCCCTGCATATCTTCAATGAACAACCCCCTGTTCTCAGCATCTAAGACAGATCACTCCTATAGAATAATCTTAGATTACAGGCACTTAAATTGCCACACACACACACTTTTGCAATACAAAATTCACAGAGCACAATGAGCAATATTGTCAATAAAAAATACAAAACAACCCTCGATATTCCCAACAGGTTTTTATGCCAACACATAGCACCTGAAAGAAGGGATCTAACTGTTTTATTTCTGAGCCCAGCTCTCGGTGCTGTTTTTGCCAGCTCCCTCATGGGTATAACAACAGCTCAGGGCTGTTCTCTGCCTGCGTAATATCAGTACCACATGATATTGATCTAGAAGCATTGTCCTATGTTGATGACATATATCTGATGGATGATGATTTGAACCCTCACTTAGACAAAGTAGATCATATTATTTTGGGATTTGAAAGCATGGCTATTAATTTAATTTTAGGAAAACAAAAACTGCCTTTCTCAGTGTCCTGTTTTTAGGATTTGAGTTATCAAATGAAAGTAATGGCCTCCCACCACACTTCTTTGAGAAGTGTGCACAATTAAAACCACTGAATGCCATTAAAAAATTGTAATCCTTCTTTGGATTTTTCAATTTTGGCAGAACATACATGTCAGATTATGCACAATGCAAAAAAACACTATACAATTTAATTCATCCAGATTTTTCCAGTAAATATGAGACACCAGAACACACACAAATACTCAGTTCACTAAAGACTGACATGCATGGAGCACAACACTTACACACACACATAAACAAAACAAACGTAGTCAGCTGAATAATACTGTGCGCTATTGAATTCACCTATGCCGCTTTCAATGAAGGTGACACAGAGCCAAACACATATAAATTACATTTGTATTCCGATGCATTTTGCGTCCACTAAAAAATTACTGACTGCAGTTCATGGCTGTCATTAAGGAAAATGCTCACAGAAAATGCATTACTGTTGTTACCCCAGTCCCAGCCTTAGAGGCTGTCACACAGATTAGCAGTCCAAATGCAAAAGCCTTATATTTTAGATGGATACAATTGGCCACTTGCTTGAATGCCATTGATGTACATTATGAGTTTTACCCTATTTTGCAAACTCAAGAATGTCTCCAGTGTGAAATCAAATACCCCATGCCCATTAACATTTTACCTCTAGATCAGTATAAATATATTATTTACACTGACGGTTCAGCTCAACCTCCTGTAGATAGCAAACATCAACACTCTGCGGATTACGCAGCTGTTTACGGAGTAATGAGGGATGTAGAATTCCACCTTCAACAAACATTTATGTATTCATTTGGGGATTACAATGCACAGCTAGCTGAACTGAAAGCTTTGAGTCTGGCACTGAAACATACAGATCCTGAATTCCCCATTCTTAAGGTGTGAATTTGTATTTTTGTGCACAGTCTTTTCATGAAAAGTTGCATCACTGGCACTTGAATGGATTCAGAGACTCTAAGGGAAATACTATCAAGCATAAAATGCTTTGAGGAAAGGTGACAGAACTCAAAGACTGTCTGCCACAGGCTCATGTCGTAGATACATTTGCCCGTATTTATACATTTTTAGCACCACATCTGTGTCGTTTTTTTATGCTAAAGCAGCACAAACTTCAAAATACAATTGTATTTTGTAAGTTTGTGCAGTTTTTGCATCAAAAAGCAGCACAAATGCGCTCTACAAAAGTATAAATATGGGTCATTGAGTCAGTAACGTGATGGAGTTCACGTTGTAGGTAATTCATTAAAGCAGCCAAATTTGTAGTAATTACTGTAACCGTACACGCAATTACTCATTCTCATATTAGGGTGGATGAAGAAATACTGCCTACAGTGAATGCTTTGACTACCACCTTTACCAAAAGCATATCCATCAAAATATTCCTACCACTTAAGCGCCCAAAACATTCCTTATGCAACTATTCCAAGGGTGGGAGATGCGGTGATCCCAAACAAAGACTGCAAGCTAGAATTAATTAAAGAAACCAATGTATTCCAAAAGCAAAAGCCTTACATTTTAGATGGATACAATGGGCCACTTCCTTGGATGCCTCTGATGCAGATTATGCATTTGACCCCATATTGCAAACTGAAGAATTTCTCCAGTGTGAAATGGAATACCCCATGCCCATTAACATTTTACCTCTAGATCAGTATAAATATATATTTTACACTGACAGTTCAGCTCAACCTGCTGTAGGTACCAAACATCAACAGTCTGCATCTTGCACGGCTGTTTACAGAGTAATGAGGGATGTAGAATTCCTCCTTCAACAAATTTTCATGCAGTCCCTTGGGGATTGCACTGCACAGCTAGCTGAACTAAAAGCTTTGATTGTGGCACTGAAACATACAGATCCTGAATTCCCCACTCTTAAAGTATGCAATTTGTATTATTGCACCCAGTCTTTTCATGAAAATTTACATTACTGGCACCTAAAAGGATTCATAGACTCCAAAGGAAAGGGTGAGAGATGCGGTGATCCCCAACAAAGACTGCAAGCTAGAATTAATTGAAGCAACAAATGCATTCCAAATGCAAAAGCCTTACATTCTAGATCAAAGCAATGGGACACTTCCTTGGATCCCACTGATGTATATTGTGCATTCGACCCTATATAACAAACTCAAGAATGTCTACAGTGTGAAATGGAATACCCAATGCCCTTTATCATTTTATCACTAGATCAGTATAACTATCTTATTTACACTGACGTTTCAGCTCAACCTAGAATTAATTAAAGCAACCCATGAAGGGATAGCATCTGCTCACGTGAGTGTGGCAGCTACAGTTTATTTTCTACAAAATCTCTATTGGTGGCATGCGCTGTACAAACAGACAACGCAGTATGTCCTTAGCTGTGACATTTGCCAACAAATTAAAGGTTCCACCATTAAACTCCCACCACAGACACCCCTCCTAGTATCAAACAAGCATCTGTACTGTGTATACCTAGACCACTGTATTCTCGGAATTTGAATGATGCATTCAAGTACATCCTACTTACTGTAGATTCCTGCTCCAGATTTCTTTGGATGTGGCCATAGTGATTGTCTGATCCTTGCACTGTTTTCAAAGATTTGCAAGTCTTTATCGAGACATATGTAGTAGCAGCATTCCACCCAGACCAGGGCCTTGCTTTTGCCTTCAAAGCATACAGGGACACCATAGAAACCCCGGGTGTAGCTGTGCATTACTCTCTACATATCATCCCAAGGGAAATTCAATAGTGGATAGGAAGAACCAAGACATAAATCAATCATTTACAACTAGAATATTAGGTTCAGGTTGCAGTGGGATCCACCACCTTTATGGAGTCCAGAGAGCATTAAATACTATGTCTAGAAGACCTTTGGGTTGCCATACCCCATATGAAGTCCTGTTTGGCATCTGGATGTATATCCCAGGTCTTGATGGTCCTGTAGCATGGCAGCAGAAACATTTTTTGACATAAATTAATGTCTCGCTGTCTTACAGGAACTTATAGACTTCCAGGATGAGTGTTCTATTGTGTTCTACTGAAGGAATGAATGATACACCAACACCCACAGACTGGATTCCAAATGTTGGGCATCTACTTCAAGAAGATATTGTGGTGAAGAAAGAATTTGGCTCATCATACCATGCACCAGTGCCAGTCCTTGGAATTCAAGGACTAACACCACTTGCTGGTTGTTAGGACAAACGCTTTGTCTCTGTTGATCTGGTCAACCTGCAGCTACTTCAAGAAACTATTGTGATGAAGAAGGAAGTTGGCCCATCATAATGTGCACTGGTGCCAGTCCTTGGAATTCAAAGTACCAGAACTGTGATTTTGCCACCACTTGCTGGTCATAAAGATCAATGCTTTGTCTCTATAGATCAAGTGAAATTGCATCATATGGTAGATCCTACACCGTAGGCCTCGAGGACTCTTGGGTAGTTCCCTATCCCCTCTCGCTACCATAAAATAAATACCCTTTAAAATTGTGAACACCACCACCATTGTTTCCTCCAGGTTAGGGAGGGCAGATAATGAACTTCTGCTGATTCCAGTTACTTCTACAGCCATCAGAAATGCCCTAGATGTAAGTCTACAGTTCTCTATGTCTTTGCAAAGCAACAAAGTTGTTGAGAATGAACCAACTTTAGAGTCTTCTACCAGTTTTCTGTCACCTGCTGAGGCTCCTGTTTTCAGACAGACTGCTTCTGGGAATTTTGTCAACATTGATGACTTCTCTTCAGATTCTACTCATACTTCTCTTTATGGCATACATACGCTTTTTCACCGGCTCAAACACACTTATCTAATCCAATCATGGTCCTATTTGTGCATTATACTTGCCTTGCTTACTCCATGACTGTGGATTGGATTTGTGACAGTTTGCTTCCTGCTTAAAATGGGCATTGTCTTTCTGAAGACTCTACTGTTGAATTGGTCGATGAAGTACTGACGCCTCATTTGTCTTCTCACATTTTTAAAGTTACAAGAATCTTAATCCATAGGAATCAATGGGTGTGTTGTTTTGGCACAAAGTACCTCGTATGCGTCAGAAATAAAGCTGCAGGAGGGGTGATGCATCAGAAAACCAAGTAATGTGTCAATTCCTTACTTGCAAGTGAGGCTGTGTGTCAAATATTTCTGAACCAGGTAGGAGATGCGTCGATTCTTTCCCGCAGAACAACAATGTGTTGATTTCTGGCCACACAGCTGCAGTTCCTTGCGCTGATGCTGAAGATTTGATGCTCAGGGATGATGCATGGAAAATCCAGATGCATGGCAACGATGGATCCAAGCTGAAGCAGATGATTTTGCTGGTGCTGGGTTGATTGTTAGCCGCGGTGCAGGCGCTACATCGATTTTTCTGCTGCAACAGCAGCAGTGCATGGATTTTTCTTTAGGTCACCAGCTTCCACTTCCAAGGGCCTAGGGAATGGATTTTGCACCACTTGGCTAGTCAGGACTCTCAGCAAAAGAGCCCAGGCACCAGCAGATTAATTCTTTGATGTCCCTGAGACTTCACAACAGGAGGCAAGCTCAGTTCAAGCCCCTGGAAACCCTTGGAAAGCAGGATGTAGAAAGTAAAGTCCAGTCCTTTCACTCAAAGGGCAGAAGTAGCAGCAGCAGGACAACACAGCAAAGCAACATGCAGAGTGTCTGGTCCTCCTCAACCATCCAGCTCTTGCCCCTGGCAATATGTCCTCAGTCCAGAAATGTTCTGGAGTTGTGGGGTCAGCAGTCCAATACTTATGCTCATTACTGCATTTGGAGTAGGCAAACTTCAAAGCAAAGTCTTTGTAGTGCACATGGCCCTGCCTCTCTCTGCCCTGGCTCCAGCCACACTCCATAGGGTTGGAGACTGCACAGCCCTTTTCAGGTGCAAGTGTCTGCTCCTCCCTCCACTCTAGCCCAGGAAGACACATCAGGAAATGCAGGACACCCCTCAGCTCCCTTTTTGTTACTTTCTTGGGTGAATTCACAAACAGCCCAACTGTCAGTCTGACGAGACGTGTATTCAGCAGCCAGACAGAGGCACAGAATGGTTAAGCAAGAAAATGTCCCCTTTCTAAAAGTGGCATTTTCAAACTTACAATCTAAAAAACAACTTTACCAAAAGATGTAGTTATAAATTGTGAGTTCAGAGACCCCACATTCCATATATCTATCTGCCCCCAATGGGAAATTACACTGAAAATATATTTTAAGGCAATCCCCATGTTAACCTATAGGGGAGATAGGCCTCGCAATAGTGAAAAACGAATTTGGCAGTATTTCACTATCAGGACATGTAAAACACACTAGTACATGTCCTACATTTTAAATAACTGCACCCTTCCCAGGGGGCTGCCTTGGGCCTCACTCCTTAGGGGTGACTGACATGTAGTAAAAGGGAAGGTTTGGGAGTGGCAAGTGGGTGCACTTGCTAGATCGAACTGGCAGTTTAAAACTGCACAGACACTGCAGTGGCCGGTTGGAGACATGTTTACAGGGCTACTCATGTGAGTGGCACAATCAATGCTTCAGGCCAGCTAGTAACATTTGGTTTACAGGCCCTGGGCACCTCTAGTGCACTATAATAGGGACTTACTAGTAATTCAAATATTCCAATCATGGAAAAAAACAATCACCAACCCAATTTAGACAGAGAGCACTTGCACATTAGTACTGGTCAACAGTGTTAAAGTGCCAGACTCCTAAAGCCAGCAAAATCGAAGTTCAGTACAAGATCATAACAGGAGGTCAGAAGCCAAAAAGACAGGGGAAACCAAGCCAAGAGCTGACAGGTCTAACAGTTGTTAACAATATACAATTGGAACATTGCCTGACTCCACAGTGGGAAGTTCTAAAACATATGCAGGGAAATTCACATATTTGTCTGAGAATGATACATCAGATCCTGCATACTATTATTTCAAATTACCATAAACAAAAGCAAAGAAGAACATGCTAGCCCCTACCAAATTAATTTATTCAGATGTGTTCACTTCCCAACTGGCCATCAAAGGCTATGAATATTGTAAACAAACAATTGATATAAAATTGGTTTGGGGAACAAAAGAATGTCAAGTGCAGGGTACGGATACCTTATTAAAGCGTGCTTCATTCCATTACATATAATTTTTCTGAATGACACTGTTCATAAGAAAACTTGTTTAGGGCAAGCAAAAATGAAAGAAATGAATGTGCCCAGTATCACCTCAATTGCTAAATTTGACAATTAGCAAATGTTAAATTACACAGAAGATCAACTTAATGGCATGGTTAAGAATGGGACATTTAATTCAACACTTTCAGGTCCCAATGGGTGGTTATTGTGTTCAATCGGCACAAATGGTTGTCATGCACAATTTATAAACTCTTCACAGGGTTTTAAGGCAAGTGGACTGGACCTTTGTTACATCTAGACACAACATGCAGGGATTGTTTCTACCTACAGCGTGGGGAAGGTATGTCAGCAATGGTTTTACCATTCCATCTTATCAGCTGTAAAACAGCACCTCTTTCTCTTCGCTGATGATATGGATTTGCAAGACTTCTTGTTAGGTTGTAGACCATCACATTCCAAAAGATTCTTGTATGTCATTTCCAATGAAATATAGAAGCTTTCTCAAATGGAAGCAGCTGCTTGCTTAAGATACAGAGGTCAGGCTAATTTGGATAAAGCATTGGCTGTTGTTGATAATGGAATAAATACATTGTACATGCTAAATAACATTGTGTCTTCTGCAATTGACATCACACAACTTGACGGGTCTTTTTTATAACATGGACCGAATCAACTTAGACCTATAATGCAGTTAAGTTGGACTTAACAGTTCTGAAATTGAACTACATGCCCCAGAAGCACGTGGACTCAAAAGTTGTTTGTGATTTTTAATTTACACACAAACAACAGATAATGGCAAAGAAGGATGCAACATATGCATGCTTAACATAGAAAAGTTAGAAAAGCTACCTTTCACAGTCGCTGGAACACCATCAGCAGTGTGGTTAGTACCTTGAGTTATCTCTATGGCAATTTCCATATTTCAGTTTACATAAACATTTTCCAGGAGGCAGATTTAAGGTGTTTGGGTATACTCCAGGTGTGGGAATTACCTCCTGATTACAAATGTATGAGTGGTGAAAAGGAAGTCTTTCTCAGTGGATGTGATTGTGAAACTTCTATACACCACTTAATGATTTGTAAACAGGTCACATTGCACGGCGTGTGCAACATATCAGTGGCAAATTTGGCATGTTACTTGAAGGAAGATCCTGTCTCCTTGATTCACCCAGTGTTTCAGTTACTTTCGTACAGAAGTTACTTGATGGTGAGTGATCAGGGCTGTTGTGGAATGAGAGCAGTGGCCTCTTATGTGATATATGTTTCTCAAATAGTGACCTGCTGTGGTAAAGTACTTCTTCCCCCCATTCATCAGATTAGGGCAGCAAATTTGTGGCCTTCTGTTCTTACCTTTAATGTTAGCTTCGATAAGTTCAGCAGACTAAAAGCACTATACTTTCAAAAACACTTGGAGCTTACATCGGTCCTTGAAACATTTGAATTGTAAGTGGCGAGGTAATCCGCTGAGATAGATCCACTTTTAAATGAAACCTTTTCAAGACACTTCGGTGAACTTGTGAGTTGCATTTTTAATGTTTCCAACACTATGGATGTTGTACACCTTTTTAAGGCAATTGGGTCTGCTTTTGTCTGCACTTTCCAGACTTTCTTAAGATCAATTCCATCTTTTGTACACTCTGTGTTTTTTTAGCATATTTGGAGGCATACCACTCATGATGTTCTTAACTGGTAATACTTTGCTACTTTTCTTTCTGCTCCGCAATGGATGTCCCATTTCAATGCCAAATGGCAATGGAACTAATGCATATCCAGCTGTGCTGTGACAGGATGACACAGTAGTTTGGTGTACCTTTGTTGAAAGATCTAAACAACAAATTGTCTTTGTCTTTCAGACCAGTGTGATTCTACTGCATGCAGCCTTTGTTCCGCTGTCTTTGGTGATCTTTTGAGTGTGCTCTGGATGTGTGTCTTGCAATGCAATTGGTACTATCTATGCAACTTAATCTAGTAATGTTCCCATTGATGGCTCATTTCCGGAGTTGTCCTATGAGACTACGGCTGCTTCAAGATGACTTTTATGAACCATATTACATGGATATGGCTGCTACTACTCAGAACTCTTTTCTTCTGGCTCTACCACTGTGGGCATTGCAGAGAATGTTATTTCCTCGGTGGATGCTCTCGAGCATCTCTGTTCCTTCGACTTGCTCACCGAGGCTTTATAGGAATGCCATCTGTGGATGCAGGATCCCTCTTGGATTCAATCTCCACTGATGTTTTGGATGACATCATGGCTGTCTCCAATGACTTTTAAAATTCAGCTTTTTTTCAAGCAAATTGTTTGTTTTAATTGGCTCATTTTAAATTGTTTGCCCTACCACTTGACGTGAACATTTTAATGCCTTTTAGTATTTTATCTGAACATTGTTTTAGAATTTATCTTCCTCACAGTTAAGGGGAGGGTGTCATAAGGACCTCTTAGACCCATGTTGGTTCCCCCTGTTTTTAGCCTAATTTTGTATTTCATATTTTATTTGTTCTAGCTAAGCTGCTTTTAGCAATTATATTGTGTGATCGCCTTATAGGAATCTGCGGTATGAATTGCTTATTTAGTTAGCCTTTGCACAATATATAATGAGTACTTTCTGTTCAAGGCTAGGAACACTGTGTAGTGAAGGTCTTCTTGGTTGAAATAAAGAAACTCCAGCGATGTGATCACAGTGAGTAAATTCAATTTATTCCAATGCAGAAACCCCGGCTGCAGCACACGGACCGGTTACAACCACGCCTCAGGTCCGCTCTCCAACCGTCTCACAACTCACCCCGACATTCCCTCCTAACATTCCCCTGTTCTCTGGCTCGCGCCTAGCTAGCGTAGCGCGAGCCCGACAACATGGAAAGACACTTCATAATGATAAAACCTAAAACGAAGATACAACACATCTTCCCCCTTACAATTTTTTTTTTTATCTATATATATATATATTCCATGTATACACAACATCGTTACTTATTCCAACAATACCCAACAATGTCTAATGACTAAAAGAATCCTATCTTAACTATTACATTTTACAAAGAATGTGGACTTAGTTTCATACATATTCACTTAACTTCCCCGGTCTTGTGATTTTCCTGCCACACCTACTAAACCTACTCACTACGCTTGTCATACCTCCTTCTCGAACATTTTTTTCCCCTTCTTTCGCTACGCTATCATCTTGTATAGGAATTCCGTTGCCTCCACCCACCTGTGCCTCATTGGCATGTCGAACTGGAACCCCAAATTCACATTGTGAGGACATGTCGTTACTAACCTCATCATCCACGAACCATTTAGTTCCAGCCATACTCTTCTTCCCCTCTCCTTTATATGAGGAAACTCTGCCTTTATATGGGGAAACTCTGCTAAAAATGCAACACTTTCCCATCTTCGAGTAGCACTGCATTACACAAAATTTTCAAAACTTTCAAAGGAGGATAGAATTTACCCATTCCATACTTTTTTAAACCTGGGACTTTCACTTTAACCAAATCACCAGTTTGTATATTCACAACCTTGCATTTGTGTTTTACATCATAGTTTCCTTTTGAACGCGTCTGCGCCATTTTAATGTTGTTCCTAATACCTTCAACAGTCCAACCACTCTTCCTACCATCCATCATCCAACCAATGTTATCCTTCCATAGCGGAACTCTACCCCTCATAATCTCGAAGGGACTGTGCCCTGTAGAATTACAAGGTGTGGTCCTGTATGACCAAACTGTTCTCCAAACTTCTTTTTCCCAACCTAGTTTTGCATTTTCTGCCAGCTGTGTGCTGTTCTTCAACACTCTGTTAAAGCGCTCAACAGCACCATTACCAGCCGGGTGATAATTGGATGTAGTAATGTGTTTAATGCCACACCTCGATAAAAAATTATTGAATTTATCAGAAATGAATTGCGGTCCATTATCCGTAATTACAGCTTCAGGGAAACCTTCCCTTAGGAAAACCGTATCCAAAAAATTCACAATGGAACCAGAATCTACCTTGGTCATGATACTGATTTCTGGCCACTTAGAAAAATGATCATACATCACCACTATATATTTACATTCCCCATCCGCATGTATAGGACCAGCAATATCTAAACCAATTTTTTCCCAAGGCATGTCAGGACACTTGATAGGAACTAACGGTGGTCTAAATGTTGATAAAGCTTTCTCTGAATCATTGCACAGGAAACATTCTCTTACCTTTCTTTCCACAGCCACATCTATTCCTGGCCACCAATACAATTGTTTAATTTTGCTTTTTGTTTTAGATATACCAAGATGGCCGTCATGGCACAAATCCAAAACCTTATCCCTAAGTACTTCAGGAGGTATAAATTTCCCATTACGCATTAACTTGTTGCCCTCAACAGACAACTCATCCTTCACCTCCCAAAAAAGCCTTAAATTCTCATCCAATTTTTTTTTATGAGGCCACCCCTCACACAACATGGTTTGAACATTGTTTAAAACCAGATCTTCATCCACAGATTTATTCCATTTATCTTCAGTAATACCCTGAACATCTTGTACAATATCAGCTACCCAACAATCTTCCAATCCCTTCACATCTTCATCCGTACTGGCAAGGGGCATCCTACTTAGGAAATCTGCAATTTTATTCTTGACCCCCAGTACATAACATACCTCATACTTGTAATCTAAAAGTCTCATGGATAACCGAGCAATGCGTGGTGAAGCCTTGAACAAACCCTTAGTCGTTAAGACCTTGGTGAGTGGTTTATGGTCACTCCGCAAAATGACATTTGTGCCCCATTCAAATGCTCGGAAATGTTCCAACCCCCACACACATGCAAGAGCTTCCCTCTCAATGACCTAATATTTTGCTTCAGCATCAGTTATCGAGCGGGAAGCAAACGCAACTACACATTCCTTATTATTCTCATTCATCTGTGAGAGTACAGCTCCCAACCCCTTACTGCTAGCATCCGTAGTAACAATGCTTTGCAGGTTTGGGTCAAATCCTTGTAGAGCAGGTGCCCGAATAATGTCTCTTTTAATTATTTCAAAAGCCTTTTCACACTCCTCAGACCACTTGAATACACACTTATTCTTAAGCAATTGCCTAATGGGAAAAGTTTTTTGAGAAACATTATGGACAAACTTGGCATAATACTCCGCCAAGCCTAAAAATGCCCTAATTTCTTCCTTGTTTGTAGGTGCAGGAGAATTTCTTATAGCCTGTACTAAACTAGCTTTAGGTTGGATGCCTTTACCACTTACTTCGTTTTCCAAATATGTGACACTTCGCCTAGCAATTGTGCATTTACTATATTCTGCAGTAAGTCCATTATCTCCCAACACCTGGAGAACCTTTCTAACTTTGGCATCGTGTTTATCCTTCGTATCTCCCATAATTAATATATCATCTTGAAAAAAAAATACATCACGCATTTTACTGAATAATTTATACATCAGCCTTTGAAACATAGCAGCCGCAGACGTCAACCCAAATGGCACCCTAACAAATTGATAACACCCAAACGGTGTAATAAACGCGGTCAATCTACGGCTATCAGGATGCAAAGAAATCTGGTGATACGCAGAAGTCAAGTCGATTGTGGTGAACCATTCTTTACCTTTAGTTAGGGTTACCACCTCGCTGATCTTAGGTAATGGAAATTGATCTACCAAAATGTTTCTATTGAGGTCCCTAAGATCCACACACAATCTTAACTTGCCATTGGAACGTCTCACTACAACCAATGGCGAAATCCAGTCAGATGATTCCACCTGCTCAATAATACCTGCTTGCAATAACTTGTCTAATTCACCAGACACTTCGTCCCTAATACTTATGGGAATATTCCTGGCCTTGTGGATTACTGGTACAGCGTTATCCTTAAGTATGATTTTGTGTTGGAATTTCCTTAACATGCCTATAGTTCCTGAAAATACTTGTGGAAACAAATCCCTTATAGTTGCGTCACTCATCTCACCTCCATGTATAATGGACACTGGTTCCGAGCTGTTTGGATCTAGAACCATTCCCAGCGCTCCCTGATCCCACCAGCCTAAAACTGAAGGTCCAGTCTTAGAAACATACAATTTGCATTCTGCCTTATGGTCTTTAAAAGAAAATAACAATTTCTTGTAACCTATCAACTGGATTGGCTCTCCAGTAAAACTTTTCGGAGAGATATCAGGAATGTCTAGAACCCCACCGAAAACATGTTCACATTTTTTTAACCAAACCAGTTCATTTACAATAGTATAAGGTGAACCAGAGTCAGCAGTAAAAGTGATGGTGACATCCCCAATAGAAATATCGCATTTGTTTTTTTTCCGCTGGAAATCCAGTGTCGAAGATTCATGATCCTTTACACTGAGCACCCACATATTCCTGTCGTCACTGTCTGAGGAAGATGCTGAGTCCGTTGCACTCTCTAAAAGTTTTATCGCCAATTTTTTTTTCCTCCTGCAAACTTTAACAAAATTACCACTAATGCCGCAACCTGAACATTTCTGGTTCCTGGCAGGACAACTTTTATCATTCGCATAATGCCCCACCAAACCACATCTAAAACATGTAACATTCTTTTTAGTAAAATCTTTCTTGGTCTTTTTTTTATTTTTACTGGTGTAGTCTTTCTTTAAAAACTTGTCAGACCCAGACTTCACCTCCCTAACATTGTTTACAAAATTGTCTGATCCAGAAATAGTGTCATCATTTTTTTTACTTCCCTGTAGAACGGCTTTTGCACATCTTCCAGTCAGTTCTGCTTTTTTAACGACTTCGATGGCTTCTTGTAAAGACGATTCTCCTTTAGTTCATAAACAATCCTGTATGTTTCGATTTGCTGCATGCATAACAATCTGGTCCCTTATAAGTTTGTTGTGCAAAACACCAAACCTACAAGTCAAAGCCAAGTTCTTTAAGGCTGATACATATTCCTCAATGGTTTCTTCCTTCTCCTGCTTCCTATGGTAAAATTTGTAACGATCAATACCTACGCAAACAGTAGGAGCATAGTATCTATCTAATTCTTCTAAAGCATGACAAAAAACATCACCATGTTCTCTATGTTTCTTTTCAATTCTATTGTATGTTTTCAGACCAAGCGGTCCCAAACAATGTAATAAAATTTTCTTCTTTTTATCAGCAGAAAAATCATTCTCTTCATCACACGTTGAAATGTAATTAATAAAGTTTTCCCGCCATTCTGGCCATTTTGTGGAAGTATCACCAGATCCAGGAATAAAAGGTTGAGGTGGTGGTAAATTCAAATTACTAGAAGCCATAAGTAGTTATGTTATTCCACTTAAATTTTACCACGGACTTAAATTCCACTTAAAACGAGTATGAATTCAAGAAGCGAAAGTTGACAGACAAGTTGTCAGAGTTCCTACACTGACATTGTAGCACAGTCTTCTTTTAAAAAAAATATGCAACCCTTAGTGTTGTTAAACAACATGAAAACTTCGTTAATATAAATTCCTCCAAGTCTCTACTTATTAATATGCAGAGACTAGCGTCTCTGTCACCTTAGAGACACTAGCGAAAACGGACTAATCTGGTTGGCGTCTCCGTCTCCTTGGAGACGTTAGCGAAATGGTGTTAATCGGCATCCGTGTCTCTGGGTACGTTGCCCAGGAGACGCATTTTGAGCGTGCGCGTCCGTTGAATAGAGGACGCTCACGCTGCCCTGCTCGCGCCGCTCTGCTCGCCGAAGAACCAGAGGAAAAATTACAAAAAATATAAACATATAAAGTAACAAATGTGATTACTGCAATGTTCTGTCCCACGTCGACAGCTCCCTAAGCAGCAGTAAAGTTCAATCAATGCGGTGATGAAGCATCAAACCGCGTGGGAGCCGGGGCTGCGCAACTCGTCCCCAAATTTGTAGTGAAGGTCTTCTTGGTTGAAATAAAGAAACTCCAGCGATGTGATCACAGTGAGTAAATTCAATTTATTCCAATGCAGAAACCCCGGCTGCAGCACACGGACTGGTTACAACCACGCCTCAGGTCCGCTCTCCAACCGTCTCACAACTCACCCCGACATTCCCTCCTAACATTCCCCTGTTCTCTGGCTCGCGCGTAGCTAGCATAGCGCGAGCCCGACAACATGGAAAGACACTTCATAATGATAAAACCTAAAACGAAGATACAACACACTGTACACAATATCCTAGTTCTTATGTTGCCCGTTTAGGAGGCAGCTTCTAACATCTAGACACAGCATTGCAACAGAGCTGTGTTTCCAACACAGTATGGGTTTGTTATATAAATGGTGCACTGACCCGGAAGGGGTAGAAGACATTCTAGCTATGACCATCCTAGGGTGAATGCTGTGTTTGACATGCAGCTCTGCAACTGCTAATCTTCCAGCTTCCTGAGAGCATAGCCATCTACACCACAGGCTGACTCCTGACACTGCCTTCAAGTATGGGGGTTATCCCTTATATTGAGCCATGCAGAAGTGTTAGGGTTAGGTAGGAACCTGTAGAACTTCTAGAACGACATTCATCATGGTTGGATTGTTTATTTTCTTTCTCATGTTTGTAATGCTGATCACTATGCTTTGTTTAATTTGCCTAATTATCGTAGCTCATTTTTTTTATGCCAGATTGCAATTGTTTCAATAAATGTTTCCTGCATCTCTTTTGTGTCTTGCCTTCACATGTATGAGCACTACCACAAAAGGGTAAGATCTGTTTCCATGACTTCCCTGAGGAGTCAGAGTATCATGTTCAGGTTACCATAATCACCTTCCACCCCGGTTGGCTTGGGTGTCCAGGTGAGACACTGTAAACTAGCCAGGAGTTGGCCCACCATCTCCTGATGGTGTGGATGAAGTCAGTCCCCAGATTTTGATCCTAATACATAGTCCTATCACCTTAGTAGGATACATATAACAGTTTTACTTCCTATGCAGTAGAAATACAGTGACCCTGTGTCACCACTTTATGTGCTTCCCATTCAGTGTATCTAGCAGAGGTGGAATCCACATGAGTGTAAAAATATTGTGTGATATGTGAGGCTATGGTGACTTGGTAGGGCATGTCCTTGAACACTTCTGTGTGCATACAGTAGGTCATTATCTTAGCCTTTGTGTGCCCTGACACAAGGTTTGCAGCAGTGGACAGTGGTCAGATATTGTGCATGAGAGGTGAGCCACTCGCAATGTGCTGTGGCACACCCCATCACTGAAAATGAGCAGGTCTATTTGTGTGTGAATATCATGCAAAAAGGAGTAGAACGAGTATTATCACGCTGTGGGGTGCAATCTCATGTGTTCCATCCACCGGTGGAAGGGCTATCCCAGTCTGTAAATCTCCATATCCACCAGAGGTAGAGTCGACAGGTCCGTCTCCATGTCCAGCACACAGTTGTAGTCTTCTGCCCAAATAGCCGGTGTCTGTAGATTGTGAAGAATAGTGGGGATCAACTGGTCCGAAAAATTAGAATGATTCACGTTGGGAGCATATATTGTGATAAGTTTGAGCTGTTCCCCATGCAATGATGCTGCTATTCTGTGTGACAACCGCATATAAGGGACCCCCACGGAAATCCAAATTCAGTACCCCTCTGGTAAAGTCAGAACAGGCTGTGCCAAATACCTGACCCCTGCACATTGCTCGTAACCTCTGCAGCTCTGTAGCCACCAGGTGAGCCTCCTCCAAGATAGCAATGTGAAGGAAGTGGCACTTAAGGAAAGTGTGTATCGTATCGTGTGCTGCTTCCTAGATGTTGCCATGCCACGCATATTCCTGGTGAGAGTTGTATGTGGTGGTCACTACCTTAGGTCTGTTGCCCATGTATACCATGTGAAGTGGGGTGCAACCCTCCAGGACAATGCATGGGTAGCAGTCGGAGCCCCCTGTCAAGACTCATATAACATATTGCACAGTACATCATGTGATGTAAACTTATAAAGGAACAAATATGACAAAGCAGAATAAACTTTCTTACAAAGGCTAGACGGTCACTAGTCAGCCAGCCATCAACATGCAACAAGTACCTGTGAACATTTAGTAACAGTGTAAAGATGTCCATTCCGAAAACAGCTGATGTGTGGTAAGTCACATAAAGCTCCTTGAATTGCCATGCCCCATAGATAGCAGTAAGTCCCACGGTCCCCAGTACCACTCCTACCCCCTCGGATGCCATAGAGCATACCTGTACCCAGATGCTGAGAACAGTGTCAGAGTTCAATCACCTAAGGATTTATCATCGGCCAGACGAGGAGTGAGAACCGAACTCACTGCATACCCCCCACACACACCCCAATCTGATGCACCGGATTCATGCGTGCCAGTCTAAGCATCCGACCCATGTTCAGATGACTGTGCAGCAAAGGGGTTTTCAACATGTAGTAGCAGGTTTGTGGCAACCTGCACTCTCTCCAAAAGCTACCTGTTCAATGGTTGGCCGGGACGTACAAGTTCGGTTGCATCTTCTCCTCGGGTTTAGTATCAAGTACATAGATTATGAAATCTTTCCAAACCCCATGAAGAGAAGTCTCAGTTTAGCAGTAAAACATCTTTGTTAGCTCAATTCTTTCAAGTTCATTTCCATAAGTTTACCAAATTTCCTATGCTGGTATCACAC
Source organism: Pleurodeles waltl (assembly GCF_031143425.1). Classification (NCBI taxonomy): domain Eukaryota; kingdom Metazoa; phylum Chordata; class Amphibia; order Caudata; family Salamandridae; genus Pleurodeles; species Pleurodeles waltl. The sequence goes on from NC_090450.1 coordinate 467,362,302, forward strand.
TTAAGAATGGTCTTCACCTAATTATAAAATCAGCTTCTTCATTTTTTTAAATAAACAGTTAAGTCAGAACGTATATATTTAGAATGTGCTTTTAGTTGCCCACTGTAGTCAATTTATTTACAGCACCAGATACCATTTACAAACAGGCAGCTTCACAAATATATTATATCATTAATCTATGCAAGTATTGCGAAACATATTTTGGAGGTAACATTCTCTGGCTGAAAAATCTTCTTTTATAATGGAAATGAGACACTATTTTGACCTTGTTCAAGGTTTTAAACAAAAAAAAAAACGTAAATGTCCTTTATTGAACCTTCTCCCAGTGCCTATTTTATTGAGGGATACGAAGTATCAGCTAAACAGAAGCATTTTTTTACTTTGGAGTCTGGACAATATTTGCTATTTTCCTCATTTGTTTGATTTACCTAAATAGTTAAATTGTCTTGAGAAAGTAAAGTACAACAGTTTATAGTAAGGTAACAGTAATTCATTTATTAAATGTCTGTTGCAGGGAACTACTATTATCATACAAACAAAACTATAGAACAATATGCACCTATAAATGCGTTGGATACAATTTTACACTTCTGAATAAGATTTTAAAAAACGATTGTTCATTCATAAGTTTCGTTGATACTTGACTGTGGAAACTTCGGGCCAGATTTATGGAAAAGTGGCGCTGCATGGTGCTGAGCCAAAATTGGCCGTGCCACACTGCGTCACTTTAGAAACGCAGGTATGCGCTGTATTTAAGTGAATATGGCGCACTCCTATATTGTTCCCTGCACAGGCGCTAAATGTAGCTGCCAGTGCCAACGCAGGCATCCTTGCACCATTGTGCAAGGATGTTGATGTTGAGGGGTGTGATTGTTTATGTGCGGCAAGGTGTCCCTTCCTGCACATAAACAATCACTAACTGCGCTTTGGCACTTCTGTTTGTGCTGTGCAATGCAGCACACACAGAAGTGCCAAAGCATCATTTTCAATTGATTATTTACGTGCAGGAAGGGACACTTTCCCACACATAAACCATAATTTCTGGCATTTTGCTCTTTCTATGCGTTCTGCAGAATGCAGCACACATAAAAAGCAAAAAACAAGGAGGAATAAAAGTATTCCCCTGGCAGTGTCGTTGGATTTTGGCGCTGCCTCAGGTTTACAACATTTCATAAATCTGAGGTAGTGTCAAAATGCAATGGGTGTTGCTGTGGCACGCCCAAAGCAACACCCATTGCACACCCCTTCCACGCACAGTGCTGCACAGGAAGGTGCCGAATTTACATGGTGACGTTCAGCCACAAAAAATGGCTTAACGCCACCTTGTAAGTACTGCGCAGTGCTTAGCGCCGCAGGAGCGTGACGCTAGGGGCCTATAAATACACCCCTTCATACTTACTTCGTAAGTACATCTTGCCCCACCAAAGGCTCCTTTACATGTTGTAGCATGTTTTGCCTCCGGTAGCAAACTCAAATCCCTCCTATCCTTGTCACGCTGGTAAGGATGAAGAATGGAGCCATGAGCATCTATGAAATGGTCTTAACGTGTACAACATTTTCACGCTGGTGATCCCTTTCTAGCTGGATCAAAAATGTAAAACCTGAAAATTAACTGGTAGGGCTGAGACCCTTCTTCTGGATCCTCCAACAGGGCACCATAGCATACTCACCTGAACATCTGACAAACACCCTTCACTTTCCTTTCAATAAACATATGAAAAATGTACAATACGTGGGTATTATTTCCATGTACATTTGCACTATTTTCACTTTCTAATAGTAATTCCACATGAACCTAGCTATCTACTGACTCCCTCTTTTCTATTCTACTGTGAGTAACACAGGATGCTACTACTTCTCATATACGACTCATAGCTGTCGAAAAAATAGTAAAGTATTCCATAGTGCACTGTACTGTATTGTAGCAGTTATATAGTAATCACTATCCCTATGTGGGGCACTTAATCACATACCCATTCTGGCAGAATACTACAACACCATGCAGGGTGTGTGGATGCAAAAGCGTGGTCATTGTTTTGAGCCTATTCAGGAAGTATTTTCAAGTTGTGGATGAGGTGCTGTTATTTAGCCTTGAAATGCATATCTTAATGATGTTATGGATGATGTCCTGTTGGCACCGATTAGCTGCAGATCCGTAGTTGTGACTTTTCATGTGGTTCCTTTCTATGAGGGGTGCAAAAGAATGGTGTCCACACACACTTATTTTGGTGGCATGTGCACAACTCAAATTACGTTTAGTATCAGCAAAAAAATGATTGACCGGTCAAATACTTTTATGAAAAAAGAAGTATTTATATACCAACAGAAAGTAAACTATGGCATTCACAAACAATACACACAGTCCCCTCAGGTTAGGGAATAATGTTTTAGTAGGCAGGTTCCTAAGCCCTACTCCCCTCTCGCTAGCTGTAGAGGATATTCACTATTCTCTATAGGTGGCATTCAGTTTAAGCCTCACTAGTAGCCCGAGTCTAAGAACTACGACTCCAACTCTTCTTAGGTCGAAAGTGTTCCAGCGCCGCAGCACAATATGGCAGGTAAGCTCCCCATGGATTGTCTCGCCCATAAATCAGCCTTCCACACAACAGGAGGACCTGCATGACTAGAGTCTGTAAGCATGCCCCCTTCATGGGTGCTGAAGCAACAGCGGCTCCCTTCAGTGAGTTCTTCACATGGCCATGCAGGAGCCCCTGTTGGATATCTTTGGGTTCCTCACATGCAGTCCTGTGGAAGCAGGGTGTTCCTTGATGCTCCTCTAATACTGGTAGGTATCATTGGACCATCTCAAAGGTAGGGAGGAGGGAAAATTAAATGCTCCTGGTGCTCAGTCGAGGCTTGGGCTTGCACAAGTCACCACGGTGGCTTCTTACTTGACTGGACCATGCTCCTTGCCTTTTCCCAAGGCCCTGCCTGGCATATAGGGTCACTGTCCTCACTGTGTACATGGGCTATGGCACTATCAGCACAAGAACAACCTTCATGGAGGCCCCACTGGGCACACCGGATCACCCACTTCACTCAGCACACAGACTACAACCCTACTGGTGCAGAAGGCAGCTCCTCACACCTCACATCAGAGATCCAATCACCAGGATCTCCCACTGGATCTCCCTCCCTCCAGGGTTCTCCTCTCCCTCAAAGGGTACACTGGTCTTCAGAAGCAGGTAGGCACTGATGCTCCTGGCTCCAGGGTCAGGTGTTCTTGGATTCCCTGGGTGATGTACAATCACTTAGCTGGGAGACTAGTAGTCCTTGGCCTTCTGTCCTGGTCAAAGACAGAAATCTTGCAGAGCTTCTGAGTGCTTGACAGTTGACAATTTTGGGGGCCTCCAGCTATGATTTAGAGTCTGTCCTTCCTCCAGAAAGCAGTTTGACATAGCAGGATTGACTCGAATAGCTACACAACACAGGCCATGGGAGTGACTAGAGGTTCACACCTAATTGTCAGCCACTGTGATATATGCAACAAAGGGTTACCCAGGGCCTCAGACCTACTTGCCCTATGATTCTCTCAACAACCCTATACCCTCCCTGAGATATATCATTAGGCTTCTTCCCACTGACCTTTCTGTGACTCAGAGAGCACCACTGCAGTAGCCTGAAGAGGCTGGCTCTCCCTTCCACCAGTGTGTCCCACCCAGCTCACAGGAATGCAGCAATCCATAAACCCAACTGGGGGGATGCTACTTCCTTCTCGTGCTCCTCCAGTTAGACCTGGGACTCCCAAATGAACCTTCACTGTACTGTACCATTCACAGGCACACAGATACCTTGCACATGCATATTATGTACATACACTGCATAAACACTACGAGGCATATTTATACTATGTTTGCGCCGGAATTGCGTTGTTTTTTTTTACGCAAATCCGACGCAAAGCTAACTCCATATTTATACTTTGGCGTTAGACCCGTCTAGCACCAAAGATCTTGGAGTTTGCGTCATTTTTTAGCGTGGACACCTACCTTGCGCTAATGATATGCAAGGTAGGCGTGCCCGTCTAAAAAATGACTCCAAGGCATGTGCGCCTTATTTAAACTCTCGTGCAAAAATGGCGCACGGGAGTGGGCAGGTCAAAAAAAATGACGTCCAGCTGCTTTTGCGTCATTTTTTAACGCCTGGTCAGGGCAGGCGTAAAGGGACCTGTGGGCTCGGAAGGAGCCCAGAGGTGCCCTCCCATGCCCCCAGGGACACCCCCTGCCACCCTTGCCCACCCCAGGAGGACACCCAAGGATGGAGGGACCCATCCCAGGGAACTTGAGGTAAGTTCAGGTAAGTATTTTTATTTTTATTTTTTTGTGGCATAGGGGGGCCTGATTTGTGCCCCCCTACATGCCACTATGCCCAATGACCATGCCCAGGGGACATAAGTCCCCTGGGCATGGCCATTGGGCAAGGGGGCATGACTCCTGTCTGTGCTAAGACAGGAGTCATTTCAATGGGGGTTGGGAGTCAAAAAAAATGGCGCAAATCGGGTTGAGGCCAATATTTTGCCTCAGACCTGACTTGCCCCATTTTTTGACGCCCAAGCTCCATTTTCCCCTACGCCGGCGCAGCCTGGTGTGGGTCAATTTTTTTTTAAGCACACCAGTCAGCTGCCCTGGCTAACGTCATTCCATAAATAAGGCGCCCGCATGGCGCTTTGGAATGGCGTTAGCCGGCGTTAACATTTTTGACGCACAACTGCGTTGGCGCAGTTGTGCGTCAAAAAGTATAAATATGGCCCTACATCTTTCATGTATTGTACCATTTGCAGACCTGCATACATCCAGCACAAATATGTAACACACATGAACTGCTCATCAGAGCATCTTCCTTGTCTTGTACCATTCAAGGGCACACATACAACAAGGACATGTATGTTGCACACACCCACTGCGCACCACTGCACGCCAATACAATGCAGGCCAAGGGTATGTGAGTTAAGCACACAGCAGCAGAGCCTGTAGGCCTCACTCGAGTGACACAAGTAAAAAGTCTTGTACACTTCTATTGATCCTACATGGTATGCTGCAATCACCGTGCCCATGCTGCTGAACTCCTGCCAAAGGCTGTACCCTTTCACTTCTATAAGAGCAGCATTTTGGGCACCTCTCCTGGCCCAAAAAGATTCCAATAAGACAGGCCTATGTCATGACACACATGCATGTCCCCTGTTTGCCCATGACAAAAAAGTTTGTATCAGGAATCCAGACATCATTACATTTGGGGCATTCAGGTCAGGGGTATATCTCCACCCCCATGTGAGAGACTTCCATTAAGGGACCATTTTAGTATAAATATCACACTCAACCAGCAATTTGTTACAAACTTCAAACAGTTTAATATGTGTCCTTCTCAAAGTGGGACTTTCAGTGTAAAGTGCATAATACTATTCAGAGAGATTCCTTAGTGTGTGTATAAAATTTGAAAGCAAGGAAAACGCCATAACTGTGGTGCAGTAGTATTCTTGGACCCCAAGCCCTAGGCTATGGTGCCACTGTGCCTTCTGCACTCTTCGTATGTATGGCCCAATTCGCAAATTATTTATTGGGACTTAGGCCCTCATTACGAGTGTGGCGGTCTCAAGACTACCACTCTCACGATGGAGGTCAGACGGCTGCAGACAGGCCGGTATGGCCGCCCTATTATGACTGTGGCACTTGGGCCACTGTCTGACTGCTGGCATTGCCAGGTTGTGGCCTGTTGACAGCCTGGAGGTCATGGTGGTCGCAATCCGCCAGGGCAGCACTTCAAACAGCACTGCCCGGGGGATTACGAGTCCCCTTTCAGCCAGCCTTTGCATGGCGGTCTCACAGCAATGCAAAGGCTAGCGGAAAGGGGGGCGTTATTCTGCACTGCCCATGCACAGTGCAGGGGCCCCCATGGAAAGACCCGATGCGTATTTCACTGCCCAAATTACGTAGCGCATTCATCCGGGGAGGCAGCGGCAGCCAGAACCAAGGGCAGGAGCCCTTTAAAACAAACTTCGCGCTCCCACCCGCGGGAAGCGCATTCATCTGGGGAGGCAGCGGCAGCCAGAACCAAGGGCAGGAGCCCTTTAAAACAAACTTCGCGCTCCCGCCCGCGGGAAGCGCATTCATCCGGGGAGGCAGCGGCAGCCAGAACCAAGGGCAGAAGCCCTTTAAGACAAACTTCACGCTCCCGCCCGCGGGACCCGCGTGGGCGGCGCCCGGGCAAAGCCCGGGCCAAGTGCGGGCCCGTCCTACGCCCGTCTTCGTCTGGATGAGGCTGGGCTGGGCCTACTCTCTTTCACCTACCGTCTAAATACACCAAGTAAGCCTCAATTTATATAATTTACTGGGATCCCATAACCTTACAGTCTCCATGGGGAAAAGGAAAGCTGCCGACTCCCTAGACCCCTTGTCAGATTGTAAAAAGCAGAGGAAGCGTACTGCTAAATTGGTTACCAAGCCCAAAAAACCCTTCGAGGAGATAGACCTGTTGTTCGAAGAGGTTGAGGCAATATTAAACTGTTCACCCAATCATAATGGTGTCCCCCTCGGGAAAAACGCCCTAGTCCCACCTGGGAAGATACAAGGCTACTTTAAGAAATGGACAAAGGATCAAGGTCCGGACCCAGGTTTGACCAACAATGGTGCAACTTTATCAACAACGCACCTGCTATCCACCCCCCCCCCTCAAATGATATAATAAACACGACAAAGGTATTGGTGCACAGGTGCGGATCTCCCCATGTGGAAACAGAGGGCAACATCCCTAATCCTGCCATATCACCGAGTCCTGTGATCAAACTGATCTCGAATATACCTTGTAGAAATCGGTTTGAGGCCTTAGCTGAGGAGGATGAAACTCCTAGAGTTCTTGATACAATTATAAATGATACCAACAAAGAGGCTATCCACTGCACCCCAAAACCAGTTCCCGTCTCCCTCTCAATGCATCCTGCCACTGAGCCTAGCAATGCCCTTATACTTCAGAGAATAGAAGAAGTTAGGTCCCTGGTTTTACAACTGGCCAAATGCTTCCGGGAGAGCTTAGAGCGTGGATGCAAGTGCAATCTTAGGGATGAAGGGGCGAACACAGGCCATACAATGCCTGACCCAACACTATCAATCCGACTTGCACATGGGGGCCAGGCCACTGATTATCAAAAGGAGAAGATACATCGGGCTGGCTTAGATGGGAACGCAATACGCCCTGAATCCAAAACTACACAGGCGAGCCAACACAGTAAAAGATTATTAGATGAGGAGGATACTATGGGAAACCATAGTGCTATTAACAAATTCCCCCCAGGGCCCTCAAGCCACCTGCCATCAAAGAGCCGTAAACAGATTGACAATCTTCCACTCAGGAGATCCTATGCCATACCTAACGACAGTGACCCATTCGCTTCCAAACCCGCTCCCGGTTGCTTTAATGCCCTTTCTCTTCAGAGGACTCCTCACGATCCAGTTTTATTGCCAAAACCCCAATGCCTCAAGCCTGGAACTAATACTCTTTTTTTAAAACAAGTCCCGAAATTGTTACCAGGACTCAGTGAGGATCATGAGTCTAGGGTTAACAAAGTAATCTACTGGCTAGGACACCAAAGAAATTGTCTATCAGTTATACGTTCAGATATCTGTAACACTAAGCGGTGGTGTCCCTTAGGATCAACTTATGATGTAATTTCAATCGAGTTTCACAATAGATCCCTGGTAGAAAACCTTATTCTGTTCAATGATCAAACTCTCCATCTTATGGAACATAGAAGGGGATACATCACCTTAGAGACAGCACTGGAGCTAGAAGGCCAACCACAAATTCCTGGTTACTCATGTAACAATGTAACTAGTAATCAGTCCAGGCATGTCGATTGTATCCGGCCCAACTCAGTATGACTGGCAATAGCCCAGGGAACAACCATTGGGATTAGTGTAGAGGAACCCAGCTCGACGATTTCTGATGGACCTATTGATACAGAGTTGATTCTTGAGAGGCCCAACCCACAGCCACCAAGCCCGGTCTTTGAGGAAAAAGGCATATCAATCATGACATGGAATTTAGCTGTCCTTGGGAGGAAATTAAACAATCCTGACTGGTGTTCCTATATTAACACCCAAGACATATGTATTTTTCAAGAAACATGGGCTGAAGAGCTGATTACCCTAAATGGGTTTCTTTCCTTTAATGTGGCTGCTCAACCCTCCACAAAACTGACGGGTCAAGCTAAAGGAGGACTTCTGATGTTAATAAATAAAACTGTGCAGTGCACATATAAGACTCTAAAGTTTGATAGCCCAGACCTGATGGGGCTACAAATCACGTTCCAACAGGATTTCACCATAATTTTTGTCAATGTTTATGCCCGCTCAGTTTTGCGAGGGGTTGAGTCCCAAGTCTTAAAACAGCTTCTTGATTTTCTAGACATCTTGCAACCAACCTCCTATCTAATAATAGCTGGGAATGTAAATTGCACCTTTGAACCCTCTGTGATACTAACTGGTCTCACAGAGGTTGAAGATCAAACATTGGGGCTTACACAGTTGACTAGTGACAATAACTGTTTTAACTCTCGTGTAGCTACCCAATTGGCATCCCTTTGTTTGAAACATGGTCTCAGGGCATGTAATGGCCGCATGCCCTCTGACCTGGATACTGCACCCACCTTTAAACGTGGTTCAATTACAAGTGTAATCGATTATTTTTTAGTGGATGTGAGACTGTGGCCCTTTCTGAATGATATGAAGGTGGATGTTAGAACCGAAAGTGACCATTATCCCTTGCTACTCTCTATGTCAGGTGATGTTTTTGGTAGGACTTTGAACAAACAAACTACCCTGGTCCCAATTCCTACCATGAACATCACATCTACGAAGGTCAGGTGGCCAAAGGTCCAGTCAAACCCTTATCTGCTACGTAAGATTGATCAGGCTTTCATAGATATCCTTGCTCCATATAGTGACTACGATTCCAATGATATCCCCTTCTTATCCATACATGAAAATATGATCATAAGACTGCAACGTATATTCTATAGGAAGGTTGGGGCAAGACACCAAGGAGCTATTTCTAGCTCATGGTTTGACGAGTCCTGCCACACGGCCAAGAAAGGATTAAAAGGTGCCCTCATAAAAGGAACTCATGGGGAAATACTATTAGCTAGGCGTACCTACAAAGAATCCATCACCCGAGCAAAAAAAAACTGGGAAGACACAATTTGGCAGGAATTGTTGGATGCTACTCAATCTTTTGGGAATTGTTAGGTAAATGAGAGAAAGAGGGCAGGACTGGTGTGAGAAGCCATATACAGCCAGAAAAATGGGTTGAGCACTTTTCGTACTTATATAGGAAAATTGAGACCCCCACAATCCTAGTTACAGGGGAAGCAGGCCAAGATCTCTACCCCGATGAGCATTATGGACCAGCTCCCCTTGAAGGGGGCTCACAGGATTTTAAGAGCCATATCTGCTTTACTATTAAAGAAACAGCCAATGCTATTAGTTCTTTAAAACTTGGGAAAGCTCCAGGCCCAGACACAATTCCGGGGGATCTTTATTCGTCAGAACCAACAGTCTGGACTTGGTATATCAATACACTCTCTAATAAAATTGCCGAAGGGGGGCAGATCCCCATGACATGGAAGGGTGCAGAAATTATCCCCATCCACAAAAAGGGTAACGTAAACCTCCCGACAAATTACAGACCAATTAGTTTAATTGACAACATCCCAAAAATATTTGCCAAGCAACTCCTAGGTAGATTAACCCATTAGGCCAAAGATCAGAACATTCTTTCCCCTCTTCAAGCTGGATTTTGACCTAGGACCAGTACAATAGACCAGGGCCCTCATTCTGACGTTGGCGGTCGGCGGAGAGGCGGCGGTCGGACCGCGAACAGACCGGCGGTCAGAAAAATGGCATTCTGACCGCGGCGGTCACCGCCGCGATCGACCGCCACTTCCCCACTCCGACCGCCACGGCGGTCATGACCGCCGGGCTGTAGTTTGCGCACTCCGGCCCGGCGGTCGTCCCAAGACCGCCAACGGTATCATGACCCTGCCTACCGCCGCGGTTTCTGGCGGTCGGGAACCGCCATGCGAACCATGGCGGTAGGCACCATCGGGGCCAGGGAATTCCTTCCCTGGCACTGATAGGGGTCTCCCCCACCCCCCACTACCCACCGAGTCCTCCCCCCACACCCTCCACCCCCCTGCCACCCCCCAGAGGTGGTACGAACCCCCTCCCCACCCCCACCCCGACATGCACATACATGCACCCCGACATGCACACACCCCCAACATGCACATATACACACCCCCTACACACACATACACAACGGGGACACATACCCGCACACATACATGCAGACATGCGCACCTGCCGAACAGCACACATTACCCATAGAGACAGCAGCACCCCCCGCCCGCATACACGCACTCACACACCCCCTCTACACACTCACACGCACAACCCCATGCACGCCCACATCACACAACACCCCCCCTCCCCCTCCCCTCACGGACGGTCAACTTACCTTGTGCGTTGGTCCTCCGGGAGGCGACGGGAGCCATGGGGAGGTGACCGCCAACAGAACACCGCCAACAGAAGACCGCCACACAGATATGTGGGTCGTAATTCTGTGGGCGGTGTTCTGCTGGCGTGGCGGTGGAGGTTGACCAGTCTCCACTTTTCCGCCGACCGCCAGTGTGGCTGCTGGCGGTTTCCCGGCGGAACGCTCCCAGCGGTCGGAATGCGCACAGCGGCATACCGCCGCGGTCGGCGGTCTTCACCGCGGCGGTAACTCGGCGGTCTCGCGAAAAGACCGCCAAGGTCAAAATGAGGGCCCAGGTCTTTAGACTGGCCATTCTGTACTGGAAATATACAGCCCTGGCTAAACAACCATTATACATCGCTTTTGTTGATTTGAGATCAGCTTTTGATCTAGTCCCGAGGGGAAAGGTGTTACAAAAAGTAGGGACTCCGGCCAATCTAATCCAACTTTTAAAGCGGTTGCATGAGGACACATATGCGCAGGTGAGATGGGGGAACCTAGGCGAACTAACGGACAAAATCCCCATAAATAGGGGTGTTCGCCAGGGTTGTGTGTTGGCACCATTTTTATTTTCTATTTTTATTAATGAGGTTGTACAGGTTTTAATGACGTGCCAGAATGATGCCCCCACCCTATGTGCCCAAAAAATTCCAATCCTTCTTTTTGCTGACGACTCTCTTCTTATTTCTAAATCTCCCATGGGCCTCCAAACTCTTATCAATAGATTTAACTCCTTTTGTCGAGATTACGGCCTAGAGCTGAACCATAAAAAGACCAAGTTAATGGCGTTCCGCTCAGGAGTGTGGAAGAAATGTACTATCCATTTAGAAGGGAATCTCCTGGATAAGGTTTCCTCCATTGATTATTTGGGTGTAAGGCTTGCTGATAATCTGAACTGGGCAGAACAGATCAACAAAAGTGTGGGTCGCCTGCAGCATGGCGCGGCATCAATCCTGCATTTCTACAGGGGCACGACAGCAAAAACTGTCTCCCCGGCAATTAAGATCTACATTGCCAGAGCACAGGGTGCCGCCGCATACGGAGCAGAGGTCTGGGGTTTTTCTGACTGTCACAGGCTCACTATCAGTGAGAACAGTTTTGCGAGGTCCTTGTGTGCATGTCCTCCTAGTACTCCACTGATACCACTGTTCTTAGACTTGGGCCTGAGACGCATAGCCGATCTAATTATTTTAAGACCATTATTATATTGGATACGACTATGGACTAACCCCAAATTAGACGCTTATAAGACCTCACTCCACGACCTGCTAATGTGTTCTAACTCAACCTCTATTCCTTGGGTTAAACATGTATCAAGTTGGTTTAACAAACTTGGCCTCAGCCACTTTTGGGAGGAACCCCATAAACTAGAAAAGGCTCACTCCATCGTGCTGAAACGCATATATTGGTGCTATGTATGCAACGATTATATTACCCACAGAACTTATGGCACCTTAACAAATCGCTTCACAGATTTTAAGTGGTATCCACAATTTGAACCATATTTAGACAATATTCCTGATATCCTCGGTAAAAGCTTATATGCCAGATTCCGTTTTGGGTCGTTGCAGTTGAAGTCATTGATGTGCAGATGGGGTACAAATACAGATACAAGTACATGCCCAGTTTGTGGTGCAAAATCAGAAACAGTTGAATACTTTATGTTTTTTTGCCCTGCTTACTCCCTTCCCAGGTCTAAGTGGATTCGTCATATTTGCCGCGAAATGGGGAAAAGAGACTGTGCCTCTGCTTTGAGGATTCTAAAAAGTCACCATTCTACGGTTTTAATACTTGCTGTTAGTAAATATTTATTAGTAGCATGGCGAATACGTAATTCCATTGTAAGGACTGTGTTTTAATTCAGAGCCCTATTTTTTACGCCTTTTATTCTTATAAGAACCGCAGGAGGGGGATTGAAACTGTATTATGTGTATTATGTGTACCGAGAATTTTAATTGGACTATGCTCTTAGGGATCCATGTTTTATAATAATTTTATCTATGTATTATTATTACTATTATCATTATTGGTTTTATTCTTATTCTTACTATTATTGTATATTCGCTTTGATGATCGATTGATCGAATAAAGCATGTGTTAAACTAAACGGGCAGTGAAATGAGTGACGAGTGCTGCCGCACCCAATGCACCACAACATTGCAACCGGCGTCAATTTTGTGCTGAGTTTTCCGCTGGGCCAGCGGACGGAAATGCTGTTTTCCCCCGCTGGCCTAGGAGAAAACTCCTAATAGGATGGCCAGCATAACGCCAGCACTGGCTGTATGCTGGCTGCAGCTGCTTTGGTGGTCTTCAAAAAAGACCGCCAAAGCCGTATTGCGGGCTTTATTCTTGTAGTGCTCCTGGCTTACTCCTGGAACTCAAGAGTGAGCCAGGAGTACTATAAGAGTATTCACTCGTTCTCAAACAAAAACATTGTAAATTGGTCCCAGGAGACCTGTTCTCTATTATGTAGTTGCTGATTCTTCGACTGTCTGCTGAAAGAGGGCATTTTGAGACATCAGAGCTCAAATGTAAAAAATTAATAGAGTTCAGTACTGATGACATTTTGTTCTTACATAGTGATATCTCAAATAATATGACATGTCCTTGACAAAACTTATTCCAACTATGCAGTCACTGGTGGCCATACTATACAAGGTTCCCCAGGTGTGCAACAAGCATATACACCCACTCTGTATGACCTCTTGGCACTTCGTTATCACAGAAGGGGCTGTAAACACCGCTATTGCAACCACTCTGTAATTTGGATTGGGCTGGTGCTAAATGTGTGCACTAGGGAGATTCACTCATTAACATAGGGGCTATTTCACACCTGCACTCTGAACAGTGCATTCATTTTAGTAAGGGGCACTGTCCTGATCCTGGTGCATGCACTTGCAGTTCAAATATTGTGCAGAGTGGGACAGTAATGCAGCACAGCTGTCCAAAGACATCATCAGCAATAGGGGCAGTGTGATTCAGTCTCTATCCATTCGCACTGTGGGAGCTGAGGTGTAAGTGATTTGAAATTGAAGCATATTTTCAGTGCTAGTAATTTATTATTGATTCCTGAGATCGAAGCTGAGACACCTGAATGGAAGCAGAATGGCAGCATAAAGAAGCTATAATTATTGTGCTTGTAATGGTCTCTCAAATGTATGAAGAGATTTCATTGGCAGAGTGATGAAAAGATGGGTTCACAATGAATCAAGTGTGGATAAAGCTCATTCCTAAAGAGTGCTGTCTGAAGAGAGAGAAGCTGCAGATTGGACTCTGTGTCCCTTCTTTTAATAATACCAGGCAGAAGAATAAAGTTTTAAAGGATGGCATCCATTTGCTCTTGCCTTTGTTCACTTAAAAAGAAATTGAGTTTACTATCCGACCAGAGCTCAGCCACAAGAAGTAACTCTAGGTCACATCATGAACACTGTGCTCAGACAAAGAATTAACTATGTGGGTGTTTTCAACAAAATTTCAGTGTGTACAGCACATAATCTGCCTCAGCAGCAATACGAGCATCACCACAACTCACAGGTCATATAAGGTAGGGTGTGCTGGCTCAGTGCAGAGCCTAGAGTCTGCTTTTTAGATGTTGCCTGCACAGTGCTTGTGTTGTGCTTGTGCAATCTATTGTATTTAATATAAATCTTAAAAGGGGCTTACATCCTACCCCCTTACTTTCCTTTTTTCATTGATTTCTGTGCTTACTACTTCCTTTGCCTCCTTTTCTATTGGCTGTAGCACTATTTCCTGCATTTAACAATGTATGTTCTTTGTGGGTTTGCACTTATCAGTGTCCCGATGCCCAAATACTGTGTTCATCTGCGTTGGTTTTTGAATTTCTTTTCTTAATTGATTTTCTACTTTTATAGTGTGAAATCCAAAGTAGGTATCGGAGTGCTTCACAGGCACAAAGAGATTAAATGATTTGCACAGAAACACTGGATGTTGTGCCTCACACTGAGACGCGAACTGTGATTACAACAGCACTTACCAGTGCCCCCGGGGCAACACGCACTCACCAGTCCCCTCCTGGGCCAAAGCTGGCACCCACACTAATGCTCCCTTTTGTTACTATAGCCCAGCGCTTGTCTAACCCTTCTCAGTGCCCCCAAATATACCCATCCTCGGGCTATCAAGCATGTTTCTACTTTATTCTGAAAGAAGTCAGAACCTCCCTCCGTCGGCTCTTTCAAATGGGCTTCTCTCCCTAGTTTCTTTCCACAGGAATGTGTCAGCGGCACTCTCAGTTTGGTGGTGTAAGCTTCCATTTTATGAAGAAAGAGTGGTTGCTTTTCTTCCTAACATTGAGAGTTTCACAGTGGGAGATGGGACCCCATTCACACTGAGCATTACCATTTTGATTGCTTTGATGCCATTTGTTGAAGGGGAAGGGGTGGGAGAGTGCCCCACTGTCAGCAGAGCACAAAGATGTTTAATCACTGCACACAATCAGAGCAATGACTTTCTCTGTAACGCCGCGCTCTGACCCGGCGTCTCTTTCTGTCCTCACGGGTGGAACACGCTACCGATATTCGGAGCGACGTTCTCCGCGTTTTTTGACTATGCTTTCTGGAAAGCATGTATTTCGCTTCCGGTCGCGCTACACTTACTTGTAGCCTTTTTTCTTCTTTTATTGTTGGTGGTGGGTTTTTTGTTGGGCCTTTTGCCTGTCTCTATCTATGCTGTGTCCATCTTGTCTTCTTCGTGATTTTGTCCCAGCATGCTCTGTTTTTCTTTTATACTACTTCCTTTTTCCTATACTGGTCTATGGGCTTTTCCCAATCCAAGATGGTGTTACTTCCCTTTCCTGTGATGTCACTTCCCTTTTCTCAGTATATAAGTCAGTCAGTCTTGTTCCTCCTTGCGTTGCAAACACTTCCTTCTGGTTGTGCTGTTCGCTCCTGTTCTTTGTTCCTGCTTTTTTGCCTTGGGAGATTTTTGCCTGTTCTTTGTTCCTGCTTTTGCCTTGGTTAATTTTGCCTGTTCCTTTTTTCCTGCCTTGTATCATGGATATTGACTATTTTTGTTTCCTGTTGTCAAGTCCTGTTTTTTCTCGTTTTCCTTCAGGAGTTCCTGTTAGAGGTTTTTTCCCCAGTGTTGTTTTTTTTTCCCTCTGGGACTCCTTCTGGAGGATCCGGTCTGCTTTGGCGTAGCCTGTCAAGCGGCACCGTGGCTACTAGAAGGGGTCGCCCTTATCTGGGAACATTCAGGACCTGTAGAAGACTTGGTGTATTCGCCAATCCGAAATCCAGAGGTGAGAAGTCCAGCTCAGTACGTGACAGATTGCAACGCCAAAAGATTCTGCGTTGCGAGAGCGCCATGGAAGATCCACAGGGAGAGGTGTCAGAAAATGCTCAAGCTATGTTACAGACTGTCCAACAACAAGCCCAAGAGTTACAACAGTTACGGGCAGAGAACACTGCGCTACGACAGGTCTTGTCTTCCCGATCAATGGACATACCACCCGTATCTGCTACTATTCCTCGATATTCCGGAGATCCTTTAAAGATGAAGGAATTTTTGGACGCCCTGACGGTTTTCTTTGCCTTTCGTCCACTCCAGTTTTCTTCGGATAAGACTAAGGTGGGCTATCTGATCAGCGCCTTGTCTGGTCCAGCGCTTGCTTGGGTGACTCCTCTGGTTTCTGCAGATGACCCAGTCCTGGCTAACTATTCCGCTTTCCTGACTATTTTCAAACAAATGTTTGAGAGACCTGGGGTAGAAGCAGCAGCTGAAGAAGCCTTATGTGACATTCAGCAAGGTAATCAGGATGTACTGCAGTATATAACCCGCTTCAAACAGCTGGCAGCTGAAACCTCCTGAGTAGAACGCACCTTCGTAACCCTTTTCCGCCGAGGCCTGCGTGAAGAAATTAAAGATCAGCTAGTACACTCTTCCCCAGCTTGTTCTTTGAAAGAATTAATGGATCAATCTATGAACATCGAGTATAGACTTCGAGAGCGCAAGATGGAGAGACGTAGAACTAGAGCTCCATACCAGCCTGGTACCTTCCGTGCTAGCAGTCAGCGAACGGAAGATAGTCCATCTGAAGCCTCTCCACCTCCCCATGAAGAGCCCATGCAGATAGATCTGGTTCGTGGGCCATTGACGGATTTAGAAAGGGAGGAACGACGACGAAGGGGACTTTGCCTATACTGTGGTAAGGTTGGCCACCTGATCCGTAGTTGTCCGGTACGTCCCTCAAGGCCTGCGGGAAACGCCAGCTCCCGTCCCCTGTAAGGAGGAAGGAGACGGGAGGAGCTGAAGTACCATCAATATGTTCCTCCAAAGAAAGCATGTCCACCCTGTTTATCCTCTCGGTCAAGTTACAAAGTTCACAAGATCAAGAAGAACATCTTCTGGCTCTCCTTGATTGTGGAGCCAGTGGACTCTATCTGGATGAGACCTGGGCTACTAGTAAAGGAATTCCCCGCATTCCTAAAGAAACCCCTGAGCAGGTTCACACAGTGGATGGCTCTCCGTTAACCTCAGGACCTGTGGTGGCCTCAACTCCTACTCTTTGTTTGACATTTGGGGGGCATCAAGAACACGTTGCCTTTGATCTCATAGCCTCACCAAATCACATCATGATTTTGGGAATTCCCTGGTTAGCCCGACACAACCCCTATATCAATTGGGAAACACGAACTATACCCCTAACGTCTTCATTTTGTCAACAGAATTGTTATTCTACTACTTCTTATTGGACTCCAAAAAGGTCCTGTCAGTCAACTAAGGATAACACTAAATCTATCAATACTATCCAGGGGGTTCCAGATTGTTATCAGGAATATATCAGGATTTTTCAGAAACCTAGTAATCCTATTTTGCCACCTCATCGCAGTTATGACTGTGCTATTCCTTTAATTCCTGATGAAGTCGTTCCCTTCGGTCGAATGTATTCTCTGACAGACCAAGAAAAGAAGGTGTTAAGGGAATATTCAGACGACAACTTACACAACGGTTTGATTGCTCCTTCTACGTCCCCCGCTGGGGCTCCTCTCTTCTTCGTCCCAAAGAAGACTAAGGATCTGCGTCCTTGTGTGGACTTTCGTGAACTCAACAGAATAACGATTAAGGATCGATATCCACTGCCTTTAATCAGAGATATACTGGATGCCATTCAAGGAGCCAAGATATTTACTAAATTAGACTTACGGGGTGCCTATCATCTGCTTCGGATCAAGGAAAGAGATGAATGGAAGACTGCTTTCCGTACCCCTTTTGGGCACTATGAGTATCGTGTTATGCCCTTTGGACTGACCAACGCCCCTTCTGTTTTTCAATGATTTATGGATTCAGTGTTCTCTGATGTACTCAATCAATATGTAGTCATTTATTTGGATGATATCTTGATATATTCCCGTGATCCTGAGCACCATGTAGATCATGTCCTACAAGTCCTGGAAAGACTCAAGAAAAACCAATTGTTTTGTAAACCTGAGAAGTGTGAGTTCCATAAATCTGAAGTAAGGTATCTCAGGTGTTGTATTAATCAACACGGAATATCTATGGATCCTGACAAGGTCAGTGCCATATTAGATTGGCCTTCTCCAACGTCCATTAAATAAACGCAATTTTTTCTTGGGTTATCAAACTTTTATCGTCAGTTTATTCAGAACTTTGCCCACCTACAAAGTTTCATAACACAAATAATTAAGAAAGAGAACCTGAAGAAGGGTTTCATTTGGACCAAGGAGGCTGAACATGCGTTTCAAGAATTAAAGACAGCCTTTACCCAAGCACCCGTGTTGCGTCATCCTGACAATACCAAGAAATTTATCGTCGTGACTGATGCCTCAGACAGAGCTATTGGAGCAGTTCTGCTGCAGAAGCAAGACAATGATGGATTGGAACATCCTATCTTTTATCTGTCGCATATTCTATCAGAGTCTGAACAAAATTATTCTGTACTGGAACGAGAACTACTCGCTCTCAAAGTAGCTTGTAAGGAATGGAGGCATTTCCTGATGGGTTCCAGAGAGCCTTTTGAAGCTAGGACTGATCACCGTAATCTCCAGTGTCTTCGGAGCTTTCAGTGTCGCAACGGTCGTCAGGCTCGATGGGCTTTCTTCTTTAGCCAGTACGATTTCGTGATCACGTACATACCTGGTTCCCAGAATTTAGTGGCAGATGCCTTATCCCGCAGATATCCTGACATAGCCAAGAACTCCTCTCCACATCTTATTGAGTCTAGCAGGATCATCGGAGCTACTCAATCTTTTAAAGAACGCGTTCAATCCGAGTACCAGTTTCTGTCTGCTTCAGAAAGGGATAAAGTGACTCCTTTTTTGCAGAAGAAGGACAACTACTTCTATCATCAACATGCTCTCTTCCTACCTACCAAGAAAGTGCAGACAGAAGTCCTGCAAATGTGCCATGATTCTCCTATAGCCGGTCATCGAGGTATCAGGAAGACCCAGGAACTGCTTCAGCGATCTTTTTGGTGGCCTTCGCTAAAGACAGACACTGAAACCTATGTGCCAGCACGCCCAGTCTGTGCCCAGACTAAGACACCCCGAACTAAGGTGGCAGGTTTATTAAGACCTTTACCGGTTCCTTCCGCTCCTTGGTGTACTCTATCCACGGATTTCATATGCTCTCTACCTACTTCCTCTGGTAACCAAGTAATCATGGTAACCGTTGATTCATTCACCAAGATGGCCCATTTTTCAGCCTTGAAGAAACTACCAACGGCCCCAGAAATGAGTCGCATTTTTCTATGAGATATTTTTCGCCTCCATGGTCTTCCTCTAGAGGTCATTTCAGACAGACGGCCTCAATATGTATCACGTTTCTGGAGAGCCTTTTGCGCCTTCTTTAACATTGGGATATCTTTATCCTCGGGTTTCCATCCACAAACGAATGGGCAAACTGAACGAGTGAATCAAGAACTTCAGCAGTATCTGAGATGTTACTGTAATGCCACACAAAGCAATTGGTCGGAATATCTTGCTCTTGCCGAGTTCTCCTATAACAACACAATACATAGTGCGACCAAGACCACACCCTTTTATTGTACTTATGGATTTCATCCGAGGACTTTCACTACTGTTTCTCGAACATCCTCTTCTGTGCCTGCAGTCACTTCTTTTTCACGACAGATCTGTCGAATCCAGGGCCTGCTTCACACTACTCTCCTAGCTTCGAAACAAGCTATGAAGCGAAAGGCGGATTGTTATCGGCAAGCCGCACCTTTGTATCAAGTGGGCCACAAGGTATGGCTTTCTTCCAGATTTCTACCATCCCGGTTTTCCACCAATAAGTTCAAACCACGTTTTTATGGACCCTTTCGAATTTCGCACATCCTGAATCCTGTAGTTGTGCGTCTCCGCTTACCTCATACCTGGAGGGTTCATCCTGTTTTCCATGTGTCCCAGTTAAAACCCTTTGTTCCTGATCCTTACCATCTCCAGTTCCAATGTCCACCTCCTCTTTCTATCAACGGACAGCCTGAGTATGAAGTCCAGGAGATCTGTGATTCCCGAATTTTTCGACGCAAACTACAGTTTTTGGTCCACTGGAAAGGATACCCCCTCAGTGTTCGTGGGAAGATGCTTCCTCCGTCCATGCTCCCCGTTTGGTTCGCGTGTTTTTTGACAATCATCCTGACAAACCTGGAGCATCGGGGAGGGGACCTACTGTAACGCCGCGCTCTGACGCAGTGTCTCTTTCTGTCCTCACGGGTGAAACACGCTACTGATATTCGGAGCGCCGTTCTCCGCGTTTTTTGACTATGCTTTCTGGAAAGCATATATTTCACTTCCGGTCGCGCTACACTTACTTGTAGCCTTTTTTCTTCTTTTATTGTTGGTGGTGGGTTTTTTGTTGGGCCTTTTGCCTGTCTCTATCCATGTTGTGTCCATCTTGTCTTCTTCGTGATTTTGTCCCAGCATGCTCTGTTTTTCTTTTATACTACTTCCTTTTTCCTATACTGGTCTATGGGCTTTTCCCAATCCAAGATGGTGTTACTTCCCTTTCCTGTGATGTCACTTCCCTTTTCTCAGTATATAAGTCAGTCAGTCTTGTTCCTCCTTGCTTTGCAAACACTTCCTTCTGGTTGTGCTGTTCGCTCCTGTTCTTTGTTCCTGCTTTTTTGCCTTGGGAGATTTTTGCCTGTTCTTTGTTCCTGCTTTTGCCTTGGATATTTTTGCCTGTTCCTTTTTTCCTGCCTTGTACCTTGGATATTGCCTATTTTTGTTTCCTGTTGTCAAGTCCTGTTTTTTCTTGTTTTCCTTCAGGAGTTCCTGTTAGAGGTTTTTTCCCCAGTGTTGGGGTTTTTTCCCTCTGGGACTCCTTCCGGAGGATACGGTCTGCTTTGGCGTAGCCTGTCAAGCGGCACTGTGGCTATTAGAAGGGGTCGTCCTTATCTGGGAACATCCAGGACCTGTAGAAGACTTGGGGGGTCATTCCTACATTGGCGGGCGGCGGTCGCCGCCCGCCAAGTGGGAACTGCTGAATGACCGCACCGCGGTCAAAAGACCGCGGCGGCCATTCTGGCTTTCCCGCTGGGCCGGCGGGAGACCGCCAGAAGGCCGCCCGCCGGCCCAGCGGGAAACCCCCTTCTACGAGGATGCCGGCTCCGAATGGAGCCGGCAGAGTCGAAGGGGTGCGACGGGTGCAGTGGCACCAGTCGCGATTTTCAGTGTCTGCTTTGCAGACACTGAAAATCTTAGTGGGGCCCTGTTAGGGGGCCCCACGACACCCGTTACCGCCATCCTGTTCCTGGCGGTGAAAACCGCCAGGAACAGGATGGCGGTAAGGGGGTCGGAATCCCCATGGCGAGGATTCCCTGGGCCAGGGGTAAACCGGCGGGAAACTGCTGGTTGCCCTTTTCTGACTGCGGCTTTACCGCCGCGGTCAGAATGGCCAAGGAAGCACCGCCAGCCTGTTGGCGGTGCTTCCGTCATTTTAGCCCTGGCGGTCGCCGACCGCCAGGGTTAGAATGACCCCCTTGGTGTATTCGCCAATCCGAAATCCAGAGGTGAGAAGTCCAGCTCAGTACGTGACATTCTCCCTTTTTCTGTCAGCACATGTGACACTACAAGATCACTGCGGGCTGCCATGAAAATAGCAAATTGTTGACTCCAGCAGTACCACAATTGGATGTTTTTATAATAAGTAATACTGTTTACAGCAACAATTCTTCACAGCAATTCAACTGTTCACCCTGGAAGAGTACGTGCTTTTAAAATGGGAATGAACAACGCACACATTCCTAGTTGTTTACAGATTGCAAAATATATTTTAAGCAACTCCGCCTCTCCTCCATGATATTTGTCATGACAGAAAAAAATATTTCTACATTGGAATGTTACAAACAGTATTATTAAAAGTGCATGTGTTTGTGCACCGAGACATTCAAGAATCTTGCTCCTCTATGCATTAATAATTACAGAACTCATGTTTTCGGAGCCTAGAAGTAGCTAATGAAGAAATAAGCGCAACTGTGTCGAACGTGTTTCACACAGTGAGCGTACATTTTGGCGTTGCAAATTAAAGCACAGGTTGCAGCTCACAGTTTGTGGGTGGTATTGTATTTCACTTAGCATTGTGCTATGAAGCTGAAAATAGAGAGGACTTACTTACGCAACACCCCCTCCCCAACTTCATCGTAGCCGAATCTGGTGTGTTGTAACAAACTAATGGCAGGGAGAAGGCATCAATGCTTACCAAACAGTTGTATGGAATTCAAAGTGACATACAAACCCAACTAGGCCAGTGTAATAGATGCCCGAGTGGCAGATTGGCTGCTTCTCCTCACTGCTTGCCTTGTCAAGTACCGCTCATCAGGCGTTAGACTAACACATTTTAGTGTGATGGTCCGCATAACCGCACTAAAGTGCTTAGTCATGCATTTACAGTGCCACCTTACACCATACGGTGCTGAAGCAGACTAGCCAGACAGGAGTGCCACCCTCTAAGAGACACTCTCCAGCAAGCAGCGTGGTCCTCTCAGTGCGATTCTGCCAGAGTGCTAGCCCTGTACTGATTGCACTTGTGGAGTGCTTCCAAGCTGGTACAAACAGTTGAAAAGTTTTCCTCAATGGGTCTCACTACGTTGACTGCAGCAGTGCATATATTGACCACAGCTGCCTCCTGCTGAGAATCACTCAGGCCCGAGCCTGGGCTGGCCAACGTGACATCACGTGACTTTAAGTTGCAACAATAATCAAACACACATCATAGTGTAACCAAATGATATTTACCTACAAATACCCAATTAAATATTGTGGGTTACACTGGCGTAGGGGCTCAATAGGATCTTCTGTCCTCTAGGCCCAGTGCCACTGCACCTGCTGCATCTTTAATAGCAATGCTAGTGGTTGGCTGTTGATTTGTAGATTTCATGAGAGATCAGTCAACTCCTGGAAAGGCTGGGCCTTTCAGTCACATTTGTCACAAGCTTCAGCAGTGAATAGCATGTCGGGAAGCTACTTTGTTTGTGCCATAACCTTCTCCTCCATTTGTATCTGAAACCTCACTTTCCTGCACTGCACAAAGTGTGGGCTACTCCTAGTGAGAAGTATTAACTAACCTCTATCCAACTCCAGGGTTATTTAGCCTTTTAGATTAGCTCATAAATTTAATTGGTCGTATCAAACTTAGGGGGCTGTCTTGTCAGTGGGAATAAGAGACAGGCCACCTGCCAGAATAAGATCACTAAACTCATTACACAGAGAAAACTCATCTACAGAAATTGGGATTCAAAACTGTGTAACAAGATTTGATGTGCTCAATAAAAATTGATAATTCATGTTGAACAACAGTAATTACCTGGCACTCAAAGCATTTGAGAAGAGTGGCAAGAGTGATTCGTGCACTTGACATTCTAGACACTATTGAATTGTGCATCATGATCTTGTCGGACTGGGAATCCATAGAAACCTTTTAATTCAAGTATTTACATTAGCTCATAGAATGTGGCTCAGGTCCATATTAGTAACTGAAGTGCAATGATCTGTTGGTTCTGGTGTATGAAATAAACGCATGCCACCTGCATGTGCGGCTCAGTAGTGCTACTTATTTCTGCAGACGCAAACTTGCTTGAGTCCAATTTTTGCCCATGCATTGTGACTTTTATGCCTGTTTGCTGTGCCTCCCATATTGAGCCACATCTACCATGGTCCTGAGCAGCATAAGCTATACCAAGATCAAACAAGCATTGGCATAGCCAATAGGTCTCGCCTTTGGGACCTTATAAGTATTTAGCCATGCAGCACATTATCCTGGGTGCTACAACATCTACTGTGACTTCAAAATTCAAAAATGTATTTCTTTAACAAAGAAGCTTTGACACTAATAGGCACGGAGATGCACACTGATATGCATTGTTTGCCACTGTCATATTCACAGAAAAGGTTAGGTATATTAACAAATACTGGAAAGTGGTCAACTGAAGGAAAATTGAGGTATGACAACATGAACTGAAGTGTAATAAAACATATAGATAGACAAGTGTTTTTGATCAGTTTGTTTTTGGCTTTTAAGAACCTACGCTGGTCTTAAATATGTTCAATCCCCCAATTAATATGGGTACCTCGACTATAGGTGTGATGTGTGCACTAAGGATATTCCAGGTTGCATGCAGCCTCGTAGATTTGAGCAAAATAGGTATGAAATTGTATTCAAAGCATCACTAAATCAGATTTAAAAGCGTTCTGTCAGTTTAATGATGTTGCAAAGTGTTGTATGCATCTTTAAATGGATAACAAATAATCACAGAGTCATGGGAACAAGATGCATTCAACTAGAATATCTCGATTCAACCCTTAACAGTATTGAAAATGATCAAAACAAACGTGCTTATTATGGGCCATATTTATACTTTTTGACGCAAAACTGCGCTAACGTAGTTTTGCGTCAAAGAAATTAGCGCCGGGTAACGCCATTCTGAAGCGCCATGCGGGTGCCGTATTTATTCAATGACGTTAGCCGGCGTTAGCCGCCGGCTCCGTCTGGTGTGCGTTAAAAAATACGACGTACACCAGGCAGCGCCGGAGTAGGGGGAAAATGGCGTATGGGCGTCCACAAATGGTGCAAGTCAGGCTGAGGCAAAAAAATCGCCTCAACCCGATTTGCGCCATTTGTTTCGACTCCCAACCCCCATTGAAATGACTCCTGTCTTAGCAAAGACAGGAGTCATGCCCCCTTGCCCAATGGCCATGCCCAGGGGACTTCTGTCCCCTGGGCATGGTCATTGGGCATAGTGGCATGTAGGGGGGCA
Organism: Pleurodeles waltl; assembly: GCF_031143425.1. Taxonomy (NCBI): domain Eukaryota; kingdom Metazoa; phylum Chordata; class Amphibia; order Caudata; family Salamandridae; genus Pleurodeles; species Pleurodeles waltl. Next base: position 467,387,053 of record NC_090450.1, read on the forward strand.
CAAATCAGGCCCCCCTATGCCACAAAAAAATAAATAAAAAAATACTTACCTGAACTTACCTTAATGTCCCTGGGATGGGTCCCTCCAGCCTTGGGTGTCCTCCTGGGGTGGGCAAGGGTGACAGGGGGTGTCCATGGGGGCATGGGAGGGCACCTCTGGGCTCCTTCCGAGCCCACAGGTCCCTTAACGCCTGCCCTGACAAGGCGCTAAAAAACGGCGCAAAAGCGGCTGGACGTAATTTTTTTTGACCCGCCCACTCCCGGGCGTGAATTTTGCCCGGGAGTGTAAATACGGCGCACATGCCTCAGAGTCAATTTTTTAGACGGGAACGCCTACCTTGCATATCATTAACGCAAAGTAGGTGTCCACGCTAAAAAATGATGCAAACTCCATGGACTTTGGCGCTAGACGCGCCTAACGCCAAAGTATAAATATGGAGTTAGTTTTGCGTCGGAATTGCTTTAAAAAAAACGACGCAATTCCGGCGCAAACAGAGTACAAATATGCCCCTATGTGTATTAGTATAGCGCCAATATGAAAAATGACGGGAAAACGAACACACTGGTTTAAACAGATGTGTATGAATGCGTTTCAAACTTAGCAGGCATGCGTCGGTTATCGTGTGATAATATTTCTGAAAGCTAGACGTCACTGAATTGGCATTTAAAATTAATGTGGATTAAATACGCAGGCTTCAACTTGCAACTCTGATGCAGTGCTGAGCATCAGAATGTGATTGCGATGCTCCGTAGAGGCTTCTAGGAACCGATGGTTAATTACCAGTCGGGTAAATTGTTCCTCAGCATGAACAATAGTAGCGGAAGTGGCGAAAGTCGCCAACATTTGTTTCTCGCCTTCTGTATGCGGTGATACAGCTTGCAAAAGCTCTGTCAGCATCCTCTGTGATCGGCCATATTCGAGTGCTATAAGTACTCCGGGAGCAGGGCCCATGGAAAAGGGACTGTTTTGGAAACTAGTGTGGAAAAGTGAAAAACATCACCATACTGGAGTTAAAGACAAACTATCCCCATAATTGGAAAACTGGCCATAGAAAGGGGACCACTATGAGGCCAAGTGTGGAAAGGTAAATAACCATTGCCATACTGTTGTTGGAAAACACTGCCCCATAACACTTGGAAACTCTACCTCGCGCTTTCAGTGATGTCACCCCGCCGGCTAGAACTCCCTCTAACTAAGCAAGATTAAAATTAATGAGCAGAGTGTGACGCCGTGCTGGTGTGTTGTTGTGCACTGCCCATCGCCTTCATCACATCATGATTAATGCGCCAGAAGAGCTACTTCGCCTTTGCTCCCAAGGGCTGTTGCAGAGTAGGCTCTCTGCACAGGAGTCTAAATCGCCCCCAAAATTAGATAATCAATGGAGGGGGGACGGGAGTGGGGAATTTACAACATTGACCGCATGAGGAGGAAAGAGGGGGGCTAAAGGCACACAGACAATGGGTGAATGAAAAGCGGCCACGGGGCGGCGGTCGGAGATATGGAGCAGAGCTCAAGCAGGAAATTAACAAAACAAGCGAAGGAAAAAGAAAACAAGCATTTGGAATGCAATAGTCTCGTGTTTGCTCGAGTTAAAGCTCATAGCGTTGTAAATTACTGACTGGACTTTTATTTCCACACAGACTGAAAACAAAACAAACATTTGAACTGCAATAGCTCTCGTGTTCGCTCGAGTTTCAGCTATTAGTGTTTTCTTGCCACAAACTGAAAATAAAAAGTAAAACAGTTGACATAAGCAGCCAGTTCAAAGCGCTGCTGAGTTCGCAGAGACAGACAAAAGGAACAAGCATTTGTAATGCAAGAACAGAAAATGTGCGAGGGAGAGTAATGAATGGAATAAACAAAGTCACACATCACTGCAGATGAAAAGTAAGTAATAGACTAGAGCCCTTTTAACAGAAACAGACTGGGGCCACTGAAGCATCCAGCGCTCTGGTCAAATGCTATTAGCCTTTGAACAAAGTAATCCCTAAGCATATGCTTCATAGGCACAAGTGGAAGGGTACAAGTACTAGGGCCATGCTCCAGGGGAGTGTACAACTGTGGAAAAGGTGGGACAAAGAGCAAGGATTGACCACTAGCAAGCAAGGATTTTTTAAGGACACTGAAACAAACCAGTGAAAAAGCAGAGACCCCACAAAGAAGTATAGAAGTATATACTAGAGTATATACAAGAGGCCTTGAATGCTCGACCTAAAAAGGGAACCAGTCAAAAAATAATTTCAATACTTAGGGCCTGATTTAGATGTTGGCAGTCACGGTCCAGTCATCGACTTTTCGCAGTGAAGGTCGGCCTGCCGTATTTAGATGTCAACTGGAGCAGAGGCAAAAGTCCTCCAACAGTCCACAGTCACCATCAAGAATCATTTCCCGTGTCAATGGCACCATAGGCAAAAGCGGCTGATGGCGGGACAACAGCCCCTCTTACCGCCAAGCCAATCAGGATGGGCAGTCCGCTGACGCAACTGTGGCGGCTAAACCTCCCCACATCACTTTGGGAGATATATAAGCAAGAAATGCACTTTTTTAGTACCTTCCATGTATCCTGCCACCATGGATCCGCTCCTACCAATCCACACGTTGCTCTTGGGCCAGGTCCAAGATCGAAATCACCCCTGTCAACGTTCAAACAGAAGGTAAGTCACAGGCATTCCTGTTAGCGTCGGAGTTATAGCTTCACAGTAATACTAGACTCATGCATGACTCATTAATTTGTGTAAACATCACAGTAATGTTGTGCAATGCTGAAGTGTGTAATGTTTTTGTCAGAAAATGTATTGGAACAGACCTTGAGATATAAGTAGTACCCAGCAATCTGGTATGGACTGCCTTCATGGCAATGGACACCTACACAAAAAGCCTCAACACTCATGAATAGAAATGTGTCTGTAAAGATGTGTGCAATAATGTCCCCAAAATATTGAAAGTATCAACTTAAACAGTATCCCCAATTTGAACCAAATAATCCCATGATAATGTAGCAATTACACTACAACATGCTGGTGGGTGTACACAGAATGTAATACAATTTTTAATGGTGAACTGCAAACATGATAGAGATGTATGAAGGACACGTCCTCTTGGTGTGTGCAATCTATCACAAACATGAGATCCCATTTAACTGTAAAGTGCCAGGTTATCTGTGTAATGCTTGATTTTGTTTGCAAGAAAGTGTCACTCATAGTCGTTGAAATGTCACTCATAATTACACTGAAATTATGAAAATGTCACACATAGCAATCTGAAACCTTGGCAGCTATTCACTGCCTGCTTCCCTCCAATGGTCGACTACCTGGAGGAGCAGTGCAGCGAGCTGGAAGCACCAGATTCCATCTATCCAGACTTCTCCACAGGTAGGTAGCGAGCCAGGCTGCCACAGTTATTCCAACCGGTACAAGATTGTTTGATGTACTCCATAGAGTATAGCTAGCAGTGAAAAAGTATGGTTTATGTAGTCTTGCATCCATAATAAGTTAGACAACTCTTTTTGGGAAGTTTTTAATCGCTCTCAAATGTTATGCTTCAGCTGGCATATCTAGACCTCATGAGAATTTATTCGAATTACCACTAGATAGTCAACTTATTGGAGCTCTTCTTCTGCTGGGAGGGATCCACCAAACGTCAGTGACACACACACTCTAACTTGGTGCATGAGGCAAGGGACAGTTCTACATGAGGTTGCTGTCTGTCATAGATCATTAAGGTGACCCCTGTGTCTAATTACTGACAAGTATGCATGCTAATCCAGGGTAAGACATTTGGACAGTCCAAAGTGAGCGTGTGTTTTTGGGGAAGTGGAATCTGCACCATAGTATGTGACACCTTACGTGCAAGGTAAGAACCAGACCGTTTCTACTTTTATTTTAATTGAAGTGAGCTGTCAGTCTGGCCTTCAAATGAATCATCATCAATCTTTCTCAATTAATTTTTTCCACAAATTTGGGTAACCTCCCATAAGCTGCAGTAACTGAGGGGCATATTTATACTCTGTTTGCGCCGGAATTGCGTAGTTTTTTTTTACGCACATCCGACGCAAAGCTAACTCCATATTTATACTTTGGCGTTAGACCTGTCTAGCGCCAAAGATCTTGGAGTTAGCGTCATTTTTTAGCGTGGACACCTACCTTGCGTTAATTATATGCAAGGTAGGCGTTCCCGTCTAAAAAATTACTCCAAGGCATGTGCGCCTTATTTAAACTCCCGTGCAAAAATGGCGCACGGGAGTGGGCGGGTCAAAAAAAATGACGTCCAGCCGCTTTTGCGTAATTTTTTAGCGCCTGGTCAGGGCAGGCGTTAAGGGACCTGTGGGCTTAGAAGGAGCCCAGAGGTGCCCTCCTATGCCCCCAGGGACACCCCCTGCCACCCTTGCCCACCCCAGGAGGATGCCCAAGGATGGAGGGACCCATCCCAGGGAACTTTAGGTAAGTTCAGGTAAGTATTTTTTTTTTTTTTTTGTGGCATAGGGGGGCCTGATTTCTGCCCCCCTACATGCCACTATGCCCAATGGCCATGCCCAGGGGACATAAGTCCCCTGGGCATGGCCATTGGGCAAGGGGGCATGACTTCTGTCTGTGCTAAGACAGGAGTCATGTCAATGGAGGGTGGGAGTAAAAAAAAATGGCGCTAATCGGGTTGAGGCATATTTTTTGCCTCAGACCGACTTGCCCCATTTTTTGACGCCCAAGCTCCATTTTCCCCTACGCTGGCGCTGCCTGGTGTGGGTAATTTTTTTTGACGCACACCAGTCAGCTGCGCCGGCTATAGTCATTCCATAAATAAGGCGCCCGCATGGCGCTTTGGAATGGCGTTAGCCGGCGTTAACTTTTTTGACGCACAACTGCGTTGGCGCAGTTGTGCGTCAAAAAGTATAAATATGGCCCTAAATGCGTACTGTGAAATATCGTCATCAAGCTGGATACATCTTTCTGGTTCTCATCCTTCTTTGATGGGTAGCTTTATCCTTTCTTCTGTTCTGACAGGAATTAAATAAGAACTACTCTATTTGTCATTTAATTGATTTAACTGAATTGATATTGCTTAGCTGCTCACCAAGCTCAAAACCTATAAAAAAATCCTTAATATTAATCATATAGGCGAATCATAATGCATTTATAAATGCTTGTTGTGTTTGGGATGGCTACATTCTATACACGTAAATCAGAAACCGTAAACAGCGATTGCCTCGCTAAGGTCGCAAACTGTGCAGTTTAAGGTGGTCAGTTGTTCCTTAGTGGTAGACTACTTTGCAAAACTTTACATCATAGCTTTTACCACATTTGGGTCTACAACGTGTTTTAATGTATCGCTAGGAATTTTACCACTTCGACGCATGAATATAAATCGCATTGATTTTATTTCACATCATATATATGAAATAAGGATGTAAAGCGGTAAATCTTAAAATTAATGTAACCTGTTACATATACATATTCAAAAAAGAGTGCTTGAAACGTTGAAAAGAACGTCTCCAACCAAACGGACAGGCACACAAACACACAAATAAAGGTCGAACTGTTTTAATGAACAGTTTAAAACAGATATCAGTCACCAAATGAAAAATAAACAACACAAATTCCATTGCACCCTTTACTTTAAAAAATAATACCACCTGAAAAAACCTATACAACAGCGCAAAAATCGTTGTGTAGTTACCTGTCTGGAAAGCTTTGAGGTCATTCTTTCAGCCTTGTTCTGCAGTGCCATCTATCTGCCATGGTAAACACAGGTATTAATAAACAGTTTTACAAAAGATATAAACAACAATTTTTAAACAAATATTTTTTCCCCATGTTAATTTCTATCTAGAATACCTAGATAGAAGTTGACTACCCATCAGTGAGGGGAAATAAATAGAGTCGTGGAAACCAAGAGGATATTAAAAAAGTCATCAGGAAAAATATTTTTTATTCCAGCAAAAACAGGTAAACATTACATTTAAACAAATACGTTTCACCCTAGCAGAAAAAAAGATTAAAAATGCGTTTTCCCCTTTCACAGGGACAGTATTCTGAGTTTTGTTTAAACAGGAAAACTGATTATAGCTTTTTTATTACTGAAATGAAACATATTAAATTGCAAAAAAACAAAAATATGAATATAAAAAAGCAATTAAGACTGATTCCAAAATTAGTTTCTCAACAGTTTGTTATTACTTCATCATAAAATAAAAGCGTCAAACTCCAGCTTTAATGGGGCACAGCATGAAGGCTGATAATTTAGCCACAACGAGCTCCCAACTGAAATTGATGATATCTCATAAAGAGTTCACAATAACCTCATGATGTTCCATGAGGAAAATGCATGATGTGGCGCAAATTCAACCCATCACTCAGGGCCTCATTTACAATAATCTGAGGCATCAGCTCCGATGCCTCAGATTTTTTGCGCTGCCCTACGACCCCCTAACAACACCATTGATGTGCTGTATTTAGAATATAGAGCTCCATGATGCACGTTTTCACAGATGCATCTGAAATTTGGATGCATCTGTGGCGCTAAAATCACTCGTTGCTGGACTATTGTCAAAAAAATGCTCCATCAATGCTAGGAGGCCCCCATTGAGCAAAACCCTACTTAGGTTTTAATGCCTGCTCTGAGCAGGCGGTAAAATTCTGACGCAGTGAAGTTGCAGAATAACACAGTGAAATTTCACTGCGTCAGTTCTGCATGGCTTTTCTCGTGGGAACGTCTACCTTGCATTCATTATACCTGGCACAGGTATAACGTGACTCAAGGTTTTACAAAGTGACGCTTTGGGCCCAATGCGTCAGTTTGCAAATGTAGAGCAGTGTAGAGCACTGCTTACGCCACCGTTGCATAAAATAATGACACAACAATGGCGCATAGGCCTTGTAAATAAGGCCCTCAGTTTTTATTGAACGTTTACCAGTTTACCTGAAAAACAACAGAGCACCAACTCAAAAAGATAAAAACATTGAAATCTATATTCCCTTCTCAAAATACAAAGCAATGTATGCAAGTAAGTAAACACAGTGAAAGCAATCAAGCTATCAATTAAATATTTTCAGACTCTTAACTTTTTTCTATTTTGTTTTGTTCTTTCTTAGAATTATAACAATAAAGCTGAAAACAATTGTTTCAGCTGTTTTTGCATGGTTGAAGACTGAAACCAACAATGGGTACATGTATTGTAAGGAGAGACTCACTGAACCTAGGACTCATTGGAAATGCATCAAGTATTTCTCTGACCAATACAGTGGCAGAGCACTTACTCTGGTGAACTTTATCAAAAGCTTGAACTCCCAGACAAAAAAATCCCAAAAATATAAAGACTAGAACATAGAAGTATAAGAAAATAGCCAAACATTCTAATACTTCTCTTTAAATAAAGAACCTAGAAAAAAACTTGCGTCCCAGCAGGCACATTTTTCAACAACCTTTGTAAAGTAGAACAATAAAAAGTATATACAAAATAAAGAACCAACACCATTTCCTATCTAAGATCCTTCCTCAGCCCCTTCTAAAATAAACAACCTTAGCCCCTCTAAAATAAACAAACCCTGGGGAATATTTATAAAATAATGACGTAGCCTGGCGCCACAAGCCATCTTGCAGCGCTGAGCTGCGCCATTAGGAAACTACATGGATGAGTCGTATTTACAGCAATATGGCACATTCCTGTACTTTCCTCAGCGCTGGTGTACAATTGGCAGCCTAGCACCAAAGCAGGCACCCTTGCACCATGGTGCAAGAGTGCCTGCATTGCAGGGATGATTGTTTATATGTAGTAAGGGACATCTTCCTGGACATGAACAATCATTTATGGCGTTTTCCTCCTTCTGTGTGTGCTGCAGAATGCAGCACAAATAGAAAGAGGAAAAACAATGAGAAAAAAATATATTTCTTGCCACTTTTATGCCACCCCTGGGTAATTATTCAAACTTGCAATTCTTCTCACCCATGACTCCTATCGACCTAGCATTCTGTTGTAAAGAAATACCCAGCCCCAAATATAAACTTCTGTCCTGAACCTCCAAATGACATTATGTTATCATGTCATAAATAATGTCATATAAAACGTCATGTGTGATGTAATGTGAGAAGCCATAAGCAGTGTATGGCGGGGACGCAAGTTATGGTTAGCTCTGCTAACTATAACTTGAGAATTTCTGTATTATTTTAGTTCAAAACTTTAATGTTGTCACTGACATATTCACCTAACTATGACGTTACTTTAATCTTCATTTTATTAAGTGAATTTCTACATTTTTATTTTAAAAAACTGATATTTTTTATCAGCCTTAACTGTATCATTACTTAAACTTATTTTTTTCTTGTTTTTTTTTTTACATAAAATAATACTTGGGGGTTGGTTGTAGGGCCTGACCCTGGGGACGCCATCCCTCACGATTGTTTAGTTTTTAATTAAAGGAGAAGGGGGGCGGCTCTCCTCCCTGAGCCTTGTTAGGCCCTAAGGAAACCAGCCCTCAGGGCCATGTATTTCTTTAAGGAAAAGGGGGTCACCCCTCCCTGAGCCATTATCACCCTGTGGGGCCCCCAGCTTCCAGGGTCAATTATTTAAATAAATGGGAGGGGTCACTGTGGCCTCTACCTCTAGCTTTTGTAAGTCCTGGATACCCCACCTCCCAGAGCCACCCTTTTAAGTAAGGGGGGATGGGGTGCATGTGGCCTACCTCTGTGTGCCAATCTCAGCCCCAAGGACCTCCTCCCCTGGGGCTTGGTGTCATTCCTAAGGGGAGAGGGCCACAAAGCCCTCCTACCTGGGCTGATTTTGGTGCTGGGGACCCCATCCCCTGATACCCAGAGATACTTTTAGGGGAAGGGGGCACATGGCCTGTCTCCCGAGCCAACTCCAGCCCCAGGGCCCTCTACTGCTAAAGATCGGTGCCCTAGTGCATATCCAGGGCACCCACCATGCTCTTGTTGGGGGCCGTGAGGGGAACACCAAGGCCCCTACGTTCCCAGTCAGTTTCCTGCATACAGCAGAAACCGGTATTGCTCCTGCCCTCAGGGAACAGCTTCTTATGCTGCTCCTTCCAGACGGGAGCAATATTTTGGTCTGTTTTCCTGCCTGCAACAGTGTGTGTAGGGAAAGAGATAAAAAGTCCACTCCCAGCGGGTGGGAGCGTTTTTAAAGCTTCTGCTCGCTGAGATTGGACTTATTGTGTGCTTTGGCTTTTCAAAAATGCTCTTGTCAAGAGAGAGAAAACACAGGGTTCCCTGCCTGAGTCACTGCAAGCAGGAATATCGCTATGTCCCAGGAGTAAGCTCTTGTGACATAGCTACTGAGAGTGCCCTGGGGGATGTAATCCCTGGAACCATTCATTTCTCAGGAAGGGTGGCCACATGGCACTCCACCCTTTAAGTTATTGGCCCTGAGGGTAGGCTCCCTGAGGTCATTAATGGCTCAGAGAGGGAGATCAGTAACTTCTCTCCTTTTTGTTAAAGTTCAGCCCCATGAGTGGGCTCCCCATGACCTGTTGAGGCTCCGGAGGGGTGTTACATGGTCCACCTCTCCACTCTGTTAAGTTTCAGCCCTAGGGACTTGCTCCCCAGGGCCGTTAAATACATGGGAGGGGGACCAGTGGGGGGCCAGAGGCTCAAGGAGGGATGTCACTATATAAATGATTTTATGGCACCCCCTCCCCATAAATGTGATTTTGGCCCTGGTGTGGGCACCCAGGGCCTCTGGGGGCTCAGGGTGTGGGCCACATGCACTTCCTCACTATAAGAACACATTTCAGCCATGGGATGGGCTTCCTGGGCTCCATGGGACTTCCGGAGGCTCGGGTAGGGGGGCCACGCAGCAACCCTCCCCCATCCTTAATACAGCTTCCCAGGGCATTCACACAATAAATGAAGCCACCATATTTTAAAAAATAATAATAATCCCATGTGGGTCTCACAGGATTACAGCATTTTCAGTTTTTTTCAATCTTTTGGCCAAGTTGGGGCACAGGGGGGTCTGGTAACCCTACCCTGCTCCCTTATAATATTGTTTTCCAACTCCGGGATAGGGAATAAGGTCCCCAAGTACTGTAATGGCTGGCAGCAACATTTGTTCTCATGTTCCTGGAAGCCAGTCAGAGCATTCACTCTTGTGGGAGTCTAACTCCTGCAGGAGCAAAATGGCCCAAATGAAATAAAACTCCCTGAGCCAATTAGAATGCTCTTTTTTTAAACTGCTACACCCGTAAGAGTCTCTCAAGCCTCTTGTGGGCCCAATTGTCCATATATACAAATATTTTTTAACCTTAATTTCACAAAAACTACTGAACAGATTTACACGAAATAGCAAAAAGCTAAATCTACGGACCAACATCAAGCTTCCTGTTGAATTTGGTGTAATTCTCTACAGCAATTTTTGCTGTGGCCCTGATTTTGTATATTGGGACCCCCTTTTTTCTCCAGGTATACTATATATATATATATATATATATATATATATATATATATATATATATAAAGATGGTGGCGGTTACCACTAGGTATCTGCTGTTAGGACTGCTGTTCCATGGGAAAAGTGTTTCTTGAGTTGCTAATAACATTGGCACCATTTGAAAAATCCCCACAAAGCTCTATAAAAAGTGTTACTTTTTGACTAGTTTGTGGATGGGAAGTTGAGAGCTGGTCCATCAAGCAGGGTCTGAGAAAAAGAATATATATTTTCACTGAAAAAAACAAAGGTTACAGGGATGTAATCGTTAGGAAATAGAATTAAATAAACCATATAAATTTACTTAAAAAATAAAAGTTACAGGGATGTGTTAGTTAGGCTCACATTTTAAACATACAAAACCGTAGAAATTCACCAGTTATAGTTAGAGTTACCTCAAGTAACTATAGCTCGTACACAGATAATTATAACTCGCGCCCCTGCCATGCACAGTTTTTCTTCAAAAATGTTATTGCAAATGTTACATTGATATTATCAATTAAGTTATCAAAGATGGCATGAGTGCTGTAATCTGTGGGGTAAATAGCACTGCATGGCACTGCATGGCGAGTGTGCGAATGGCAGTTACCTTAGGGCATACATGACTTGGTATTTATTGGCATGGTTTCCCCTGACGCTATGCTTTCTGACCTGCTGTTTTGACTGTGTGCAATATTTTGGCACTAATCCTGCAGAATACATCAATAGCGTCATGTGAAATTATGTTATTTCCCCCTACCCTGCATCATGGTGCGCCATATATTAAATATGGTGCACACCTGGTGGTAGGGAGGTGCTAAGGGGCGCAAGGTAAGTGGCACTGCGCTCAGTGCAACGCCATTTTCCATAAATCTGCCCGTAAGTGCGGGCTCCTACGCTTGTTTAAATGCAGCCTCTGGGTGGGCCAGGTCCCGGGGCCCACCACATCCCTGGGTTAAACTCATTATGTGTGTGAGGGGCTGCTCTCCCCTGCAGCCTTAGGACTGCCACCTCCTCTGGCCATTGAAATTATGAGCATGGGAGGGCTGTGCAACCCCCCACCCACAGCTCCAGGGACTGACACCTCCTTGGGCCTTCAAACTAAATGAATGCAAGGGAGCCAGTCGGCCCATCAGCAGTCCCGGAGACCACCACCTCCCCAGTGTTTTATTCTAAAAAGATGCGGCGGCAACCTGCCCCCTCCAGCAGCAACAGGGATCACCACCTCCTTGGGGTTTTAAACTAAATAGATGTGGGATGGCTCCCTGGCCCCCGGGACTGCCACCTTTCTGGTACTTTAAACTAAATGGATGCAGGTGTGCTGCCAAGCCCCCCTGCATTCCTGGGGACCAGCACCACCCCAAGGCTTCAAACAAGATCAATGTGGGGCTACTTTACATTGGAGGGGGACACCCCTCAGGGAGCCACACGGTCCCCCTCTCTCCCAAAAATATTTAATATTTAGGCTGGGCCGTGGGGGTTGGGGTCCCCGGGGCAGAGATCATCCAGGGGAGAGTCATGCAGTCCCCTCCCCCCCAAAAAAATATGAAGTTCAGGCCCTGGTGGATGTGGTCCCTGGGACTGAAATTGGCTGGGGAAAGGGGGACTGCGTGGCCCCATTCCCCCCCAAAAAACTTAGAAGGTTGTGACCGGGGCAGAGATCAACCCAGGGAGGGGGGGCCGCGTGGTCCCCCTCCTAAAAAAAAATGGAATGTTTAGGCTGGGCCCTGGAGAATGGGGTCCCCTGGTTCCGAGATCGGTCTGGGGAGGGGGGCAATGCAGCCCCATCAAACAAAAATAATATATGAAGGCAGAGGCCCAGGGGACAGAGTCCCCAGAGCTGAAATGGACTGGGGGTAGGGGGCTGTGTGGCATCCCAAAAAAAATGTAGAAGTCCGGGACCGTGGGGATGGGGTACCGGGGGCCGAAATCAGCCAGGGAGGGAGGCCGCTTGCCCCTCCTAAAAAAAATTAGAAGACTGGGGCTTGGGAGAGAAGGTCACACAGAGCTGAGGCCAGCTCCGGCTGCACATGGTCAAAAGCCGTGCACAGGGTGGGTTTGGGTGGTTAGGGGCGTGGCCAGCGGGACTGGCCATAGGCCAGGTCCTGTGGCCAAACGCACTGCGCCCTGTAGAAGGCCGGCACAGCGCAAGGTTTGGTGGTTATAAGAGGGTTGGCCACAGGGCCCGAAGGCCGTGCACGGTGGTGGGTACATTAACGTATAAAAATGAAAATTACTTTACTTTAAAAAGCCATAGAAATTGTAAATTGTAGTTACTCTAGGGCACAAGTTATAGTTACTTGAAATTACTATAACTGGTGAATTGTTAAGGTTTTGTACAAGTAAATCCTGAATCTAACTATAACGTCCCTGTAACCTTTGCTTTTTTTAAGTGAATTTCAAGTATTTTTTATTCTATTTCTTAACTATCTATGTTTTCTTTAGTTGTTTTTCCTAACTATAACATCACTGTAACCTTTGTTTTTTTAAGTGAATTTCTATGTTATTTTTAATGTATTGTCATTTTCATTACTATATGTTAATTAAGCTAATCCAACCAATCCCTGCGGCCAACCGCTCTAACCATCCAATGCACAGTGGGAGTTGGCTTCAGGGAGAATTGGTATGAGAAGGTGTTTCTTGGTAAGAGTGTGGCTGTGAGAGTGTCTGTCTGGGTTTGAGAGTGGGTCTGAGAAGGTTTATGTGGGTGCAGGTGTGAGAGTATCTGATTGTGTTTCAATAGATGAAAGATGCATTCACCTCCACAAAGGATGTCAGATAATTTTTCAATATGGAAACACTGAGGAGGCACACTTGCTTTGCCTTCACCAAGCCCAGGAATTAGGATAATTTGTCCTTTCCGGATGTGGAGCTTCAACTGGGGCACCTGCTACGCTACATTTGTAAGTGCTTCCTGCTGAGGTTTAATTTAAGTGAAATGAGAATCATGGCCAGAACAGAAGCTCACCTGCTCGTTTATCAAACAAGTGTCAATGGTTTTGCACATAATGTCTATCCAACTGGAGCACTCTCTACCGGTTAGGTAGTATATTCTACCTCGTTGGGTTAATGTGCATTGTGGGAAAGGGGCGCAACCTCCCTCCCCCAGCAAATTTCAACTCTTTGGGCCCCCTTGCACCAGGTCCACTATAATTCCTTGAGGAGGCTGCGTGACCCCCCCCTCCCCTGTCCAATTTTGGCACCAGGGACCTTACCCATAGGGCCCGGCCTTTTATAATTTATTTACTTTTTTAGGGAGGGGCTGTGTCCCCCCCTTTCCCTGGCCAATTACGGCCCCAGAAGCCCTATCCCCCAGTGCACAGCCTTACCATTATCCTTAGTTTTGGGGGGCATGCACACCTCTTCCCCTGGCTGATTTCAGCCCCTGGGACCCCTTCACCCAGGGCCTGGCCTTTTAGAATGTATTTTTTTTTTTAGGGAAGGGGCCACCCAGCTCCAATCCCCTGGGTGATTTTGGTCACGGGGACCCCATCCCTTGGGGCCTGGCCTCATCATTATCTTTTTTTTCAGGGGAAGGGGGCCACGCGACCCTCCTCCCCAGGTTGATTTCTGCCCCAGGGACCCCATCCCCTGGGCCCAGGCCATCAACCTTAGGAGCCTCGTAGGGCATCTAGTGGGCGTTGGGGACCGTGGGGGGTGCCTCAAGGTCCCTGTGGTCGCAGCTGGCTCCCCGCTTCCTCCAGGAGCCGACATTGCTATCACAGAGAGGGAGCTGCTAAATATTCTGCTCCCTCTCTCTGAGAGCCATTGTTTCCTCTGTTTACCTGCAAGCAGGCAGGGAAACAGAGGCATCCTCCGCTTGTACCAGTGAGAGCTGTTTGACAGCTCTCACTCACTGTGAGCAGAGTGCTTGCTGTGACCTGGTGGGAACTGTCAAAATTCCCACCAAGTCACAGCAAACAGCTATGTCCGGGGCGTGGGCACCCCAGGACATAGCAGGAGCTGGCCCTGGAATTTGGTGGTCCCCAGGGTCATTATTGGCTCCACAAGTGAGGCAGTGAGGCCCCCTCCAACGTTGAATTATCTCTGGGGATGTGGTGATCCCTTGGGCCAGGGGCCACAATGGACCCCTTCATTCTTTTATTGCAACTCCAGGGAGGTGGCAGTCCCTGGGGCTGCAGGGGGCCACAGAGCACCCTGCACAAACTTCTTATTCAGACCCATGGAGATGGCAGTCCCCGGGGCTCTGGGGAAGGACATAGGGTCTCCCCTTTATTAAAACATTACTTCGCCCTATGTAGGTAATGGTCCCCGGAGCTGTGGGGGGCATGTGGCCTCCGCATTTATTGATTGTTTAGCCCCAGAGAGGTGGTGGTCCCTAGGGCTGCAGGGGGCCATGCACCCCGCAATTATTAATTGTTTAGCCCCAAGGAGGTGGCAGTCCCCAGGGCTGAAGGGGGTTTGTGGGGCCCCCTGCATTCATTATTCTGTAGCCCTGGGGAGGTAGCAGACCCTGGGGCTGAGGGGGGTGCTAAACAGCCCCCGCATACAATGTTAATTGAGCCCTGGGGTGGTGGCAGTCAATGGGGCATACCAATGCCATAGGAGGGGGCCCCTTGCACCCCTCTCCATTATTTTTGCACGGCCCCAGGACCTGGGCTTTAGTAAAAGAAGTCCAGGATCCCGTACATTTAAAAACAAAATTGCCTCTGATTAACGGTCCCACTTTAAATTTGTGGCAAAAAAAATTAAAAATGCATTTTTGCCCTGGGGCGTCCCTCTGGGACCCCAGCATCAAAGCTAGGGGGGTCAGAGAGTCCCTAACCAGGTCCCTTTTCTTTTTATTTATCTTTTTTATGCTACTCGACTGAAGCCGAGTCCCATGATGGCTGCTAATACTTCCTTGTTTGAGTGTTTAGAGCGAATCAGCACTCTGCATTTCCCTGCACAAGCTCGTTATTATTCGCAAACCCTTTGCCCCTCTAGATATCTATATTTCTTTTTCCTTTAATATCTCAAAACCTACTGAAAGGATTTACACTAAATAACAAAAAGCCCTCTTTCTGGAACAAAAGCTACCTTTCCGCTAAATATGGTGTAATTCCATCCAGCAGTTCGGGCTGTAGTTGTGTTTCAAAACCCTAAGGGAATTATAATGGGAAACATACTTTTTTTTACTCCCCCACCTTTTTCTCGTTCCCCACTTGACAGATCACCTCGGAATTTCTCATGTTCAACAAGATTCTTGGGAACACTTTTTTGGGAAAATTTCATGAAGATTTGTGAAATGGTACCAAAGATATAGGCAAGTCAAAAAACACTTTTTCAATCGGAACATGGTCCTTTATGAACAAACTTTAGACATTTTAAAGTTGTACATATAACTTACAGCTATAATTTCTGACCTGGTCCATACATACTAGAATTTGTGCTTCTCCATACACAGTGTTGTCAACTTGCTAGCCACACTACATGAAGTATACATCACGCCTTCTCCATGCACAACGTGTACCCTTTCATTTTACATCACTTATACCATGTTAAATCATGGCATACAGAGCAACACTCATGCAATCTCAAATAACATAATTTATGACAATAGTGTGCATGGCAGAGGGCCAAGTTATAGAAAATGCATTGTGGCTAGCAAGTTGACAACCCTATGTATGGAGGTGGGCAAGTTAAAGTATGTTTCGAAAGGACAGAAATTTTAACTGTAAATTATAAGTACAACTTTAGAATTTCTAATGCTTGTTTTGGTCTTGCATACAAACAATAAATAAGCTTTTATTAACTGTAACTTAGCCTTAGATTTAGTTTTTTCATTAAATGTCAATGTTTCTTTTATAAAAATGTTTCAAATTGTAGAGTGGAGTTTTGTCTATGTATTGTTGTTGAGAGGAGTGTTGTCAAGTGGAGTGTCGTGGAGTGGAGTATCATCTAGTAGAGTGTGGTAAAGTTGCATAGAGTGGAGCACACTGTTGTAGACAGGAGTGGCATAGAGTGGTATGCAGTGGAGTGTAGTGTTGTAAAGTGGAGTGTCGTAGAGTGGAACCTTGTTGAGTGGTGGAGAATGATGTTGATTATGTTGTTGTAAAGTGGAGTCTCATACAGTAGCATGTCTTAGAGTGTCATAGAGTGGAGTAGAGGAGAGCAGAGAGGAGTACAGTGGCATAGAGTGGAGGGGCATACAGTGCAGTACAGTATCCTAGAGTGGAATGCCAAGGAGTGGAGCGGTGTGTTTTTTTTATTGTTTTTTTTTGTCCTCATTCCCTTAATTCCCTGGTCTGGGCCGCTTCCAAGTGCCTAACTAGTTTATCGCAAAAGACGCCCAGACCTGGGAAGAAGTCCATCCTTGGGCTGGGTAACCCTCCCAAACAGTAGGCGTAACATTTCTTGGACTTCTAAGAGTATAATCATAGGAGCGACTACAACTTACTACCATGCAAACCAGTTAAATAACGGCTCCCAAAAAACGGAACAATTACTAGCTCCCCCTTTTCTAGCATCACATGCTAGATTATAGAATAACAAACCCTTCCAATCTTCAAAAGTTGGGGGGAGCAGGCTAATCCACTTTCTACATATCTCTCTTCTGGCCAACAAGATTGTGTAAAACAGCATCTTGCGCAGTCTTTTTTTATCCTGTTATCTCTATGAAAACAACCAAAGATGATCAAGGAAGGGCTTACCTCACTCTCCATGAGCAAAATCTGGTTAATACCTTTACCCACCTCGGACCAGAAGTGTTGGAGGCAAGGGCAGTTTGCAAACATATGCAGGTCCCCTACCGACTCAGGCCCACACTTGCAACAGCATTTCTTATTGCCCGACTCCAGCCTTGACAGTTTTTCCGGGGTCCAGAATACCCTGTGAATTGTAAATAGATGATTCCTTCTTAAACAAGTTGGTCTGACTGCAGAATACAACAAAGCTACAGATACTTGCCACAACTCTGTAATCTGCACTCCTGGGAGGTGATCTTTCCAAGTATCTTGCGGCAGCGCAAAATCACCATCCAGCGTCTCCAGGAGGGTCCAATACCATCTTGATAGTTCTTTTTTGTTGATTTCCACCTCCTGTAATAACTCCTCCGCTGGATTTGTGCTGCCCAGTCCTCCTTTGTCTCGCATCACCCAGCTCCTTATTTGCCAGTATTTAAATTTGGATAGATTTTTTGTTGTGGCCATTAAAAGTTCACTGTAGGGGATCAAACCTTCTTCCGTGCATAGCTGCCCCCATTGCAACGACCCAGACTCCCACAATGAAACAGCTAAAATATCCTTTGTCCATTCAGGAGACCCTGGAGAGTTCCATGTGGGTGCCCATTTACTGTAATAAGGCACGTTTGTACCTCTCCTTATTTCATACCAGATTTAACCGAATCAACTAATACTCTAAGTCTCACCTTCTTGAGAAATTTAGGGCCTCCAAATTTGTACAGAAAGCCCTCCTCTGCATCCTTTGCCACTTTCATCATTTCCTTTAAGAGTGAACCAAAATCAGAGGGGACAGCACCACTACAAGCCTTCCTCATATTCTTCATAAAAGTTGCCCATGAATATGGTTGCAAATCTGGTAGTACTAAACCCCCTTTCTCTTTCCTCTGCCTCAGCTTTTTCCACACTATACAAGCGCCTTTGTTGCCCCAAATAAAGCTGCCATTCTTGCCTCGAAATTTATTTATCCAATCTTTATCAAAACTTAAAGGTAGTGCATTGAAAATAAACAGCACCCTCGGCAAAAGCATCATCATAACCAAGTTGACCCTACCTAAAATCGTAAGTGGCAGGTTAACCCACTTCTTCATCTGTTTACTTGCCTCAATCATAACTCTCTCAAAATTTCTTTCCGCGGTCACCCCCAGGTCTTCTGTTATCATAATACCCAAATAATTCACCTCTCTACTTATCTTAACATTCCCCCGAGCGGTGACCTTAGGCATGTTCCAAACCATGACCTCCGTTTTTTCTTTATTAACCATATACCCCACCATTCCCCTAAATTCCGTTATCAATTCTTCCAAAACAGGTAGGGATTGATTTAAATTGCTTGTATAAATGCTACTTTCTTATATCAGCTTCCACACTGGAAAGGAAGTATCAAAGAGTTGTGCCTGATTATACTAGCCAGGGGCTCAATATATAAATTAAATAACAAGGGGGATAGCAGACATCCCTGTCTTGTTCCTCTCTCAATTCTAACAGGGCCGGTTATGGAACCGTTAACTAAAACTCTTGCCACGGGATCATTATATATCATCCGTAGTGTCCTTATAAACCTATCCCCTAAATTAAAGTGTTCGCAAAGCGTGACCAGGAAGGATCATTTAAACATGTCAAATGCCTTAGCGGCATCGATCATTACTACCGCAAGAGGAAGCTTACACGTGCTCGCTAAATCTATTGTCCCTATCAAACCATGTGTCAACTCATGCAAATATCTACCCTTTATAAACCCCCTTTGATCTGCATGAATCAATTTCCCAACAAGCTTATCCAATCTATATGCCAGGACCTTTGCACACATTTTATAGTCGCTATTCAGCAGGGAGATGGGCCTATATGAATCACACCTTGTAGGGTCTTTCCCTGGCTTGGTTATTAAGGTAATCATTGCCTCCCTCCAAGAAGGAGGAAACCCTGCCCCTTCCTTGAAAATACAATCACACAACTCTACCAACACCTCAATTATGCTGTCTCCTAAAACCTTATACACTTCCAGAGGTAATCCATCAGGGCCAGATGCCTTCCCCGATTTCCCCAAAGCAATCACTCCTTCCACCTCATCACACCTAATTCCTTTATTTTATGTTCCCTCTCTCCACATCCTCATTACCCAGAGAAAAGAGCTCTACACCCCGCAAACCAGCCTGGACCCACCCTGGGGGTACGTTTAACCTTTCTCCATAAAGATCCCAAAAGTACTCCCAGAACATTTCTTCTATTTCCTTATGACCCTGTACTGGAAGCCCCTCCATTCACCCCCTGAATCTCCACCACTCTGTTCCTCGTCAACTTCGATTTTGTTTGCCATGCTTGTATTTTTCATAAATTTTCCCCGTATTCAAAGAAGATCTTCTTATTAGCCTTGCATCTCTCCTTGACTTTTCTGTCTAGTTCCGCTACAAGTTCATTGCAATATTCTTGGAGTACTTTAAGTAGGTGTTCCTTTTCTTCTAATTGACCATCCTTGCCTAGTATCTGTTCCTCTGCTATCTGTATAAGCTCTTCAAAACCCGTAATCTTGTTTTTATATACTATTCTTTTAAAAGAGGCTGCTCTCATCAATCTACTTCGCACAAAGGCCTTATATGCGTCCCAAACCACCTCTGCGGCTGCTGAACCCTCATTTAGCCTAAAATACTCTTCCGTATCCTTCTTCAAATCTGTCACAATAGCCTCATCCAGAAGGAGAGTCCTATCTAATGTCCACCTTGACTGCCTAACACTCCTACCGAAATTTAAGCACACACTCACTGCTGAATCGTCTGACAAATGGACTCCAACATGCAAAACCTCTTCTACACATTCTCTCACTTTCCCATCGACTAACACATAATCAATCCTAGATTGATGTTTATACTTCTTGTTGTTAAAAGTGTACTCCGCTTTTTTCCCATCCTCTCTCTCCAGATGTCATGTAACCCAAAATGGGAGATCATATTAATTACCTGAGATCTCATCTTCACATTCATTTTTGCTCTGCTCAACTTAGACCGATCTAGATCATAGTCCAGCACAACATTAAAATCTCCCGCCCAAATTATTGGGTCTGTGTACTGGAGCAGGTGCTGATATAACTCTCCCTGAGGCCGAAGATCGTCCCTATTTGCGCCATAATATCCCACTAAAGTGAGGCGCTGATTAAAAGCCAGCAACCTCCTTATTACCCATCTCCCAGCTCTGTCCACTATACCTCCCTGAAAAGATATCTCTGGATGGTTCTTAACTAATAAAACCACCCCCTTGCTACCTCCCACCTGGGTGGAACATAATACATGCTGAATCCAATTATGCAGCTTAAACAACTTTCTACACTTGTCACCGGAAAGATGCCTTTCTTGTAATATTATCATCATAGCTTGGGAATCCCTGCAGTATTGCAATAACATCCGTTGTCTGGCCCTTACTCTTAAACCATTTACGTTCCAAGAAAGAAACCTTAGTTCTTTATCCTTCATCCCTGTTTCCTCTTTTCCCACAAGCTCTCACACCAGCCCTAGAAAAGAATGACCATTTCCTGACTAAATCAGGACAAAAAATGTTTTTTTCTTTTTCCCACGTGCTCTCCACCCCATGCCCTTCTCTAACCACCGCCCATCTCCCGCCCCCACCAAACCCACCACCCATACCCTGAGAGAACCCACCTTTTTTCCTCACACGGCATCTTGCCGTAGGAAGCTCATGCAGGCCTAGAGTTAACCTTAAAGAGAAAAAAAAAGACAAAATAGACGCAATGCTGTGGCTTAAATCCGCTCCTTGATGGCATATGTATGGAAGCAGTATCTTTCTAGGTTTATCCCTATTGGCAGATTTCATAAAATTCTCTATGTACTCGCTGTATATCTTTTAATAAGACTTCCTCTTCCTCTTCGATCCGGGTACCTTGCTTAATCAGATGGACTACAAAGCTTTTCAAATCCCCTTTTTCCAGTTCCTCGGGGACTCTCAAGAGTCTCAAGTTGTCCCTCCTCATTCTATTCTCCATTGTTTCAAGCTTCACTTGCAAACTTTCCTCCTCCAGTTTCACCTGATGAATCGCCTCCCTATTTTTTTCTGTAACTCTCCTCAGATCAGAAACCTCGAATTCCAGAGCAGCCATCCGCGCAGCTAATATGTCCAATTTTTGCCCAAGAGTTTCTCATAAACCTCTTATCTCTTTTTGGTTAGTATTTGAGGTCTCAAAACATCCTCTCACCTCCCCAGCTAAGTCCTGTTTCATACCTGCAATAGATTTGACAAGAGGTTCATCCCTTAAGGCTTGGCACTGAATGGGTAATACCTCCTCATGTTGCTGGACCACCTCCTCACCTCGCTTCCCTGCTAGCTTCCCATCCTGCAGCATAGTAGGGCCCTCAACAGAGAGTCTGAGTCCTCCCTCTTGATTTGCGACCCTGCTACTAACACTACTCTGGCATAAATTATGAGACTCTAGCAGCTGAAACCTATTAGGGGAGAGTTCAATCTGTGAAATCAGGCTGCTCTCTACACCCACTTCTGGACTATCCTTGGGGGCCTCGAGACCTGCTGCCTCCATCCCCTTCTCTTTCTCCTGTGTATCAGGGAGAACCTTAAAATATGTCCTAAGCGACAGGGTAATTCTTGTCTTCCTAAAATCCAAAAGTGTGTGACTGGAATTTGGCCGGGCTCCCCCTAAATGACCAGAACTGCCGCTCTTCCCTATTGTCTGGACCTCGACCACAGCTGACTCACTAGCTCTACAGCTCCTTACAGGGGGAGGGGGTATGCCCTGAGGTACAGAAGTTCTTTTTAGGCTTGGACTTTTTTTGCTACTTCTCCAGGAGTATCCCAGGTCACCTCTCTTCCCACCTCCTTCATCTCCACCTTTCCTTCTGCCTAGGCTGAACTTTGTGCTCTGCATCCTAAAATTAACCAGGGGATCTGCTCCATACTGTGAGAAAAATGGATGTAGGGTATCAAACAATGAGGCTGCCCCCCCAAAAAAAAAATCCCAGCACCTCTTTCAATTGTTAAGGTCCAATGAGGGGGAAAAATCTTCTCTGTTTTTTCGTCCTGCCTAATCAGCGTCCTCGTGGTCCTGGAAACGGGAATGCAGCATATGCTGACACTACCGTTGTTCCCCCGGTGGGGAACTCTAGCCACAACGTGTCTTCCGCGTTGTAGATTCTGAACAGCCCATGTCCAAATCGCGGGCCGAGAAAACACTGGTTCCCGATCTGTCCTTGCCTCAGGGACAGATACTGCCTGCGAAGACCTGCACAGAGGGCGGAGCGCAATCAATATGCGCTCCTGGCCATCTCAGAGCTCCTCTGCGGACCACGTCAGCTGGCCACCATGTTCTCCTCCTTTCCCCGTACTGCCTCTTATGTCTCAGAGTGGTGTGTTGTACAGTACAGTGGAATGTCATATAGTGGAATGTTATTGAATGGAGTGTCATTGAGTAGACTGCTGTAGAGTGGCTTAGAGTAGAGAAGGAAATTGTAGACTGGAGTGGCAAAGAGTGGAATAAAGTGGATTGCAGCATAGTATAGTGCACTATATTTCAGTAGTGTGTCAGACCGTAGAGTCGAAGAGAGTATTACAGAGTGTACTGTCATGGAGTGGCGTGTCATAAAGTGGAGCATTGTAGAGTGTCGTACAGTGTTGTGAAGTGGAGTAAAGAGGCTTAGAGTGGCTTAGAGTGCAGGGGCATACAGTGGAGGAGATTGTTCTAGAGTGTAGTGGCTTAGAGTAGAGTGACGTGTCATAGAGTACAGTAGACTGGCATAAAGAGGAGTGTCATACAGTGGAGGGTCATATAGTGAAATGACGCTCAGTGTAGTGTCATACAGTGGAAAGTCATCAAGAGGAATGTCATTGAGTAGAGTATCATACAGGGACATAGGGTGGAATAGAGTGTTGTAGAGTGGAATAGCATAGAGTGGAGTACAGTGGAGTACAGTGGAGTACAGTGTCATAGAGTGGAGTGCCATTGAGTGGAGAGTCATAGAGTGGAGGAAAGTGTTGTAAAGTGGAATGTTGTTGAGTGTCATAAAGTGGAGTGAAATAGAGTGAAATAGAGTAGAATACAGTGTTGTAGACTGGAGTATTTTACAGTGCAGTAGAGTGTCATTGAGTGTGGTAGAGTTGAGTGTGATAGAGTGTCATAGAAGGCAGTGGCATAGAGTGCCATAGAGTGGAGTGGTATCGGGTTGAGTAGTGTAGCAAACTGAAGTAAATTGAAATAATGTATCATAGAGTACAGTGGAGAAAAGTCACATGAAGTGGTGAAGAGGGAGTTGTGAAAAGTAGAGCACAGTGTCATAGAGTGTCACAGAGTAAAGATTCACACAGTGGCACATATTGGAGTACAGTGTTGTAGAAGTGGAGTGCCACTGAGGGCAGTACAATGCTTAAGAGTGGAGAAACATAGAGTGTTGTACAGTGGACTAGAGTGTCATACAGTGGAGTAGAGCAGAGTGTCATTGAGTGGAGTGTCATTGACTAGAGTGTTGTACAGTTGCATAAAGTGGAGTACAGTGTTGTAGAGTGGAGTGGCAAAGAGTATCGTAGAGTAGAGTGCAGTCGAGTGAAGTGTCGTAGAATAGAGTAGAGTGTCATAGAGTGGAGTGTTGTATAGTGGAGTGCCGTAGATTGTGGTACAATAAAGGTGTGTAAAGTGGAGTGCCACACTGTGTAGTGGCATGTCGCAGGGTGGAGTGGTATGTCATAGAGTGGAATGGTGTAGAGTGTCATCGAGTGGAGTGGTGTGCAGTAGAGTGGAATGCCATGTCATGGGTGGGATAGACTAGTGTGGTGTGCAGTGTTGTAGAGTGAAAGGGAGTGGCATAGAGTTTAGGGGCATAGAGTGCAGTAGAGTTTATAGAGTGAAGTTGCGTAGAGTGGAGAAGCATGTTGTAAGGTAGAGTGTGGTGGCATGTCATAGAGTATTATGTTGTACAATGTCATTAAGTGGAGTAGAATTGAGGAGCATAGAGCATAGTAGACTGTTGTAGAGTGGAGTGGTGTAGAGTGGAGTGGCAATATCTTGGAATGGAGTGGAGTGTTGTCCAGTATGTTACAGTGGATTGGCGTAGAGTTTAGTGGTGTAGAGTGAAGTAGTGGAGCAAAGTGGAGTAGAGTAGTACAGTGTGTCATAGATTACAGTGGAGCAAAATGGCATGGAGTGGTATAGAGGGTGTTGTACAGTGTTGTAGAGTGGAGTACAGTGCAGCAGAGTGACATGGAGTGGAGTAGAGAGTCATAGAGTGTATGGGCAGAAAGTGCATACAGCAGAGTGGCATAGAGTAGAGTGGACATAGTGTGTTGTGGTGTATGGTAGAGTAGTAAGGACTGGTGTGTCATAGAGTGGCGTGTCATATAGTGTGTTAGATTGGAGCAGTGTAGATTGGAGTGGCATACTGTGTAGAGGTGTGCTGCTCAAAGAGTGGAGTAGAGCCTCATAGAGTGATGTGGTGTGTCGTAGAGTGGAATGGTGTATCATACATTGGAGTGCTGATTTGTGGAGTAGAGTGGTGTGTCATGCAGTATTGTAGAGTGGAGAAAAGTGGCATAGAGTGTAGGGGCATAGAGTGGGGTAGTGTTGTAGAGTACAGAGACATAGAGTGGAGTGGTGTGCTGTAGAGTGCGGTGGAGTCATTTGTGTTGTGTTGCACGGTATCATAGAGTGGAATAGATTGGTGTAGAGTGGAGTGGCAGAGAGTTTAGTGGTATGTTATGGAATAGAGTGGAGTGTCATGTCATAGAGTGGCACATTATACAATGTATTAGAGTGGTCTACTGGAGTAGAGTGGAGTACAGTGGAGTGTTGTGTCATAGAGCAAAGGGGAGTAAAGTCCCATGGAGTGAAGCGGAGGGAGGTGCATAGATTATGATAGAGTGGAGTATGGTTGCGTAGATTGGCATAGAGTGGAGTAGAGTGCCGTAGAGTAAAGTACAGTGGCATAGAGTGGAGTGCTGTAGAGTGGAGTGTCAGAGTGATGTGGCATACAGTGTCATAGCATGCAGTGGAGAGGCATAAAGAGGACTGGAGTAGAGTGTTGTGGCATAAGGTTGAGTAGAGTACAGTGGAGTGGTGTAGAATAGAGTGGAGTAGAGTGGAGTGGGGTGGTGTACAGTGGAGTGGTATGTCCTACTGTGAAGTACTGTGTCATAGAAGAGTGGCATATTGTGTCATACAGTGGAGTGGCATGCCATAGAGGGCCTTTTGTCATATATCATTTTTTTTTGTATGATTTCAGTATGTACTAAGGAGTGGCCTAGCGTGTCATACAGTTCAGTAGAATGCTGCGGTGTAGAGAGATGTGTCGTAGAGTGTTTTAGAATGGAGGTGCTTAGAGTGGAGTGGTGTACAGAGAATTGGCATGTAATACAGTGAGTGTCATACAGTTGAGTGGCATGTCATACAGTGCAGTGGCATGCAATAGAGTGGAGTTGCGTGGCATGGAGTGACGCAGAGCAAAGAAGTGTGTCATAGACTGAAATGTCATGTTGTAGACTGAAGTGGCATGTTGTGGAGCGGAGTGGTGTGTCACAGGATGGAGTGATGTGGTGTCTTCTGGAGTGTCATTAGAATTTTCCGTCGACTTTTTAGACAGATGTAGTGAAAAATGGCTGAGTTCTTGTTTTGTACATGAGATTAACCTTATTACTATGGGCCCGATTATGAGTACGGCAGTCCTAGGACTGTCGTACCTGCGATGGCGGTCACACCGCAACGTTCTTGGGAGTCCAACTGCCAGATTATAATGCTGGTGGTTGGATCAACACAAGACTGCCGCCAACACCAGGATCTTGAATCCCGACGCATTGGCAGTGGGGAAAGCCGTGGTCAAACACAGCTGTGCTGATTTTGGCACCACCGTGCTGATCACGACTTGCCATGAAAAGGCCAGCAGGAAGACAGAGACAGGGCCAAAGGGGTCCCCCTGCACTTCCTATGCCCATGTCATAGGCAGTGCAGAGGCCCTCTGTCAGCACAGTTGGAATGTGTACTGTCTGCAATGGCAACAGTGCGCATTCCGACTGCTAGGGTTGCAGACAACGCAGTGGCATTGGCCTCGGCTCTCCCCGCCAAAGCCAAGGATCACTTCTAAACAAATACCAATGTTCTTGTGTACTTTTTCTCAGCGTGTGGTGTTTTATTGAATTTACATTACATTAAACATTTGTATAATCCTCACTATTATTAACTATTGAAATGTATGAATTATTGAAATATAGATTTGATAACAAATATTGGTGATTTTTGGGGGCGTGGCCAAGATAGTGCCGAGAGTGGATGCGGTGTGAAAAGCTCCACTAGAAACCCCAAATTAATCCTACATAATCCTCCAATACGATAGTGAGCGGAGTTGTTCCCCCATGATACTGACTGTTGGAACCTGTACCACAATGATATCCTGAGGGAGAAAGCCCAGATCTGCTACCGGAGGTGATCGAGGGGAGGCCTGGTCATGAAGGGGGCATCCTGCAGGATGGTGGGAGTGATGATCCTCCAACTGCAGCCTTAAGCGAGCCCCGACTGTGCCGGTGGAGGTGCTTGGGAAGAGAAGAGCCCCGGAGCAGGCCTTATCACTAGGACACCACAGTGGCCCCCTGGTTTCGGCTACACCCCCAAACAACATCCTGGGAGTTTGCCAGCTCAAGGTCAGTGTGAGGCAGAGCGGGGCGGTGGGCTGCGCTGTGCAAGGTCTGGCCCCCTTGGTGTTGCTCTAACCCTGGGCCCGCATTGCTGGATTTGCAGAGGCCGGTATGTGAGGCCCTATCCCCCAGTAGGAGGTACAGCAACCCGGGCAGCAAGACTCTAGCACGTATAGTGGGACAGCTTTGTTCCAACATACCCTCTGCCGGGATGGAGGAGAGGCTGCCTCCCAGAAGACCTGCTGCAATGTGAAAGTGGCAGCTGCTGGCCCGCGGCCGTTCCGCGATCCTCATCTATGATAGCAGCGGTGGCGGGGTGAGAGGAGCCACAGTGTCATCTACTGCTGTGTCTGCATTTCCATCTTTCCCCAGAGGAGAGCTGCACAACGGCCGGCAAGGGACTGGTGAGAGGCGGTGGACCAAGAGGAGTTTGAACGAGCTCTTCCTGTGAGTCTGGGCCCACTCCATAGGGTCACTGAGGGAGGAGGGCAATAATCACGTTGAGCCCCAAGGAGAGATGATTTGAGGCCACAGGAGAAGCTCAGGAGGTAGGAGACAGGTGAGGGTGCGGTGGCCCACCCCTTGGGAGCCTAGTCCCCTAGTGTGACACCCCTGCTCAAGAGCCAGACGGCGGGACGGGCAGCCTGCGCAGGTGGGGAAGTGGTGATCAGCAAACCCAGGAATGTGCGTACAAGGCCCCCGAGGACTCCTTGTAGGCATCTGGTGCTGTGTTGCAGACTTTGGCCTGTGTCCATAACCCCGAATTCAGAATGAGGACACTTGGGTTGGACCCTGACATATCTAGGGGGGCTACTAGGGACTGCCAGTGCCGGCACAGACAGCTAGGGCTGGCCCCCTCCCACAATTATTTGAGGGAGGCACCCAATGTCCACCCCCTCCATAGTAACTTCTTTCTGGTGGGGTTTTAAGCCCCCCAGTAGCAAAGGACTCGCAGAGTCAGAGAAGCAGCCCCAGGACCATCACAGGCAAAATGGCAGGCAACCTTTCTGAGACCTAGATGGCAACAGACGATTATCCAGGCTTGCCTATACTAAGAACGCCATTGGACCAGGGGCGGAGAATCAGCCTGTGACACAACTTGCCCACTGAGGCCCATTGGGGGGTTTCTCAGTGTACTTACTTGCCATGACGAAGGATAAGTAACAGTGCACTCCCTGCCATGGGAAACTCAATAAATATGCCAGAGTAGTCTCCTCTTTCACAGGTGAAGTTGAGCAACCATTGGTACAGAAAGGTCTGGACAATGCTGCTCTGATGCAAGCTATACAATCCTCCAGGGTAGCCTGTGAAGGTGGGTTTCATGCTAGAGTGTGCCCACATGTGCTGAACAATAAACCACCACCAGGCACCCCGCCAGGTCCAGTGGTAGCACGGTTCCTCAATTATCAGGACTGGGACCTAATCCTATCTGAAGGCAGGAGACTGAAGGAAGTGCCTATTAGAACTCATGATACAATTCTTCCCTGATTATACAAGGGAAGTTCAGCACCAGCGTCACACTTTTGATGCAGTAAAAGCCAAACTGCACACTCTCCAATTGCAATACATGCTCCTTTTCCTGGACAAGATAAAAGTCCTTTTCGGAAGCAAGGCCTATTTCTTTCAAACTCCAGAAAAGGCCTGGGAATGGTTTGAAGAGAGGCCAATGCAAGCGATGAGCACAGGAAAGAAGGCTCCGCGCAGGCCTGTGAAAGAGACACTTACGCCAGACCACATCAATCCTCCCAACACAAGGCACCCAACGCTGCCAGGCAGAGTAGGCCCTCCAGAAATAAAAAAACAAGGTCCAGGATGCAACCACTTATCCAGTCCTCAGATTCGGAAGAGTGACCTCTGGCAGCCACAAAGAGGAGTAAAGCGACTTGCCAATATACAGCACGGACAAGCAATACATACAGAGCAGAGTGAAGGTGAGGTCTCTGTCTGAAGACACCCCTTGGTATCTGCCATAACCCAACTGGAAGAATCGGTGATGGACCAGGAAGCCCCAAAGCACACTGACGTCAACCTTGCCTGAAGGGGGTCAAATCCGCTGGTCAACTATCATTTCTGCTCGGGGCGCAGAGTTGGAGCAACATGCCCCCTCCCCCGAGCGGTGAAGTCTTCTTGACTTGTGGACACAACATCCGTGACTGTTGCATCAAGCATTTAAAGTCTCCCTTGGGTGTTTTGAGGTTTTGGAGCAGACGTACACCTTAAATAGTGTTAATCTAATATGAGTTGGGTGAGAATACCTACCTCTCCAGCCTCTCTGTGGAACAATTCTTTGATTGGAGATGATAACATCTGCAGAGAACAGTGGGGGACATTGGAAGTTTGTTACTTCAATGATTGCATTATGTTTACAGATATGGGGACAGCGATTGTGCAAATGGTACTTCTACTACACTGTCATTAAAGGACACAATAGTATCTGCAAATCGGAGAAGGGTCTGTCACACAGAGCAGATTTTAGATACACGTATCCAATGGGTGAGAGGGGCAGATATACTGTGTTTTCATTGAACGTTAACCTGTTGGGTAGTAAAATTAAGCAGGGTTTGGTAGCTGCATATCTTAAAAGGCACAAACCGGACATAGTTCTCCTCCATGAAACACACCTCAGAGGTCCAAACTGTAGCTTTATTGCCAGGGGGGCATGCTCTGTAATAGCACATGCAAGATTCACCACTGGGTCACCCCTGTTTCAGATAACTAGAACCTGAGGCTACCCCACCAGGACATTTGTGGCGGTCCAAGGACAATGGTGAAGGCAAGAAATTACATCAATAAGCATTCATGCCCTACCGAGGCTCCAACAGCAGACACACTAAGGTGGCAGAAGCCCTGTTAGAATCAAATTCGCACCTCCACTTAATAGGGGGAGATTTCAATTATGTAATTAACCCTGAGTAGCATCGCTCACAAACAGCGGCCTCCTCAAGGGGAACCCAACTAGCCAACATGGTGGCCTCCCTAGGTTTGACTGATCTCTGGGGCTGCTGCCACCCTGGAGACAAACAATTCTCATATTTTCCAGGGGCACATAGAGCCTTCTCAAGACTGGATTATGTCCTGGCCCCGGCAGACAAAGTGGCTGTGGGTAGAAGAGGCAGATTATTTAGTGAGAGGGCTGTCAGACCACTCTCCTCTGTGGCTTGCGATTGGAAGCTGACATCATAAGGAGAGGGGTACCTGGAGGCTGAACGTCTGGGAGCTAAGAGATGAGGAGATAACATAGTCAGAGAGGGTTGACATTGATTTATATTTTAAAGAAAATAAAGACTCAGTGACCTCTGCAGTAACGATGTAGGAGGCGTACAAGAGGGTTATCAGAGACAAGGCTCAAAATATCATAGCACAAAATCAAAAACAAGAGAGCCCAGCCATGGAGAACCTGGAGCCACAATTGCTAGACTTATAAGGAGACCCCAGGGCTGTAACAGATTAGTACACCCAACGTAAAATTGTGATCCTTCGGAAAAAGTATTGCGTGTTAGCACATCAAGAAGCAAACACCCAATACTTAGCGACAAGACACTGCCTTTATGAAGCAGGGGATAGAACAGGCAAACTTCTAGCGTGGTTGGAGAGGTGTGAAGTGGATACGCGTTTGGTACGTTTCATTGAAGGGGGCAATGGGACTATGTGTAATAATGATATGTGGATTGCCAATGAATTTGTAAAGTTCTTCAAGAAACTCTACTGTAAGCACACATTCCCAGACATGTCCCAAATTGAGAACTACCTGGACGGACTGCCCCTTCTGTGGTTGTCGGCGGCAGATAGGGACTCCCTGGACAAGGATATAGAACTGTCAGAAATAGAGGCAGCAATAGCCGCAATGAAACCTGGTAAGATACCTGGGCCTAACAGGCTTTATGCCAAGGAGATCGACGAGGCACAATCTCCACAGGCTTTATGCCTGGATTGCGGTAGTGTAAGGACCCCATCTACTGATAAGCCTAGATGCCCAGAAGACATTTGACAAGATCCATTGGCCATTCATGATGAAAATGCTGGAAAAGTTCGGACTTGGCCCCAAGTTTCGGGAGTGAAATACACTGCTGTAGACCAACCCAATTGTGCGAGTCCATGGCAATGGACGCCAGTCGGTGGAGTTTCCAGTTGAGCGAGGCACACTGCAGGGGTGCCTGCTCTCACCATTGCTGTTTACACTTACGATTGAGCCCCTGGTCTGTATTATCCATGCACATCTAGATTTTTTGGATTTCCATATCCACAAGAGTAGGGGGATGCAAGAAAAGATTGAATTATATGCAGATGATATCCTCCTTTATGTTACCAGCCCTAGAACAACATTGCCTCAGATTCTAGGTACATTCGAGGAATATGGGTCCTACTCAGGACATATGGAATTCATTGGACTAAATCGTGCCTCTATCAAGTGGGTGGCCATCATGAGCAGATAGAATCTGTAGACAACCTATGACTAGAGACGGAAGGCTTTACTTACCTGAGGATTTATGTGACAATCACAATAGGTGTCGAGAACGGAATGTTACAAGGGTCCTGAATGAGATCCATAAAGACATAGACCAATGGGCGAATCTCCCTGTAACATTATTTGTGGGAGTGGCGATGTATAAAATGATAACACTCCCAAAACTATTATACTCCTTACAAAACACTTATGTGCCCCTGCTAGAGGACATCTTTAAGAAAATAGAGCAGATGGTCTGTGCATTCCTCTGGGGTGGGAAACACATCCATTTATCCTTGCATACACTTCAGCGTAACCCCTACAACTGAGGGATTGAACTACCAGATAATAGAGCATATTACTGGGCAGCACACCCCATAGCAATTAATGACTGGGAACATGCACCCGAGGACCACCAACATACATGTTAGAAAGGAATCAATTTGTGCGTAAATTACACTTACATTTCCTATATGCAGGAAAGGGGCACAATCACTCTTACTGCCCACAAAGCTAACGATAGAAGCGTGGACTAAAGTGGTGAGAAAAATGGGTTAGCACACAAAATTTACGCAGGAAAACCCGCTATGGGAGGGCGCTTATCTGAAAGAGCTGGGGAAAATTCTGGGATTCCAACCATGGGACATAATAGGCATTTTCAAATTGGGAGACCTCATCATTGAAGGAATCCTAAGACATTCAACGCCCTAAGGGAAGAATATAACCTCTCACGGACAAAGCAATACCACTATCTCTGACTAGCACATGCCTAACGGTGAGAAAACTTTTACATAGAGAACCTTCAAGACTACACCCCAATAGAGGGAAGACTCCTCATGGGTGAAATAGAGGAAAAGGCATGCCTGACATGCTGGGAGGCACCAACGCGAAGTGCCCGTACGTTGGGAGTGTTGATTTAGATGTTTTATATTGCAAATAAAAATAATTATAAAAATATATATATTAGTGATTTTTGCAGACAGATGATAGATCTGGTTATATATATTGATATGCTCACCCCTGGAATAAAGCCAACAGGCAACAGGCACACATTTGATATTTCGGTATTGTGACTGACAAAGCTAGTAAGTCAGTAAGTCTGCCTGAGTCCAGCCAGGAACTGCAATACCAACACCCAGCTGCTCATGTCAGAAGGCCGTGCTTGGTGTGGGGTTGCACAGCTGATAATTGGCTGTCTGTTGAGGGGTTGATCCTGGGCCCTGTGGTCAACTCCATGCTGTGCATGGCCAAAGTCTGTGTATTCGATGCAGAGTCTGGCCGCAGGTCAACCCCATCTAACTAATTCAAATGATTGCAATAACCCAAATGAACTCTTCCTACTGAAAACTTCTAATGCAGCACCTATAAGAGAACTATCAGTTTGGGTGATGTTCAAGTTCCAAGGTCCATGCTGACCCTCAAAGTAAACCTTGCAAAATGACATAGTAGATCTATGTTCTATGATCTATGGTGCGCAAGGAAAGTGGTGCTGCCCTAGGAACCCTTGGGGGCATATTTAAGGAAAGTGGCACTCCTGTGGCGCTGCACCTAGTGCAGCGCTACTTTCTTTGCACCCCTTAGCATCCCCCTATCGCCCTCAAGTGTGCACCGTATCTAAGATACAGCGCACCATGGCACAGGATAGGAGGCAATAGCGTCCTTTTTATTGATGCTATTGATGTACTCTGCAGAAGTAGCACCAAAATATTGGCGCTACTCATGCAAAGTACGTAGGGGCCCATTATAAATAATTGAAGCCCCCCTTTAACGCCTACTCTGAGCAGGCTTTAAAAGTGCCGTAAAAAATGATTCAAGAAAATCTGTTATATTTTGTGCACCCAAAGGGGGAACGACCCATTTCCACACATTATGCCTGGCGCAGGCAGATTGTAGAGCAAAGGGTTACATAGTGGTGCAATGCACGCATTGCCCCACTTTGTAAATATGGCATTAGGATTTTGCCCTCGTTGGGCCACATTAGCATCAAAAATAATGACGCTAATGTGGCGTAAGGTGGCACTAGGGAGGGGCTTATAAATATGCCCCTTAGTGTCCATTAAGCCATAAATTTGATTAATTGAAGGACATTCCTTTTACTCTGTCTTTCTTCCTGTTTAAAGACTGACCAAGCCTGATGGAAAACCTGCCTGGAAAGACGGACTACCTTGTTGAAGCTCTCGATGCGCTGCACCATTTACACCAACTGATGAAAATATGTTGTTGTGCTCAATGTTTAGTGCATTTATTCCTGATTCCTTGATGTAAGTCCTGGCTACGAATAAACATAACTGTCAGGGGTGGCTGGTGTTAATGGGCAAAATGGGCTTCACCCTACCACCCTGAGGGGAGAGGCAAGAAGAGAATTAAAAAACACCAAGCAGCTGAAAGAAATCTACTACTACGAGAGGGGGCGGGCTATAGAAGGGGTGCAGTCTTCATTCCTCTTGTGTCCTGTGCTTTCACTTTTGGAAATGTTATGAAGCTGAGGGCACCTCTCTCATCTTGTGTGTTGCAGCACAGTCCCAAAGAAATACAGGTTGGCACCTAAGTTCCCCTTAAGGATTATCTGTGATTACCCTGGTTACATTACACAGTTCTGATTATTTTGCCAATGAGGTGGTTAAGTGATTTGCCCAGAATCACATCACATGATATGGAGCCGGCCCCAAACTCCAATAGCGGGTAGTGTTTTTTTTTTATTTTTATGGATCCTTGTGCTTTGTAGTGTCCACTCAGGTGTGGAAACACTGCAAAGCTTGGTCCCGGGCCCTGATCACATGCTGCTCCCTGGCTCTTGATGTACACGCTGCTTCCTTTGAACTAAAATATCTGACCTGTGCAATGTAACCAGAGTGCTCATGCATGTGCATTACATGAGCACACTGACTACATTACAGTGTTCAGATCTTTTCAGGCACTAGGAAGTTAAGCCAGGGGCATAGGAGACTCAAAATTTCTGGGGGGGACAGGGACAACCTTGAGGTGGGCCCCCTGCACAAAGTTTGCACCCAGAAGGGTTGCCGTGGGGGTAGAAGGGGCGATGGGGGGAGGCGGTCGCTCCCAGTCGAGTCCTGTGCGGCCTACAATTCCCTGTCTGCTGGACCCTTGACTGCTTATTAGGCAGCGACAAGCTCTGTGCTGCTGTTTACCTGTGGAAAGTCCTAAGAGGCTTGTACTGCCTTTCGATTCCTGTGCTGCCTGCCATACACTGTGCTGCCTGTTGGGAGCTTTCTAGTCAGGCTGTGTCAGTCTCTGGCCCCCCGCCTGCCTGTGAAGGCCAGTAAGGCCTATGATTGCTGCTAGGTCCTTGTCTGACTGTCGAGTGGCAGTCTCTGTGCTGCCACCTTCCTGCAAACTGCTGTGCTGTCTGACAGGGCCAGCCTTAGTGCTGGTGGCGCCCTTTGCGACATTGTTTGTTGGCACCCCCCAGTGACCACCTCTGCCACGGATTCACTCAGTCCTCTCCATCACCACTCTCTCTCAGATGCATTTCATTAGTTTTATAGCACCACTCATACCGGGAAATATCCCTTACAACGCAATCAATGCAATGCATTGACCATGCTGCCATTACCACAAATATGGGGCTAGCATGGATGCCTTTACCACACATGTCGTTACCAAGCATATGCGTGGTTACAGCATAGAGAGCGGTCTAGCTGTCCGGGTGGAACAGGAAGAAGCAGAGGAGAGAGAGGTAAGTAGGGCGGTGGCCAGGTTTGGAGTGGGAGGTTGGGGTCATTTTTAGGACAGGGTAGGGTTGGATAGTTTTTAGGACAGGGTGGGGTAGGTTTTAGGGTACAGGGTGGGGGTCATGTAGTATTCAGGAAAGAGTGGGGTAGGTTTTAGGGTTCAGGGGGCAGGGGTGTCAAGATAGTTTTTAGCGCAGTTCAGGGAAGGTTTTAGGGATCCGAGTGGGGGCGGGGTAGTTTTTAGGACAGGGCAGGGTTCCTTTTAGGGCTCAGGGAGGGTGGTTTAGGGCTCAGGGCAGGGGCAGTTTTAACTGATTGGGCAGGGCGGAGTATGGTATCAGGTGTAAGGGGGCAGGGCGGGGAGAATTTACCACACATGTTCCTTTACCAAACATTCTTTTACAGTGAAATTTGTTGTAAAGGCATGAGTAGTAAAGGCACGGTCGTTGTTGAGACCGCGATGTTAGGGCATGCATGATATACGCATGTGTTGTTCCATCATTCAGCCCTCATACCAGTCTAGGGTGTCAAAGCACTTTACATCACACAGACATTACTCAGAGGCTATCATCATATATGTGTAAATCAGTGTATATGAAATGTTACATAAGACAGAGGACTACAAGGTGAAGGTGTCATAGGTCATCCATACTGGTAGCAGGTATAGTTGAAGAGTGCTTTATCTGGAGAAGCGCAAACTCAGAATTTAAAACATAACACCATGTTCTTTATAATAAAAATTAATTTGTGCTCAAATTAACTTGTTTTGCAACATTAAGTTAATGAAAAAGTCAGGGGAAATCATAACACTCTAATCTATACCTTGATGTTTGCATGCAGCTCCTTGATGAGTTCATTGCTCACTGTTCTATATTCAGTTTTAATTTATAAATTGCAGGGGACAAAAAAGGAGCTCTCTGATGTAGGAAGCTGGCCATGTGTCTGGTGAGTACCTATGGTATTATCACCTTATACCAGGTCTAGGTATCCCCTTATTAGTGAAGTGTAGACAGTGTTTGTAGCTGTGGATGAGCAGCCAAGACTTATCTAGGACACATGCAAAGATCATGCAATACCACTGTAGTCACTCAGCACTTACACACATGAAAGAAACACGTGTTACGAAAATAAAGGTTCCTTATTACAGCAACACAAACACTAAAACACTAGATAGGCAATACTCCAATAGGATATAAGTAACACACTATTGTATGTACAGTAGCAATCAGAAATTGTCATAAAAAGGAATAGAAAACAGTGAAAAGCAATAGGAAATACTGAAGGCCTAGAGGGGATCAGACCATATACTTAAAAAGTGGAATGCGAAAGCCGGGTCCCCACGCAAGGAACTGGAATCAGTAGAGGGGAGCTGCAGGAACTAGGAAACCCCAAAAGTAAGTACCAAAATGCCCCCCAGCGACCAGGAGAAAAGAGGTAAGTTACTGGTTTTTCCCCAACCCACCAAAAGGACTTCAGAGAAGGATATTGGAAAACGCAGGAAAGACTGCAAGAAACTAGAGGTGGATCCTGGAAGAGGAAGACCTGAAAAAGAAGGGGACCAAATCCAGTTTACGTAGGAGTGTCCAGTTGTGGCAGGAGCCACTACCCACCCATCTGTGGATGCAGGAGTTGGTCGACGGGGAGACGAAGACGGTCAGCAATGCAGCACTGGAGCAATGAAGAGTTCCTAGGTGATGCAGTCGACGTCCCATGCCGGATGAAGAATTGCAGTCAGTCTGTGGTGTGGAAAACCCACCAGCAAGCCTTGGCAAAGGCAAATGTCGCAGTAGGACAAAAGTGGAGCTGCCGGGGACCAGCACGGTCCAGGGGGACAAAACCCATGGAGGAGAGTCCCAGGTGACCCTCGGCAAGGCAGAGAGTCTGGAGAAGGAGAGGCAGCCCCCACAGAAGACTTACAGGCAAGGAGCCCAGGAGCTGCAGAGAGGCCGACGCAGCACACCTGAAGAGAGGTACCACGTCGCAGGCGAAGCACGAGAAGAGTGCTGGGGGCTGGGGCTACACGGAGCCTGAAGATCCCATGGAGGAGATAACAACAGGCCTTGGTAGCTGCAAGAGACGCGGTGCATGGGGGTACTGTCCTGCATGGGAAGGCAAGGACCTACCTACTCCAAAGTTGGACAGCTGGTAGAGAGAACCAAGGAGACCACTCAAGACTATCACCCCTGATGCAAGATCCACGCAGCTCAGAAGGAGAGGAGATCCACGCAGCCGGTTGTTGTTGCAGTTGGTGCCTGCGGAGGCAGGTAAGTGACTCCTTCACTCCAAGGAATTTTCCTTCTTTTTCTCATGCAGACTGAAGACTTGCTGCCCTCAAAGGAAGCACAACCGGGCTAATGTTGCAGTTGCTGGAAGAAGCCGGAGAAACAATGTTGCAGGATGAAGTCGCTGCTGGAGCTGCAGATTGTAGGTTCCTGTGAAGTCCAGTTGCGGTTCCAGTGGCCAGAAGTCAAAGTAAACATTGCAGAGGAGTCCTGCTGGAATCTTGCACACTGAATCTGAGGACCCACCCAAGAGGGAAACCCTAAATAGCCCAGAAAGGGGGATTGGTCACCTAGCAGGATGACCACCTAGGACGGGGCTGTGACATCACCTGCCTGACCTGGCCACTCAGATGCTCACAGAGGCCTCTGCCCACCTTGGATTCAAGATGGCAGAATCAAGTGGCCATCTGGAGGAACTCCAGGCACCACCCCTGGGGTGGTGAAGGACAGGGGAGTGGTTACGCCAATTTCCGTTGTCCAGTTTCGCACCTGAGTAGGGGCTGAGGTCCCTGAACTGGTATAGACTGGTTTATGCAAGGAGGGCACCAAATGTGCCCTTCAGAGCATACCATTAGCTTGGCGAGGCTACCCCACCCAAGCCTTGTAACACCTATTTCCAAAGGGAGAGGGTGTTGCCTCCCTCTTCCAAAGAAAATCCTTTGTTCTGCCTTCCTGGACAAGAGCTGCTCAAGCAGCAGAAGAAGGGCAGAAATCTGTCTGAGGGGTGGCAGCAGCATGGGCTGCACAGAAAACCCTAGAAAGCTGATAGGAGCAATGCTGGGGATCCTCTAAGGAGCCCCCAGAGTGCATGGAATCATACTTCCAATACTGGCAATAAGATTGGGGTATGATTCTGACATGTTTGTTACCAAACATGCCCAGGTTCAGAGTTACCATTATGTAGCTGGACATAGGTAGTGACCTATGTCCAGTACACGGGTAAAATGTCTTCCCCTCACTTACGAAGTCCAGGAAAATGGAGCTGAAATTTGTAGGGGCACCTCTGCTCATGCAGGGGTGCCCTCACACACAGGTACTTTCATCCTCCCCTTTGAGCTAGGAGGGCCTACCATAGGGGTGTCTTTCAGTGACCTGGTGCAGTGACCTGAAGTGAATGGGTGCATGCACCTTTTCACGCAGGCTGCAATGGCAGGCCTGCAGACACAGTTTACATGGGCTCCTATGGGTGGCACAATACATAATACATGCTGCAGCCCATGGGGAACCCCTGATCCCCCAATGCCCTGGGTACAATATACTAGGGACTTATAAAGGACACCAGTACGCCAAATGTGGTGTGTGTGTGGTCCAAGCAACCAAATTTAATGGGAGAGAGCACTGGGGTCCTGGTTAGCAGGATCCCATTGAACACAGTCAAAACATTCTGACAACAGGCAAAAAGTGGGCTAACCATGCCAAAAAGAGGGTACTTTCCTGCATCTGACAAAGGGGGTTATTCTAACTTTGGAGGAGTGTTAATCCGTCCCAAAAGTGACGGTAAAGTGACGGATATACCACCAGCCGTATTACGAGTTCCATAGGATATAATGGACTCGTAATACGGCTGGTGGTAAATCCGTCACTTTTCCGTCACTTTTGGGACGGATTAACACCTCCTCCAAAGTTAGAATAACCCCCAAAATCAGTAACCATCTGACCTATTCACATTATATAGACTTTATGATCTGCATGTAGAAGTTCTTTGTAGTAGACATAGTAACCCTGTACGTTATGATAAGTCAAAACTCCGACTAGACAAAACTTCAATCTCTCTCCAAGAAGACCATTAATCACCGGAATTATCTTGAGATTTTTATTGTTGCCTGAAAACTGTTGGTGGTAACGAACACCCAGCAGGTGCTTTTAAAGTCACAATATACTTGCAAATACAGTACAGCACCCCCATCCTAAGTCAGCACCCAGTGCAGCACTACCGGTTGCATCGCCCTAGAGCCGGCCCTGCTGCTTTACCTAGCCCTGGCCATCTCGCAGGCCATCTGGTTCTTCCTGGGACCTATGCTGTGTGCTAGTCTCTCCGACGTCTATCCAGCAGTGCCAGTCTGTGAAGTCCTGTAAAGCCTGTGAGCTGCCACAGTGCTGGCTTTGCAGCCACAGACCATTGGCAGGAAATGAGATTTACAGACAGCCCTTGGCCTTTAGAGCGGGCTTTCACGAACACCA
Source organism: Pleurodeles waltl (assembly GCF_031143425.1). Classification (NCBI taxonomy): domain Eukaryota; kingdom Metazoa; phylum Chordata; class Amphibia; order Caudata; family Salamandridae; genus Pleurodeles; species Pleurodeles waltl. The sequence goes on from NC_090450.1 coordinate 467,426,373, forward strand.
GGAAGGCTGAGGGAGAGACAGGGAACCGAATGTTGGGGGGGGCAGGATGTCAACTTAGGGGACAATAATTAGCACTGGGGCAGGTAAGCTGGAGACAGAGGAGAGAAGAGAGTGAAAGAGAGGTGACAGAAAGGGGGCCCTTACAAACATTGGCGCACAGGGTGCCACCAGCGCACCAAAGCCTGCCCTGCTCATATCTCACAGTAACTCAACAATACTGTTTTTAGAAAGGGAGATACTCTGCAACACAGCACTGTAATTAAAAAGAAAGGGAGTTACTTGGCAATACTTTATTTAATTACCCAAACCTCCTAATCTTCTCAAATCTTGCTGCTTTCTTCAGGGTTCGATTTTCAAGGGAAGGGAAGGGTAGGGCTCAGGAGGGAGGGGATGCAGATAGGGCTCAGGAGGGAGGGGATGCAGACAGCAATCAACAAAGGACCTCTCGTCTCCCTCTGTTCTCAGAAGTGCAGACTGCAGGCAGCTGTGGCGGCAAGGTGAGAAAGAATCCCTTGTGTGCTGCAGCACAACAAAAGGGAGTAGGGCAAGTGCCCTGGAGGCAGGTCACAGGTCAAATGCAGGGCCAGTATAGGTAGGGCTTACATGCGCTAATGGCCAGGCGAATTACAGAAGAGAAGAGAAAATTCTTCTGTCCCCTCGTCCTCCCTACCCTTGTCCCCTGTGTCCCCCCCCACTCCAACATCTGGGGGACATATCCCCTGCGTCCCCACACTTCCTACACCCATGAGTTAAGCAATTTGCTCAGAATCACCACAGGATAGAGCCGGCGCCGAGACTCGGACAGCGCTTAGTCCTTTTTTTTCCATGAACCTCTGGTTTGCCTCATGCTATGTCGTGTTCACTCGGGTGCGACAAGTTGACAACACGGCAAAGCTTGTACCCTGGGTCCTGGTCATAGGTTGCTCCCCTGCTCTTGTTGTACACGCTGCTTTGCTTTGAACTGCTCTGTGTTTCAATGTGCAGGAGTTCAGTGAAGCTTGGATAATGGAGATCAAGCCACTGGCAGCGACCTCCTGCTCAATTAATGATCTTTCAAAGACTTAATAGTTTTGAGAGGCTATATGTTTTTTTTTTTCTCGCAATGCTCTCCCTGTATTTGGGATTTGGTACTTGAGTGTAGAGTATATCCGATTGTATCACCTGGGTGGTTGCACTGCTCTTTTAGCTGCAGTCGCTACAGATGCCACAACCAGGCATATGTGGGGAACTCTGTAGTGACTATTTAGATGATATTTCTAAAGCCATGTATCTAGTGCAGATGGAATATGAACGTGCTTGTTCATCTGTGTTACCTGCGCCAACCTGTCAAAATCTTAATAACTGACATATAAAACCTGTGGTGGTTAAGAATCATGGGCCCAGATTTATACTTTTTATGCACCACATTTGCGTTGTTTTTTTTACGCAAAAGCGACGCAAACTTACATAATACAATTATATCTTATAAGTTTGCGCCCCTTTTGCGTAACAAAATGGTGCAAATGCGAGGCAAAAAAAGTAGAACTATGGGCCATGGTGTTTTGTTAGATTAGCAGTGCAGTCAAACTTCAAGTTGGAATGTGATTGGCAGCTCCTCCGCTATGGCGGAGGAGCATGTCCCCACCCACCGTGCCAACGCCAGCAGCTGCAAAACTTAAAAAATAAAACAATAATAAACTATGGCCCTCATTACGAGCCTGGCGGTCTGTGACCGCCAGGCTCGCGGTTGGCGGGAGCACCGCCGACAGCCTGGCGGTGCCCCTTAGGGCATTCTGACCGCGGCGCTTTGGCCGCGGTCAGTGCAGGAAAACCGGCGGTCTCCCGCCGGTTTTCCGCTGCCCGTCAGAATCCTCCAAGGCGGCGCAGCATGCTGCGCCGCCTTGGGGATTCTGACACCCCCTACCGCCATCCTGTTCCTGGCGGTTCGCCCGCCAGGAACAGGATGGCGGTAGGGGGTGTCGCGGGGCCCCTGGGGGCCCCTGCAGTGCCCATGCCAATGGCATGGGCACTGCAGGGGCCCCCGTAAGAGGGCCCCGCTTGTATTTCACTGTCTGCATAGCAGACAGTGAAATACGCGACGGGTGCAGTAGCACCCGTCGCACCTTCCCACTCCGCCGGCTCGATTCCGAGCCGGCGTCCTCGTGGGAAGGTTGTTTCCCGCTGGGCTGGCGGGCGGCCTTAAGGCGGCCGCCCGCCTGCCCAGCGGGAAACTCAGAATGCCGGCCGCAGTCTTCAGACCGCGGTGCGGTATTCCTGCGGCGCAACTTTGGCGGGCGGCCTCCGCCGCCCGTCAAAGTTGTAATGAGGGCCTATGTTTATTATCGTCTTTATTTTTTTAAAGAGGTTGGCCATGGGTAGATGACAGCCATGGAGGGGAGTGGTATGCACTCCTCTCAGTGTGCATGTGTGTTTGTTCGGCCGTCTCAGGATGTGCGCAAACACACATGCACACTAAGCTCTGAAGACCTGAAAAGCGGCGGTGTTGTGGGGTCAAGGTACGTTTTTTTACATTTATTTTTTTACTGCTTTTGATTAGTTCCCCCCTCCTGCCCCCACCCCGCCAAATTTCCCCCTCACCAGCTGAGACGAGTGATATGGCTTTTGCGGGAAACAATTACAATTTCAGGATAAAAAAATAAGGCATGATTGTTCAATTGCATGCTCTGCTTTTCCCTATGACTGGAAATGTTTTCTCATTGAACATGTAGGCTAGGCTGTTTGCTTCCATTTACTGACAAAAATGAGTGTCCAACAGACTCTCAAAATGAGACACACATGAAAGTGTTACTAAAGCTGCACCTAGTCTCATGAAGTCATGCGCACCTAGTGGAATTCTAAGATTTGCAAAGTTACCTGCTGCATACATACTTACAAGATGCCTCTGTATCTACATTGTACGGTTTCACTTTTGTAAATTTGAAACAGTTTTTTTAATATCAGATTGCTTCCCTGTAAGAAGGAGGTCACCCGATTATGCAAGGGAGGCAATCTGGTTTAAAATCTGGTGTAAAAAAACGTTTCAGATGAAAATACCATACACACAAAACTGAGATTGTGCAGCGTAGATACAGGGACACTTCTTGTGCAAGTATGCATCGGTGTCCCAACAGTGCAATAGCAGTTGAACACTGTATGCATTTATTGTAGATTAGTCTATTTATTATTAGGGTGCGACTGGAGCTTGTTCATGGCAAAGATATGCTATTACCACAAGTGGTGTACTCCCCAATCCACACAAAAGCATGGTTGCATTTGCCCAGTTTGTCCTCCAGTTACACATATTTGTGTTTTTATTGATCCTGGCCCGATAGCTCTTCATAATTGAACAAGGAAGGCTTCACTCCACGTTTTTCACTTTTTGGGCACAGAGGGAAAACGATTTGCCCAGAGGCTTTGGTTCGAACTTGGGCCCATATTTATATTTTTTGAGGCAAATCAGTGCTAGCGCAGATTTGCGTCAAAAAGTTTACCGATGGCTTACGCCATTCCAACGCGCCAGCCGCGCGCCTTATTTATAGAATGACTTTAGCTGGCACAGCGGCCTGGTTAGCGTCAAAATAAATGATGGTAACTGGGCAGCAGAGGTGAAGGGAAGACTGGGGGTTGTGCACCAAAGAATGGTGCGTCAGGTTAGAGTAAAAAATATTGGCTCTCACCTGACTAGCGCCATTTTTTGATGCACAACCCCCATGGAAATGACTCTTGTCTTAGCAAAGACAGGAGTCATGCCCCCCCCCGCCCAATGGTCATGCCCAGGAGACTTCTGTCCCCTGGGCATGGCCATTGGGCACAGTGGCATGTAGGGGGTCCCAAGTTAGGTCCCCATGCCACTTAATAAAAAAAATATATATATATATACTTACCTGCACTCACCATGGATGGGTCCCCCCATCCATGGGTGTCCTCCATGGGTGGGTGAGGGTGGCAGGGGTTGTCCCTGGGTGCAGGGAAGGGCCCCTGTGGACTGCCTCCATGGTCTCCCACCATGGAAATGAGCCCACAGGTCCCATAACGCCTGCCCTGACCCAGGTGTTAAAAAACTGCACAAATCCAGCTGGGTGCCTTGTTTTAAGGCCCGCCTCCTCCTGTGTGCCATTTTGACGCCAGAGGATAATGCCTTAGACGCACATGCCTTAGAGTCATTTTTTGCACCGGAACGCCTACCTTGCATGCCATAAGCGAAAGGTAGGTTTTCACGTACAAAAAATGACTCAAACTCCATAATTTTGGTGCTAGACGCGTCTAGCGCCAATGTATAAATATGGAGTTAGGCTTGCGCCGAATTTGCGCCAAAATAAAATTACGCAAATCCGGCGCAAACAGAGTATAAATATAGGCCTTGGTATCCAAAGTACCAAAGTAGGTAGTTCTGGGAGCTTGGATAATGTGGAGAATTCCATTGACATCTACCTCCTGCTCAGTTAATGCTTTAAAATCTGATTTAAAAAAAGATTTGTTAGTTTTGAGAGGGGGCGTGTGTTCTTTCCTCGCAATATACTCTCTGTATTAGGGCGTGCCACATTTGTAGAGTAGATCATAGCAGCTGTTGGACTCTTCTTTCCATTGTAGTCCACTTGCTACAGATGCCAAATTGTCAATGTACTGCAAGTCATCCAGGCATGCGTGGTCAACACCGTAGGAACTATTTGAGTGATATTTCTATACCATTGAATAAGAAAGAACACTGATAGAAACATTACTGTAGCCACGTAGCGATTAAAAGCCACCTGAGTGAATGCACGGAATAAATGTTAAACCCCCACCCCCCACCCCTCAAGCCCTCCAGGGGCAGACGTGAAGCGGACATGCATGTTCACTCTTGTTACCATTTTAAGATTTCTTCTTTCACCAGCGTTTTGTGAACTCTCTCGAACCCTGGTGGTTTCCCAGAAAAAAAGCATGGCTGGAATTTCCTTCACCGAGGTTTATGGTCGGTCCCCCGTGATAATGTTCTGACACATGCGTTGCACCCTGAATAAATCGGCGGTTTGCTGAAAGCTGGCTTTCGTAACTCGAGCAATAAAAAACATTGTCAGGACATAAACCCGGCCTGGCAACACATGACTGGCTGCCTTTGATAGGGCGGGTAGAAAATTGTGGTAGTGATGGTGGCAGCGCTTGGGCTTATAGATAGAAACGACCTGCTGCCTTGAGTTTTTCTTTTCTACTCTTCGGTGACGGTGTCCTAGATGCAGGATTTCAATAGCTAGGAAGATGGTGAGCTTGTCCCTAAGAAAAGAGGGGTGCTTCGGGCAGGTTAAGCTGGCTTTGCTGGCCCATTATATCACCAAAAGCAGGCCAACTGCCTCATTTACACTGTTTGTAAATATTGAAGCTGGTTGTGATGTTGTTGACCAAGAAGGGGAGCTAACAGAGTTCCAGCAGGATGGGATGACATGATCACGTTTATGGCCTGGATCAGAACCTAAGCAGCTTGCAGGGTGTCTTTTAAGGTTTATGCATTTTTATCTCATCACTGTGTCCAGTCAGACAAACCACACATAGTTAGACGTATTTTCATGGACAATTTAATTTGTAAAGGTATTTAAATGAATAATAAAGGAGCATATTTATACTTTTTAGTGGCGCATTTGCACCGCTTTTTGACGCAAAAGCGGCGCAAACTTACAAAATGCAATTGTATTTTGTAAGTTTGCGCCGCTTTTGAGTCAAAAAATGACTCAAATGCGGCCCTAGAAAAATTTAAATATGGGCAAAAGTCTGTAAAGTACTAGGAATTGTTATTTCAAGTCAGCTGTGATGTTTTATGACTACAGAATGAAGCAATTACGTAATTATTGTATTAAATGTATTTATTGATGTCATATCTAGACTGTAAGAAGAACATTTCAGACAGGTTCTTATAAAGCTTGCATAGTTAGGCACTACATCATGTTCCAATTTTTGATCAAAGAATAATTTACATTTAAATTTTGAAATGACCACACTTATTATGAGATCATTAATATGACATGAAGATCTTTCAGTTTTACCAATCAGATGTAGTGCAGAAACAGCCACGTGTGCAGGTAAGATAATTAAAAACCTTACTTGTCACACTGTACAATTTGCACACTACAAGAACTATTCACATATTTAATGCAGTACGATATGGGACACTTTGTAATATATTCAAATATTTCAAGTCTTCACATTCACAATTGCTTTTGAAACCTTCTTTTTCTGCCAAATGTGCTTTAAAATGTCCCTTTGCTCACATTTTTTACAAACATTTTACTGGGAGAACCCCGCAAAACCTCTTTATGATTTTATTTGCGACATAACTCTTACCCCCAACTTTTATGCCCCACCACTTTCAAATGTCACCAGCCGCCAATGATAACTGTGATTTTGATCAAGTCCACTGCTTTATGGGGAGCGTTGTGATTAATCGCAACTTAAAAGTTTGCTGTGAAGTTTAAATTAACTTTAAAAGAATGACTGGGCTTGGAGTATAATGAGTAAACTCTGCGTCTCTCATATTTTGCCCATTTGTGCAAATTTCAGACAACCAAATCAGTTGGAGAAACAATAAGTGCTGCTTTCCAAATTCTAATTATGTTTCGCCTCTGCTGCCAGGCTCTGGATTCCAATTTCCCTTAGCCTTTCTTTCAAATGCAGATATACAGAATAATGTGGGCCCTGCGCCAACCCTGCTCCCTGTTTTCGGGACAAAGTGTATTTGCTGCCAACATTTTTTTATGGCTGCGAATTATCATTTTGATATTTCTATGTTAGTTACTTTGTTTGTAGTATATGGAGTAAAAGTTTTTTGCATCGATATAATTTCCTTTTTTACATATAGGGAAAAGGTAGTGTTAATAGAAGTGACTAGAACCATGAAACAACGGGCAACTCTCTATCGAAATGTATTTATTCTCTGATAATAGAAGATGCAAACAATGCTTGTACGATAGCTTGGCGGGTTAACCACTGAAAAATGTGTGCGTCCTGCAAGTCACTTTTCGAACTGAGCAGACCTGGCAACTCACATGGTGCCACAGTCTGTCACACAAGACCGGCTCCCCTCACCCGGTCACCCTGTGAGGAGCCGCTACCACACGTTGGGAGGGAAAACAGCTAGCACCCACTGCGCAATAGCGGCTTTTCAGCTGTTTTTGGAGGCTCTCAACAGCCGATGACACATAAGAAGTATGAAAACACCCCAGGACATCGGCGGAAGCAGCCTCTGAAATATTCGGGGGCATATTTATACTATGTTTGCGCCAAATTCGCGTCATTCTTTTTACACAAATTCAGCACAAACGTAACTCCATATTTATATCTTGACGCTAGACACGTCTAGTGTAACAAAATATTGGAGTTAGCACCATTTTTGGACAATGAGATGCAAGGTAAGCGTTCCCATCTAAAAAATGGTGCTAATAACAGAGCCCCAACACAGTGTCTAAAAACTAAACACATACAATACATCGAAAAGGGAAATGCCCAACGGGAATACTCAAAAAGGTCACTATGACTCGATTTACAATGTGATCCTGTCTTAAACAAGTGACCAAGGGATTAGCACCCAGGTGTAAACACCTAACAATTTTTTAAGGTATTATGCAGTGCTTCTCATTATTGAATCTCTCAATTTAACAATTATAAGCCCTTGGTCCCGCTAGACTAATGTCGACGTGTTTCGGCCCCATAACTCGTGGCCTCCTCAGGACAGTCGAAGGGCACTGGCACCTCTTTTTCTAAAAACCGAAGACACGCATTACCAACCATCGGGACACCTTGCCTATTTGAATATTAGTGTTATCCCGAGGCGCTGTTCTTCTCTATTTAAGAAATCTTCTGGTTTTACTGGCCGGAAATGTCACCACGCACTCGAATGCCTCTACCAATTTTGGGGGAGCGTTTATCTATCCTCACTCTATGGCACGGTCCATGTCAGTATCTCGCTGCTGGCTACGCGTATGCGTATGTGTACGCTTAGTAGCTTCGGCCGTTGGGCATTTCCCTTTTCGATGTATTGTATGTGTTTAGTTTTTAGACACTGTGTTGTGAAATTAGTTAGTAATATGATGTGTTATTATCTATGATTTTATATGTTATCATGTTGAGGTACACACTGCTTTTTGAAAATCAATTAAATAAATATGGGAAAGTAATTTACCCGATTAACCAAAAGTGAGTGCTTTGGTTAGTATAATTAATGATTTGATTTGTCCCTGCCTGCTATTATTTGTGATTATGCTTGGCTGGTTAATGGCATTTTTTTTTGCCTCTAACCAGCCCAGAGTAATTTTTTGAGGCAAAACCCCCTTCACCCGTACCACCACCCTCACCCGGCTAATGTCATTTTTACTGACGCTAGCCCAACCTGAGCGCCAGCTTGCGACATTCCATAAATTTGGCACCCGCCTGGCGCTTTGGAATGATGCAAGCCGGCACAATACTTTTTTCCGCAAAAATTTGTTTCCACAGTTTTGCAGCAAAAAGTATAAATATGGGGCTTTCTTCTTTTTTTTCCCTTTGGTTCATGGGAATAGAGGGCAATTGAGAGTGAAGGGGGCAGAAGTGCTGCTTACAGAAGCAGTTGCTTACAGAAGCAGTTCTCGGCACAAGGCCCTACCTCTTACATGACCCAGCCCCTTCTCAGACGGTGAAACATTTTGCTGAGTTGGCAGGTCTGGAACTGGCAGGCCCAATCAGGCTTCCATCCTTCATGTGTCGATAAAACGAAAGCCATCACAAGGGAATAAGATTGCCATCTTTTACTGCAATGCTGTAGAAAAAAAGGATGTGAAGTTTTATATAAATAAAACATTATTATAACAATATTAATTCTCAATAACTTGTATGTGTCCTAGATACAGTATTCAACCCTACCACTTTGGTAACTCTCAAGATATTTCCCAGGATGTTGTTACTAGAATAACAGAAAGATTTAAAATGGTCTATTCAAAGTAAAGAGCATTTAATGTTTTGATGGACTGGCAATCTCTCAACCACCAAATATGGTGAAACAGGGTGGTAATGTTGTCTCCAGCAGCGGTTAAATGGAAATATCTAATCTGACCACTGTATTTTTCACATCCTTATGGTAATTGCCCATGATAGTATTAACAGGCATATTTAAGAGACCCTAGCGCCATGTTGGCGCTGCCATAGCGTTATTTTTTTATGCTAATGAAGAGCTAAAGTGGCTTATTCCCTGTGCAACATTTACAAAGTGGTGCTATGCATTCGTTGCACCACGCATTGTGCTACTTTGTAAATCCTTGCACCACATTATGCCTGTGCCAGGCATAATGTATTCAAATGGGGCATTCCGGCGCTAGGAGGCCTGCAAAAATGGCACAGTGAAATTAAACTGATTTCACTGCGCCATTTTTGGTGTCATTTTTGATGCTTGCTCAGAGCAGGTGTTAAAATGACTCTCCCATAGAAACCTAGGGGCCTCCTCGCATTTTGCTACACTAGCTTCAACATTTTTGATGCTAGTGTAGCAAACCTGCACAATGGCATCACAAATGTTGATGCTATTATGCTAAGGACTGCCATGGTGTGCCATATTATAAATACGGTGCAACCATGGTGTCATTTGGTGCCGGTCGGGGGGGCGCATAAAAAGTGACACTTCCGCTCTGATGCATCACCTTTTCTCAAATATGAGCCTTACATACTGCCCAACAGGAGCGGTAATATTAAAACAGATAGTTTACAGTCAGCTGTAATTTTTGCTCATTGAGGACACAGGATTTATAGTCAACATGTGGAACCTTGATTGCTGTCATCCTATAGGCTTCTTCTGTCAACAGGTAACATTTCCTAATCCCTAAGCCTTCAAGAAAGATTTAAACCTCACCTTTTGAAAGTTTATATAGCTCATTCTAATTGTGTGACGTGGCAAGAGCTCCGCTGTCCACGAGTCAAAGTTTATGGTAAATAAATATCATTAATACATTAATAAATAATAAAGAAATAAGATTAGTAAAAAGTTATTTCAAGAGTGTTCATCTCCTACTAACTGTGTAATAATTCCCCATGAAGTATATGTAGAAGAGCGGCTAGATTTAAAAAAACGTAATTTAGCCTAGTTCCCACAAACCCCTTGTAACAACGGCATGCAGAACAACTTCGGAATATATCCTTGTCTCACGCTTCAGTAGCATGGGCAGAACTTAGGACTTATTCTTATAGACATGTCCATGTGGCAATGATCACAAATTCAAAAAGTGACATTCTTAAAACTACAGAGTTTGATGCGCAAGCCAACGTCATAATAACAGACTAAGGCCCATATTTATACTTTTTATGTGCTGCATTTGCGTCATTTCTTGACGCAAAAGTGGCGCAAACTTACAAAATACAATTATATTTTGTAAGTTTGCGCCGCTTTTGCATCAAGAAATTATGAAAATGCTGCACAAAAAAGTATAAATATTGGTCTAAGGGGCATATTTATACTCTGTTTGCACTAGTTTGTGTCATTTTTTTCACTCAAATCCGGTGCAAACGTAGGGGCATATTTATACTCTGTTTGCGCCAGTTTGTGTAATTTTTTTCACTCAAATTCGGTGCAAACTTAGGGGCATATTTATACTCTGTTGGCGCCGGATTTACGCCATTTTTTTAACGTAAATCCAGCACAAACTTAACTCCATATTTATATTTTGGCGCTAGACATGTCGAGCGCCAAAATATTTGAGTTAAAGTCATTTTTTGCCTGCAGAAAACTACCTTGCGTCAATGAGATGCAAGATAGGCGTTCCCGGGCAAAAAATGTAAGGCCCTAGCTCCTTATTCATCCTCCCATGCAAAAATGGTGTACGGGAGGGAGGCGGGCCTAAATAATGTCGCTAAGCTTGCTTAGCGCCACTATTTAACGCCTGGGTCAGGGCAGGCGTTAAGGGACCTGTGTGCCTATTTCCATGGTGGTACACCATGGAATTAGCCCACAGGTACCCTCCCCAGGTCCCAGGGACACCCCCACCCACACCAAAGGGACAGCAGAAGATGGGGGACCCCAATCCAGGTAAGTCTAGGTAGGTAGAGGTAAGTATGTTTTTTTTAAGTGCCATAGGGGGACCTAACTTGGACCCCCCCCTACATGGCACTGTGCCCAATGGCCATGCCCAGGGGACTTAAGTTCCCTGGGCATGGCCATTGGGCTTGGGGGATGACTCCTGTCTTTAATTAGATAGGAGTCATGTCCATGGGGGTTCTGCATCTAACAATGGCGCTAGTCAGGTTAGAGTCATTATTTTGACTCTAACCTGACTAGCGCCATTCTTTCATGCACAACCTCGACTTTTCCCTACATCTCCCCTACCCGGTTAGCATCACGTATTTTGACACTAACCTGCCCTTAGCACTGGCTTGCGCCATTTCTTAAATATGGCGCCCAGCTGGCATCCTGGAATGGCACTTGCCCCCTTTATATTTTTTGATGCAAACCTGTGCTAACACAGGTTTGCGTCAAAAAGTATAAATATGGGCCTTAAGGCCTGATTTATACTTTTTAGTGCCGCATTTGCGTCATTTTTTGACGCATAAGTGGCACAAACTTATAAAATTTAATTATATTTTGTACGTTTGCACGCTTTTGCGCCAAAAAATAACGCAAGTACGGCACTAAAAAAGTTTAAATCAGGCCCTAAAGACAGTAAAGGAGTACCACTGAGTCGGGAAACAAGTACCTTTTGTTACCCCTTGAGTTGGGTAACAATAAATACCTATCTATCAAGAGTGTCAAGAGACTCGTGAGTGTTGCACTCTACAAGTACTTGTTATGGTATTTTTTATATTCAATAGCATTACAAAGCAAGTGAGAATAACATGTAGAAAAAATGGATAAAAGTAGAAATAACCATGTTCATTCAAAGTCACTGGGGCAAACCATTAGCTCAGAAGTCACAGGGAGCAACGGACAAAATAGAAACACTTTTAACAGTTACTTTGGATCTTTTCATTGACACTGGTATGAAATCTAGGCAAGTGAAATATTTCAGACTGGTATTGTAACTTTGGCCCAGGGATAGAAGTTGCATCAGGGTATAAAAATAGAATGTATGATGAAACAACAAATGCCTTTACTACGAATGCCTTAACAATGATTTTTCATTGTAAGGGCATGCCTAGTAAAGGCATGTGTGGTTTTCGCATGCTATTCCCCTGCCCGCCCTAAAAATACAACTACCCCGATACCCCCACCCACACTGATCCCTAAAACCTACCTCAACCCCCCACCTACCTAAAAACAACTGACCCCACCCCCAAAAATAAAA